>NC_136482.1:151877350-151947350 GCF_053919585.1 Euprymna scolopes | reverse complement strand
GATAACGATAACGTGTCATCTCTGTAGAACCCTCCTCGTAGATTTTTGAACTCTATATTAATTTCTGTTCATAGAAAAAAGTCCCAATAGTTTGGTAACTTGTGCAAAATCCGACCAACCCATTATTATATCGAAGTCATTAAGAGTATCCTTCCTTGTCCAATATTTACAATCAAATTTAATTAAGGATCGTCTAGCTCATATGATTAATTTTATTTCTTAATCCGTAATGCCCGAATGTTTTTTTTGCAAATATTAATGCCTTATTTAATAGTACTGGGGAGATTGAGTGATAGTAATTATTTATATTGAAAGTGATAAAGCTTAGTCATTGCTTATCTTTAAGTTTTAAAAAAACATTTTATAACAGAGTCAGTGCATTGCCAAATTGGGAATGGAAGGTATGGTTCTATCTAAGATTTTTTTACTTACTAGACCAATGTCCGAACTGGATGGACAAATTAGTATAATGGAAGGGTTATCATGGAAGTTTGGTTTATGGTCCTTCAATGTAAATCTGGGAGTGCCAGTGGTAACGATTTCTGTATATTCATGGATATTCATAAGATTAAGTAAGTTTTTAGCTTCTAAGTTGATTTCATCTATTTTATTTGCAGGGGAAGATTTATAGGATTTATTTAATTGTTTATATATAAATTTCTTGTAATTGCTATATTCTAGTTTATAATAGTTTTTTGTTGTTTTATAAGATGGAACAAAGTTATTTATTTTCATAGTAATACTGGTAGGTGTGTGTCCGTGGTTCTTAAATTTTTAATCATGTTTTCAAAATTCTCATATTCCGGGTAAATCATAGGGTGTTTATTTGTTTTAAGTCCGTAGAATTTAGCAATTTCTTCTGTTCTCTATTAGAATTTATTAGAAGACCCATTTGAAGTGTTTCAGGTGAATTTTTTTTTTGCTATGTTTTTCTTGTTGGTGTTTTGATCAAAATGATAAGCTTTCCATCTGACATTTATAAGAAACTTGTTAATAGCCTGTACAAGTTTGTGCATATATGTCTGTTTGGAGGTATGTTTCTGGCAGAAAGTGGTAAGTATTCTTTGTCGAACATATTTAGGAGGGATATAAAAGCTCGACCTTTGTTGGAGGGAGCTTAATATTCTTCAGAATAAAATTATCTAATAATCAACTGGTATGGAAACCTGTGATTTTAAGTTTTACAAAATATTATTGTCAGTAATATTCTATAAGTACTATCCGACCTAAATAAAAACTGCTCGATATATAAGATAGAGTAAATAAATAAAATTTGAGCCATTACATAAATTGGATAGTAAATAATTCAATAAATGGGATAGTACTTATAGAATATTACTGCCAATAATATTTTGTAAGAATTATAATCACAGGTTTCCATACCAGTTGATTGTTAGATAATTTTATTCTGAATATATATATATATATATATATATATATATATATATATATATATTACCGTTTTATCTGCTTAGTCACACAGGTTTCGGTAACGACAATAGTATTGAGGACTTTCCTCAGGTTTTTACTAAAGAGTAGGAAGGATTGGGAAGGATTTTATAAACACACGCCCGTGCTTTTGATCTGACGACATGCGAGTTGTGGACCGGAGTGTTGTTCTGCAGGAGGAGGGTACCTTTGCCGATCTTGCCCCGCCTCTTGATTTTGATAGCTTCCTTTAATTTCCTCAAAAGTGTAGCATAATAGAATCCTGTAATTGTGGAACCCTTTGCCAGCAAATCTTTCATCACTACTCCGTCCTGGTCCCAGAAGACTGTGAGCATGACCTTGCCAGCGGAGGGCTGCACACTTTCCTTCTTTGGAGGTGGTGAATCCAAGTGCTTCCACTGCATTGATCGGGCTTTGGTCTCTAGATCATAGTGATGGACCCAGGTTTCATCCTGTGTAATCAGTCTTCTTGGCACATCTCCAAATTCATCCTCGGGCACTCGACGCGTTCTCGCTTCTGGAATGGTGTGAGTAACCTGGGAATCCATCTGGAATGCACCTTATGCATATGAAAATGGTCATGAATGATAGTTTCCACAGACCCTGTACTAATCTTGACATCTTGGGCTATTTGGCGAATAGTAATGCGCCGATCTTCCAAAATGGCAGCCTCAACTTTACGGACAGAAGGGAGGCGACCAGGTCTGGGAGCTTTTTCCACAGACTTCCGGTCCTGTTTGGATTCACGATGCCAGCGTTTTACAAGGTCATTATCACCATAAGTTTCTTTCATTTCATCAAAAGTCTCCTGCGGTGTGCGTCCTTTCAAATACAAAAACCTGATCACTGCTCGACATTCAACAGGCTCTATTTCATACCTGACTCAGTTCAAACACCTGTAAAACAGAAACCACAATTAGTTCAGAGCTGTAATTTGTCACATAACCCGTAGATAAATAAATCATTGCACATGCAAAATTTCATCTAGATCAGACAACTGGAAGATGGTCAGGGGCATTACTTATTGCACGCCCCTCGTATATATCGTTTCCTGCCTTGGTCTGATGAGGTGGGTCACTCTGAATTAAGATTCGACTGCAGCATGTAATCACATATGTAACCAATAATGTTTGTACAACAAACATACTATATATCTGTTTATATATATATATATATATATATATATATATATATATATATATATATGTGTGTGTGTGTGTGTGTGTGTGTGTGTAAATGTAAAAGTATAAGACCGGAAAACCCATCGCGAACGAGTCAACATCACTCAGAAAGTTCATCCATCAATTGGAGTCCATCTATTTGTAAACGGTCGGCGTCTGTTTTCTCTTGCGAATGCATTCTCTAAGTCACGCAATTGCAGAATAAAATATGCTCGCCATTTTGCTACTTGCTTTTTTTTTCTTCTCCTTTGTTTTTCGTCTCTTTTCTTTTCTTATGTGCAAACACATTTTGGTTTAAAAGCGTGATGTATGTTTATCCACGCATTTGTTATAATACGGAATGTGCGTGCTGACAGGCCTGTTCACTCATACGAGACCAAAGCAATAATAAAAAGAAACTTACACGAAGGAAATATTTTACATGGATTTCAATTTTAGAAAATGGAGGCGTTATGTTAAGTGCATAGACCTTGAGAGAACACGGTCTCATTGCTGTAATAACAAATCCGACAATGCTACTTAACTATGCTTATATTACAATAGAAAAATGCGAGCACGAAAAGTAATATGGTTAAGCTTAAACATGGAAAAATAACGAACTAGCTATTAACACTGGAAAAGGACAAGATGTTATAGTAAAAAATATAATAAATTTAAACTTAAAATATTGCAGCATAAAAATTGATTATATAATGTCATAAATTGAATTAAAAAAAACTTAATGCTGAAATATTTACAGTTATAACTTTTTATATTTTTTACTAGAATATCCTGTCCTTTCCTTTTCCAGTTTTACCAACTAGTCCTTTACTTTTCCATGCTTAAGCTTAACCATATTACTTTTCATGCTAACATTTTTGTATTGTAACGCATGCTTGTTCCAGGCTTCCAATAAATTTACTTATTCTTTGTTTAATTTCAGTCTTATTTCCCCACCCCTAAATACGTATGTAATAACAATGTATGACACTCGTCTGCTTTCAACAAAATCGGCCAGTAACCTCCTTTAATGCTTTCATTCTCTTTGTTTGATGTTTCTTCTCTTTTCGCGACAGCAGTTAATTAGTAGCAACAGTAGTCGCTTCAGCGTCGTGGTTGCTATGGAAACCAGCCATAAAAAGCGGCGTCGCTCACTTCCTTACATATTTTTACAATTTTGAACACCAGAAAATTCATCATAACTTTTGTTTTAGCTAAACGAAAATTAATTTTTTTTTCAATATAGCTGTGAAGGTGTGATAATTGTTTGAAATTTGGTCGAAAAATGAGCGAGCAGTAAAGCTTTAAAGCGGCCCTAAAGAACTAAAACTGTAACTTAACTAAATATTAAAACACTGCCGTGTTTGAATGATATATATATATATATTATTTTTATTCCGTTTTAACTTACTAACTATATATATATATATATATATATATATATATATATATATATATATATATATATATATCGCGATCAGAAAGGGAAAACTTTAATAATTAATGATTAAAAGTAAAATGCGTAAAACACGTTAAAAAAACAAACAAAAAGAGCGAGGAATGGGGAAAAAATATAGAAGAATTCAGCTTTTTAAAATAGTCAACCATATAGGAGCCTATTCGTGACCAGACACACACACACACACATACAGAGCTTTATATATATATATATATATATATATATATATATATATATATATATATATATATATATATATATATAATGCGTTTTAAAATAAAGAAAAAGAGGCGATGAAGAGGGAAGAAAAATAAAGAAGGATCAGCTGACCGGTTTCGCCCTCGCTTTCTCAAAGCTGTATCGAGAGATTTAAAAAGGAAGAATAAAAAATATGTACATTATTAAAATAATGTTACCTTACACAATGGGTGACAAAAATCAGAAACGGGATGTACTTGCCAACACACACGTGTCTTCAATCACTGACAATCTTATTAAAAACCCGTCATGTGCAGCAAACTTCAGCACTCATTCATTTTAAATCCTAGCTCGTGCTCACTCAACATTCCATTTCAAGATCTTGGAGACTGTTCACGTACAGTTGAGGACGCCTTTTCTCTGTAATCAAAGGGAATGTCTCTTAGGTTTGAGCGTGGTTAACCTCTAGGATCTTCGAAAAATATGATAACGCTGCTTTATTTTAATCGCTTCCCGTATTATTATTTTTTTTCACCTATTAAAGTAACTTTATTTTAATGTACATATTTTCGAATTTTCTTTTTTAAATCCCTCGATACAGCTTTGAGAAAGGAGCCCTTACTTTATCATTTTAAAGAGCGCTTTTCGATTTTTTAACCGTTTAAATTACAATTGTCTTCTTTTCAGAATGTTGAATACAAGATGGAAAGAACAAATTCGCACAGTTTTTTTTATTTCAATTCAAACTAGGGAGAAAAGCTGCGGAAACAGATCGCAAGATCAACGAAGCGTTTGGCCCAGAAACCACTACTGAACGCATAGTACAATAATAGGTTAATGGATTTCCTGGCGGCGACGAGAATCTTGAACATGATAAGCGTTGTGTCTGACCATCTGATGTTGACAATGATCAATTAAGAGCCTTAGTCGAAGGTAATCCATGCACAACTGTTCGAGAACTTGCTTCTGAATTAGACGTAACGTATAGGACGATTTCCAACCACTGGCGAGATTGGAAAGACAACAAATCTTGATAAATTGGTACCTCATGAATTGAAAGACCTCCCCAATAAAAGACGCTGTTATGAAGTGTAATTTCCCCTTCTTTTTACATAACAAGAACGACCCGTTCTTCGATCGGCTTATGACTTGCGATGAAAAGTGAGTTCTTTACGATAACCGGCGACGCTCAGCTCAGTGTTTAGACGCCGATAAAGCTACACGACACTTCCCGAAACCAGAATTGCACTAAAAGAAGGTCATGCTGACACTGTTTGCTGGTCTGCGATCGGTCTCATCCACTACAGTTTTTTGAATGCAATTATGACGGAGAAGTATTGTTGACAAATGGATAAAATGCACCAGAAACTTCGACAACAACACCCAGTATTAGTCAACAGAAAAGGCTCAATTCTCCTCCGCAATATTCGACCGCACGTTGCTAAACCGACCCTGCAGAAGTTGAACGAATTGGGTTACGAAACTGCCTTATCCGCCATACTCCCCAGACATCCCACCTTCCGACAACTATTTTTCAAACATATCGACAACATTTTGCGTGAAAAATGCTTAAAAAACATAAGCTATATCAAAAACGCCTTCAGCAACTTTATCGCCACCAGAACGCAAGATTTTTATGTCACTGGCATAAATACACTTGTTTTGCGTTGGCAAAAGTGTATTGATTTTGGTGGTGCTTATTTTGATCAAAAATGTTTCGTTTGAGTCGAGAGCTGTTCATCTAAATCTAAAAGTTAAAAATCGCAAGAACTTTCTTGTCAACCTGCTATGATCTTACCAAGTGTTAGTTATGCCAATGGTGTCAAAGAATCGGTTAAAGGACCCAATGATACCGTTAACACACTTGAGAATCACCTTAAAACTGAAAGAATAAAAATAAACAGAGAATTTAGAAAAAAAAAAGGAATAATGAATACAAAGAAATTGAGAAACGGTTATTGAAATCTAAAAGGGATGTTCAGGTATAAAAATGCAAATCAAATACAATCAGATATTCAAGATATGGCATTATCTATAAAGTTAAGTATTCTGAGTCTGATTATAGGAACAGATTTTATCATGTATATAATTTGGTTATCCATTTAAAACAAAAGTAAGGATATAAACTGGTGGGATCCTTCTACCGCTCCAGAAGATATCTCACTACTGATGCAATTCTCTATCTATATAAAAGCCAAGTACGTCCAAGGATGGAATACTGTTGCCATATCTGGGCAGGAGCTGCTAAAAACAGCCTATCCTGCCTTGACAGAGTACAAAATAGACTTCGTGGCTTAGTGGGGGATGCCCCTTTTCTCTACCCTGCAACCTCTCTCCCACAGAAGAGACGTTGCGAGCCTGTCCTTGTTTTATCGTTATTTCCATGGCAGGTGCTCGTCTGAACTCCAATGTCTGGTCCCCCCTCGCCAATCTTTCACGAAAAACACCCGTCTAGCTGAATCCACTGTGAAAAATTTCCCCCACTCTATATCTGTGCCTAAATCAAAACGCAGATTTCATGAACAAACCTTCTTTCTTAGAACTGCACGCCTGTGGAACTCTGTTCCGTCTGCCTGCTTCCCTCCGGATTACAACTTGGATGTCTTCAAGTCAAATGTTAACAAATTTCTAATGAACCGCCCCCTTAAGTACACACTTCAGCAAATCTCCTCACTAACGTAATGTACTTGCAATAACCTTTATCCCTGAGTGGCTTCCGGGCCTTGATAAGTGGTGATCACTGTGTAAAAAAAAAACAAAATAAAAACTGTCCCAATAATAATAATAATAATAATATTCGAGATTCGTATCTTATATCATCATTGTAGAGATGATAACTATAAAATATTAGCCATGCACACGCATTTGGAAGGATTTGAAACTCCTACGGTTTGATAAAAAGGTTTTTTCTCGAAATATTAAGACACTTACACACATTAAAAAACGCTGTAGAAGTTTTTGCTGATAAAGTAAGATTTATTACTGAAAAAAAAACTAACTTGCTTTATCTTCTGTTCTAACAGCTACACTTCTCTATAATTATATTTTCTTGGTACTCGTTTAGAGTCGCATGCTTACGCACCTTATATCGTCGCTTGAAAGTTAAATGCTATGAAACATTTACTGTGATCAAACTGATTATAAAAAGCGGCTTTCATAGTGACATCTTTCTTCCAACACAGTTCGAAATAAAAAGAAAAAAAAAATAAGAGAAAAAGTTGCGTTCATTGTAATTCGTAGCAGAGTTTGTAGATCGTTTCAATGTGAATCAATTTCCCCTTCGATCTTCCATGTATTTGACCCCTTTGCAAATCCCAACACGAAAAACCTCACGCGATTTACTCTATTTCTGTCTTTCGATTCATTTAAAGGCAATTTCAATCGCTTGCCGCTGACATTCAGTGTTTCGGTAAACGCTATTGTAAGATCATAGATTTTAAAGCTTGATTTTATTTGTAGTTGTTATTTCTAAAGCAAACACGTTTCCTGTAATTTTATAAAGAAAGGGCAAACGTATAAATCCGACGGGCAATAAAATAAGCCGTCGTTTTATCGCCTGACAAGCAATTTGAGTATTATATTTACAAACGAATGCATGTATTATAAACTCATACATCGAATAGATTATTCATTCATTATTTCGTGCTTTCTGTGAAGCCCAAAAGTTAAATCGGAGATTACCGAAGCTCAATATATATGACGTTAAAAACAACATGGAATATTCAAAGTAATTCACGATATATAGTTCAGTTCGATAATTCATAGGTATCTCTGGTACCTGACTGGGCGATTAAAATAATGTTCTTTCAAATACAATGTATGCCCTTATGTATGTATGAATACTCTGTTTATTTCTCCTACATATAAAATCCAATATATATATATATATATATATATATATATATATATATATATATATATATAAACAATATAAGGAATAATTATTGCTAAATCATAACATACAGTTGGTGTAAAATAATGTCGTTTTTCGACGTTTAACTTTTACATAAAAACAACATCATGTTTGCACCAACCTAATATATATATATATATATATATATATATATATATATATATATATATATATATATATATATATATATATATATCAAATTGTAATTCAATGAATTTCAAACAATTCATTAGATGGGATAACTTATAGAATATTACTGCCAGTAATATTTTGTAAACCTACAATCTCACGTATCCATAACAACTGATTGTTAAATAAAAAAAAACTATTCTGAAGAATATATATATATATATATATATATAAATTTTAGTGATTCAATAATTTAAGATTTATGACGTGAAATGGTTAAATTTAAAACCAAGAAAAATTTTATTATTATATGTTCATAATAATTATAATTTACTTTTAAATATATATATATATATATATATATATATATATATATATATACATATATTAATTAAATAATGATAATTATTTATATGTACAGATATTAGTGTTTCATGCTTTCGCAATCATCAATGTAGGAGCTGATAGTTTTTGCCAGTCATGAGATTCGAACCCAGTCACAAAGCCACCTCTTGTTCCATTTGGTAAGCTTTTATCTCAGGGTAACCAATCAATTGCCATGGGAGTCAAGGCAATTAAGAACTACTAAATATCGAATTTGGGCGAATACATTAGACACTATAGAGTGTTCGAACAAGCGGAAGTTGTGAACATTGCATAAACGCTAGTCGGTTGACTTTGTTATTATTCCGCAGAGAGTGCCGATACTTAAGTGTTCTTAAGGTGTGTGATAATTATAATTAAAGAAACTCATTGGAACTCACACACACACACACACACACACACACACACACACACACACACACACACACACACACACACACACACACACACACACACACACACACACACATATATATATATATATGTATGTGTGCGTGTGTGTACATATTTTCCTTCAAGATACCACGTTAATAGAGATAGATACAAAGTAGTATCTTTAAAGAAGAATATCTATAGCTCTAGTATAGCATTATTGAGCTATCTAAATGAGAACTTTATGGTTTTCAAGTCCCAAACTAGTTCAATTACATATAAACATACTATATATATATATATATATATATATATATATATATATATATATACATATATGAAATGGGTTAAGAAATTCCAACGAAAGAAAGATGTATATATATATATATATATATATATATATATATATATATATATATATATATATATATATATATATATATTTATATAAAATGGGTTAATAAATTCCAACGACAGAAAGATGTATATTTAAATAAGAGAGTAGTCACCAACAATGTGTATTTTTTAACATTATTTTATTATTCCGTGTCTTGGTTTTTCATTGAGAATTATGTTTGGATCATTGTAATAATGTTTTTAAGTCATTGAAATCGTTTACGCGCGTTTCAGACGGTCTGTGATGCGTCCTCGTCAGAAATTATTTTCAAATTTGAAAATAATTTCTGACGAGGACGCATCACAGACCGTCTGAAACGCGCGTAAACGATTTCAATGACTTAAAAACATTATTACAATGATCCAAACATAATTCTCAATGAAAAACCAAGACACGGAATAATAAAATAATGTTAAAAAATACACATTGTTGGTGACTTCTCCCTTATTTAAATATATATATATATATATATATATATATATATATATATATATATATATATGACTCTCTTGAAAATTCAGTATGTTACAGTTATACATATTCTGAGATGACTGACCAATGTTTATGGTTCCAAGTTCAAATAAACAGCTACAAAAGGAATTGGAATACACCATTCTATGCTTCGGACTGCTTTTGAACCATTTTGCATGAATCGGCGTCAGTTTTTGAGTGGCACAAGAAATTTAAGGAAGGCAGGGAGTCTGTGAGGGATAATTAGAGGTGTGGAAGGAGCAATGAATCAGAATACCAGAGCTGATTCGCTAAATAAAGAGTTTCAATGATAGGGATCGTCGTGTGTCTATAGAAACAATAAGTTCACAGTTTAATGTCAGTGTGGGAACTTTGTGCACAATTATCTATGAGGAACTGAAGATGCGGAAGATTTGCACAAATGTTATCGCAACTTGTTACAGCCTATTTGACCAGGAAGGGCACCAAGACAGTTACTCACCCTCCATATCGTCCAGGCCTTGCTCCCTGTGACTTTTTGTTATTCCCTAAGCTAAAAAAAAAAAAATTACCCATTGTCGGTGTGAATCAATTGAAGAGATAAAGTAGTCGTTGATACGTACATACAAGAGGAATTCTACGGGGCTTTCCGGAAGTTGTTGGAACGGTCCAACAAGTGTATTGTAGCCGGAGGAGATTACTTCGAAGGGTACAAGAGTTTCATGTGTGTACTATCAATAAAAGTGTTCATACGAAAAATGTCTGGAAACTTATTGAAGGCACCTCGTATACTCACTCAGATTTTCACATACACTTGTGCCCGATATTATTCATACCCCTCGGATCTTTGAGATTTCTATAAGAATATTGCTCAAACCAGAAGATAGACAATATTAAAGGGATTTCAAACAATAAATCAAGCATAAGCATTTAATTTAAACTCAACAAATAAATAAATTGTGCAAGTTTGAAGCATTATACTAAGAAAAATAATAATGGCACTAGTTCAAAATTATTCATACCTCTCTTACTAATAGTCAATAGCATGCCCTTTATTCTTAATAACTGCCTGTAACCGTTTTGGATATTTATCAACAAGGTTTTTACAAGCATCAACACTGATTTTTGACCATTCTTCAATGCAGTAGTTCTCTTAATCCCTCAAATTTCTAGGTTTCCGCTTTTTAACCTCAGTTTTCAATATGTGCCAGAGGTTTTCGATAGGGTTCAGGTCAGGACTCTGGCTAGGCCATTCCAAAACATTAATGTGATTATCCTCAAACCATTTCTTGACTATTTTGGCAGTATGTTTTGGATCATTATCCTGTTGAAGGACCCAGTTTGGTCCTAAATGGAGCTTCTCCGCATCCTGTCAAATGTTTTTCTGGAGTATCTCCAAATATTGCTCCTTCTTCATGGTTCCATCTATCTTGACCAAACTACCTGGACCACTAGCCGAAAAGGAACCCCAAAACATTAGGCTACCACCACCATGTTTCACCGTGGGTATGGTGTTCTTTGGGTTGTAAGCTTCTCCTTTCTTCCTCCAAACGTAAGAAGCATCCATATGGCCAAACAATTCAATTTTTGTTTCGTCAGTCCACAAAATACTTGAGAAAACGGACTCTGGAGAATTCACATGGGTCCTAGCAAACTTTAGACGTGCTGCAAGGCGTTTTCCGGTGTGCAATAGAGTCCTTCTTGGTCTTCTTCCTTTCAGACCATTTTCATGCAGAGTCCTTTGCAATGTTTGCCTTGATATTTTTATGCCAGAAGACTCCAGATTTTCTAAAATGTCCTTAGTAGTGGTGGTTGGATTTGCATTAACACTTCTTACAACATTCCTGGTGGCTCTAGCAGACAGTTTCCTTTTCCTTCCTCTACCAATCAAGTTGTTTGTTGTGTGGTGGCTCTGGAATTTTTTGATGATGCTCTGTACTGTTGCTGTAGGGACCTCAAATTTCTTGGAAATTGATTTGTAAACCTAAACCATCCTTATGTGAATTCACAATTTTAGTCCTAAGATCATTACTAAGCTCTTTTTTCTTCCCCATTCTAATATTTTTTATTCTTTTTTTGGTTTTCAGTTGATATCATTTTAATTTCTGAAAAATGCAAAAAACGAAATGAAATTAATCAAAGGTTGTATAAAAGCATTAAAAATAAGAATCAAACAGGAAACAAACAGTCAGAAACTAGATTAATACTGAAAAAATAAGGGGGTATGATTATTTTTGAACATTGCAGATTTTATAAATAGCTGTATATTTCTTTTATTACAAGTATCCCGAGATTTTAAAATGACGAAAATGATCAGAAGAGGTTTATTAAGAATATGTATCAATATGGACGTAAACAATAAATTCTTACAAAGTTACACCTAATAAACACAATTTTCAAGAGGGGGTATGAATAATATCGGGCACAAGTGTATATGACACCTCAGATATATAACACGGTTAACCTCAAAATTAAAAAAAATGTTTTTGTGAATATTAATATACAAACACACACGCATGTGTCATTGAAAAGTCACAAAAGCTTTAATATAATACGAACATACACAAACTTCCAAATGGTATACTCACAACCGGACACACATATAAAACGATATATTAACAAGGATAATTACACTCTATATACAACCCAAGTTTTCCAAGTTCAGAATAACATAAATATATATACAAAGTTGAATTCACAAAAAAAAAGAAGCAATATAACGGAGTAATACAGCACATAAAATGATACAATTCTAACGTTTTCAATTAATTTTTACTTGTGAATGCTAAAATAGGACTGAAATTAGTTTTATTAAAAACTAGCAGGGAGACCACACGTTGCTCAGGATTAAATGATGCTCATCGAATCTATCACATTCCCATATTTTTTTATTGTCATTGAAATCGATGAAATCGATCATTTTTCAATCAGATCGATTAAGTGCTTCTCTATTTGGGGACCTATCCAGGGGCACCGGGAGGAAGCTTCACATGCCTACCCGCAATGTATGCGTCCACAATACATTGTAGTCTACATTGCACTGTAGAGAACTTACTGTTGATTTTATAAAATTATTTTTTTTAAATATATAATTGCTAGAATTAAAGCTTAAAATGCAAAAGTCAAGTATCATGGTTCAGTTGTGCTCTAAACAGAAACATTTATTTCGAACAAGTCTCTGTCTTATCAAAGAACTTATTGTTGATTTTATATGCATATACTTGTGCGGTGATAATGGCTTTGGCTTAAGTTTAAAATGAAAAAGTCAAATATCATGGTGCAATTGTGTTTTTAACAGAAACATTCATTCAGAACGAAAAAACCTACTGTTGATTTTATATGTTAGACCTTTCGGATTGTGTGGTAATAAAAACTTCTCAAATGCCCTTTTGATGTTAGGCCGTGTAAAGTGTAAACTTTGGTCAAAATCGCCTGTTCCTTCTTTAAATTATCGATTCGTATCTACGAACACTGTCAGACACATAAAACCTATCTACGAACACTATCAGACGCATAAAGTATCTTCGTCTGAAATTTCATAAAAATCTGCCCAGCCGTTTTCGAGTCCATATGGAACGAACACAGATACAGACACAGACACAGCCAAATACAGACAGCCAGACCGATAAAGTTTCTTTTATATAATATTATAGATACTATAATATTTTCTTGATTTATAACTATTTACTTCTGACGTTTTCTTTATTTATATAGTCATTTAATTATTTATTCTATATGATCGGCCTTTAGCAAATATTTTTTTTTTAATATATAATTAATTACCGCATTTTTCAAGACATTTATTTAATTACTTACCACTTTAATTACTTATTTATGTAATATTGATTACGTTTGATAAGTTAGAATGATATTGTAGGGCTATGACAACAGCATCTTCTTTTCCTTGTTTTGATTCTCAGGTATATATCCATTGATACCTTATATGTTTTTATGCAGGGTGATATAGTTCTCGGTTGGTTAATTGTGTATAACTGTGTCGGATATATACTCAAGAGTCAAAACAATGAAAAAAAATATGCCGTTGTAATAGCCTTAATTATTACATATGTAACTAGCTAAACTTAAATAGTATTCATCTAATGGATTCATAAGAATACACGTTTACTTAATGATGATCTAAACGTATTAGCGTTCACAAAGAGTACAGCAGATATATCGGCCAATCTCAGCTTGAGACTCGCAAACTGACAAGGAACTTTTAATAGATAAAGGAAATATGTCTAAAAGAACTAATGCTACCATGATATATTACGCAAAGTGCTAACTTGAGAACTGGCATAAAAATAGTAGACACACAAAAGATTGTAATGATTTATGTTCTATCTGTTTTTTTATTGGAACAAAGAGGACATTGCCCGTTCATTTAAAATCACGTCTTGGTTTGCTTGGTTGTTTTCTTTTACAGGTCATTTAATGCCAAATCCAGTGATTTAAGAACAGTTTTTTTTATAGAATATATTTATTTTTTTTCATATCGGTTTCTATTTAACCCATAGTTGGAACCCTTACAGGTACTATCACTCCGGGTCAGAGTGGACCTGAGAGGAATGGTAAATTAAAGGGTTGCTCCACACACCCCAAAGCCCGCAAGCTGGGGCCTCATCATAAGACCTAAAAGCATTTAATTGTTCTTTACTATAACGTTGCGTGTGACGTTATTACTTCGACGCTGATTCATTCTGCGAATATATATATATATATATATATATATATATATATATATATATACATATATATATTCATATATATATATATATCTAAGCGGTGTGTGCGGCTTTGCTAGATCGTAAAATACGCTTAAATATGATATTTTAATATGTCCAGATTTCGTACATATTATTATAGAGTCGTGATTTAAAAAAGTTAAAAAAAAAAAAAAAACGTTTTTGGGTACCATCAGTTAGGATCGACACCGAAGGCAAAACTGTAGCATTCACAGCTGGTGACTTTACCCGAGACACGTATATGAACAGATTAAAAATTAAAAATTACAAATAAACTAAGATTAATATACACAATGTTTTACGATTTTTTTCATTTTTACCCATATTTGACCTCTTATAAACTATTTTAACTGGCTCAATTACCCATAAAAGAACGGTCCATAAAAACTCCAAACATTTGAGGCCCCTAGCGCCGATCTGTGACTTTAATTTTTGAAAACATAGAGTTTGAACATATTGAGACAGAGAGACAGACATATCGCCTTGTATACAGGGTGACTCCCCCAAAACGGGCCCCAACTCTAATTAGACCCTGTTTCTTAGTGTTTTGTCCGAATGAAATGATACTTTGGTCATAACTAGTTTATTATATTAAAAAAAATCACATCAAAACACTCGGGTCTTTGGCCTTTTTTCTCCGTTCTACGAGGGGCGTGCAATAAGTAATGCTCCTGACCCACTTCCAGTTGTCTGATCTAGATGAAATTTTGCATGTGCAATGATTTATATATCTACGGGTTATGTGACAAATTACCGCTCTGAACTAATTGTGGTTTCTGTTTTACAGGTGTTTGAACTGAGTCAGGTGTGAAATGAAGCCTGTTGAATGTCGAACAGTGATCCGGTTTTTGTATTTGAAAGGACGCACACCGCAGGAGACTTTTGATGAAATGAAAGAAACTTATGGTGATAATGCCCCATCATATGACTCTGTAAAACGCTTGCATCGTGAATTCAAACATGGCCGGAAGTTTGTGGAAACAGCTCCCAAACCTGGCCGCCCCCTTCTGCTATTGATGAGGCATCTGTCCGTCAAGTTTAGGCTGCCATTTTGGAAGATTGACGCATTAGTAATCGCCAAATTGCCCAAGATGTTAAGATTCGTAAAGGGTCTGTGGCAACTATCATTCATTACCATTTGCATATGCATAAGTTGTCTTCCAGATGGATCCCCAGGTTGCTCACACCATTCCAGAAGCGAGAACGCGTCGAGTGCTCGAGGATGAATTTGGAGATGTGACAAGAAGATGAGTCAAAGTGCTGGGTCCATCACTATGATCCAGAGATCAAACCCCAGTCAATGCAGTGGGAGCACTTGGATTCACCACCTTCATAGAAGGCAAGGATGCAGTTCTCCGCTGGCAAGGTCATGCTCACAGTTTTCTGGGACCAGGACGGTGCAGTGATAGCAGATTTCCTGTCAAAGGGTACCACAATAACAGGAACCTATTGTGCTTCACTTTTTAGGAAATTAAGGGAAGCTATCAAAATCAAGTCGGGCAAGATCAGCAAAGGTTCTCTCCTTCTGCAGAACAACGCTCTGGTCCACAACTCGCATGTCGCCAAATCGGAAGCACGGGCGTGTGGTTATGAAATCCTTTCCCATCCTCCCTACTCTCCTGACCTTGCACCCTCTGACTTTCACCCCTTCCCAGCCATGAAGTTGTTTTTGAAAGGAAAGCATTTCCCAGATGATGCAGCCTTGATTTCTGAAGCACGTCGTGGTTGGAGGACCAACCTGAACTGTTCTACAAAAACGGTCTCCAGAGCTGCATCAAACAATGGTAGAAATGCATAACTGTGCGTGGTTCCTATGTAGAGAAAGACTAATAACTGTGCCAAGTTTCGTTGCTCTACTACTATGGGAAGTGGGTAAGGGGCATTACTTATTGCACGCCCCTCGTACAGCATATGTTCTAGATAGCCTCCATTTAGCATTTGTTTTTTTTTGTTACCCCTGTATATATATATATATATATATATATATATATATATATATATATATATATATATATATATATATATATGTATATGTTTCAATTTCAGACCATTTATTATACATGTATTGAAATTAATTGCGCCTCTTTTTTTGTCGTTTGAATTAAACGCTAATACGTTGCAAAAAATTTTAAAACATAACAAAATAAAACATCTATCATTCTTCTTCCACAAACGGCAAAAATAATTAACGTTAACTCTCTCTCTCTCTCTCTCTCTCTCTATATATATATATATATATATATATATATATATATATATAGAGAGAGAGAGAGAGAGAGAGAGAGAAAGAGAGCAACTAGTTTACGTCTTACATTTGTGGAATCCTGCAATATACTGGAACGAAAACTGTAGGCAAAAATGATTAACGTTAACTCTCTCTCTCTCTCTCTCTCTCTCTCTATATATATATATATATATATATATATATATATATATATATATAATACTAAAACTCTATGGATCTTGTATGTTTGCAATCAGATTTCCGGTTTTCAACATCCGGTTGCGCATGCGTAAATAGCAACGTCTTCAATCCGTTATTCCAATTCCGGAATTTTTATATCGCTTTTAATACAAACAATTTCATTTAATTTGATCAAATAGTTTTTTGTTTTTTTTTTAACGGCTAAAAACATTCAACTTCGTAAAGTCTGTCGCAGTTTTAAAAAAACTTCTCCCTTTTAAAAAACAAAAGTAAACAAACAAGAAAAACAACACTCATTATTAATAGAAGCAGCGGCGGTGAAAGAAAACACCTCTCACTTTCCCTCTAATAGATTTCAACACTCCTACTCCCTCTGTTTTCGTTACGTACGCGAGAAATCTTTAATTCATGTCATTATAAATAAATAATTTTATAAAATCAACCGTAGTTTTTTGTTTTTTTTTAACGGCTAAAAACATTAAACTTCGTAAAGTCTGTCGCAGTTTCAAAAAAACTTCTCCCTTTTAAAAAACAAAAGTAAACAAACAAGAAAAACAACACTCATTATTAATAGAAGCAGCGGCGGTGAAAGAAAACACCTCTCACTTTCACTCTCATAGATTTCAACACTCCTACTCCCTCTGTTTTCGTTACGTACGCGAGAAATAGTTACGTGTATGTGTGAGAGAGAGAAAAAGGGAGCGATGTAAAACTGGATAAATGATAAACTTTGTGCTGCTGACAAATCACTGCAAGATTTTGGATTGCCTTTGCCTCAGAATTTACCTAATGTGATTCACATAAATAGAGCCATAATGGATGAGCAAAGTTACAATATAGCAGAGCAAATGACATATGTAAAGACACATCAACATTTATTAAATGACGAACAATCGATCATCTACAACTTTATATGCAGTTGCTTAAACACAGACTCTTCTTCATTGATTTTCATCGATGCTCCAGGAGGCACAGGAAAGACCTTCTTAATAAAACTTCTTCTTTCAAAAGTAAGGAGCTTAGGACAAATTGCACTGGCTGTAGCATCATCAGGTATTGCTGCAACATTGATGCCTGGTGGTCGTACTGCTCATTCCAGATTCAAGCTTCCTCTCAATGTAAGAGAAAATGATGTTTGTAATTTTGATAAACAATCAGAAACAGCCAACTTGATAAGGGCAGCAAAACTTATTATTTGGGACGAATGTCCAATGATAAGAAGGGAGAGTTTAGAGACGTTCGATAGGACTCTCAAGGATATATGTGGAAAAAATGTTTAAAAAAAATTAATTGTACTAAAAATATAAATAGAAAAGAATTGTCTTAATTTTATTGACCTTATTATTAACATACAAATTAAATATTTTACACAATGGGTACTGAATGTTTGCTTAAATTAAATGAAAAAAGTTACATTTTATTTTCATTTTCTATTTAAAAAGCCATTATTAACATGTGGAGAGTGTTTTTTTTATTATTCTGTACTTTCAACTAACAATTTAATTTAAAAGATGATATATCAAAATTTGAATTTAACTATAATAAGGATTATGATACCTGTTCAGTGCATATTTACCTATAAGTATGACCAACCACTTATAATTCAGTAACTGTAATTTAAAAAAAAATAACAATTATAATAAACAGAACGACTCATAGAAATCTATCTATATTCTTTTTTCATTTTAATATACTTTCATAGAAATGCTTCTGTTATGTAAAAAAAAAACTATTTTCGTTATGCCACAAGTGTCACGCTCATACATGAATTCCATAGCTAATATAACATACTGACCCAACGGGTCACGGGTGGTCTAGTATATATATATATATATATATAGAGAGAGAGAGAGTTAACGTTAATTATATATATATATATATAGAGAGAGAGAGTTAACATTAATTATATATATATATATATATATATATATATATATATATATATATATATATATATATATATATATATAGAGAGAGAGAGAGAGAGGTTAACGTTAATTATTTTTGCCTACAGGAAGACAGCGTTATATTGCAGGATTCCACAAATGTAAGACGTAAACTTGTTGCTCTCTTTCTCTCTCTCTCTCTCTCTCTCTCTCTGCTCTTTCTCTCTTTCTCTCACTCTCTCTCTATATATATATTCTACAGAGCAACAAGTTTACGTCTTACATTTGTGGAGTCCTGCAATATACATCTGTCTTCCTGTAGCGTTTAATATAAAGCTGACTACGTCCGTAATGTAGATATTTGAAACAATATAATTCCAAACCTGATTTCTATGACAAACAAAGGAATATACACTACATAGCTCTAAGCCTGATACAAATGATTGGAAAGTTAAAAATACTGTTCTTCACATTTCAGGAACACAAATATGAGAACACTTGGGACCATCTTTAGTAGTTATATGAAGTTTCCAATGCAAGAATATATCGTTCTCATGTTTATTTTCCAGTAGATGATTGTGCGAAGATAGCTTTTGGCCATGCTGCAAATATCCGGAACTTCACGGACGGTAATTGTCTTCTCTGATACTCTTATCAGCAAATAAGAATGCCCGCCAGCGGTTTCATATTGATAGAGTTATAATTTGCGGCTTGATTTCCCGGTTTAAAATGACACTGATACCTCAGAGGTATGGATGAAGATGATGGGTTTACTTGAATCTAGTGGTCTTCGCATCGATGATAAAATAACCCGTGGACGGAGAAGAAAAAAAAAAGATAATGATAACTTTAATATTACACCACGAAATAATCTCAGACCTACTAAAACAGCTACTTGATCAAATCGTTTATATGAACAGGTAACATTAATCATACATTTTGACACAAGTATTTAGTTCAGTTCTTCCTAACCCTGTGTTTAGCTGAAGGCTTATTAAAACGTTTTTATGCGCATGAAAAGAAAATTATATATATATATATATATATATATATATATATGTGTGTGTGTGTGTGTGTGTGTGTGTGTGTGTAAATATTCTTTATTCACTTATATTTCCCTTTTTTATATGTACCAATTCTTATTTAAGAAACTCAATATAATTACAGAGCACATCTATATTTCTATAACAGTGAACTTGTCTGTCTGTGTGTATATGCGTGTGTGTGTGTGTTGGCTCTGAAAAGTTTTGTCCTTTAATGAAGACCGAAAGAACAAATCTATCTATATATCTATAAAAGTGAAAATGTGTGTGTGTGTGTGTACATTTCCCTGCCAAACTACGCTGTCAGTTTTCAGTCTACAGACTCGAGATTTGATATAAGTTGTATTGAGATTTGGGAAGATCTTTTTAATCGGTTTTCGTCCAGAAATTTGATTGTCTATCGGTCTAATTTCAACGATTTGATCTTCGAAAACTCTATCAAACTCCTCCTCCTATTTTGGGTCTAAACACTTGAAACTTTAGATATAGGTTATTTGAACATGGGTTTAACTTTTTAATTCGATTTGAGCCCAAAACTATTAAATGTTAAGGAGTCAAAATTGGGGTCAAAGTTTAAAAAAAATTGACTTCTGCGATCTCTGCCAAATTACCCAGCCAATTTCTGGTCTAAACATTTGTAAATTTTACATAATGTGTATTCAGACATCGGGCACGCTTTTAAATTGGTTCTTGGCTGAAAATTTGGCTAGCAAATTATCAACATTCAAAAGATTTGACCGTTGCCTTATCTAGCAAACTATTGACCCAATTTTGGTTTTAAACGTTTGAAAATTTACATAAAACGTATTCAGCCATATAGCAAGCTTTTTAATCAGTTTTTGGGCGAAAATTTGACTCGCAAGAAGTCAAAATGTAAAGAGTTTTCTTTTGCAGACTCTACCAAACTCCTCCGTAAATTTTGGGTCTAAACACTTTAAATTTTAGATGTAGGTTATTTGGACATGAGTATAATTTTATAATATATATATACATATGCACATATGTTATGAATAGTACATAGGGCCCGAGCAAAGCCGGGCTGAACAGGTAGTATACACACACACACACACACACACACACACACACACACACACACACACCCATATATATATGTGTATTGTGTATATTTAAGCAGCATTTTCTCATTTAGACAAATATTATTGAATAGCACAGAATTATTCCGTTTTACAATTTTCCTTTTTATCGTCTCCAATCTCCGAATAGTCCTTTTTGTGTTTTTCTCGAAATTGTATATGTTGGATCCATAATCGCGAGCGCTTTCGACAGAAGTACTTCTATCATCCTCAGGCATATTGTAGAAATAAATGTAGGGATTGTTTTTTTAATTTACTTATATATATATATATATTTTTCCTAGTCACGTGGTAATTTGGTACAAGTTAAGTGGGCGAATTGTTTTTTTTTTATCATATATTAAACATATTTATATATACAAACACCTATATACATTATTAAACATTTATCCCAAACATTTCAAAATGTTCCGGCTGCACTCATAATTAATATTATTTATTTGAGGCTTCTTTGTTTTAATGTACAATGCTTCGAGTATTCTTAGCCTATTTACATTTCTCTCACTCTACAATACTCTTGTATTTTCTACCATAATTCTTCGAAATTCTGAATCTTGCCAGCCATGTCCCTTCAAATGTTGTTATATGGAGCTAGAGTCAGAGAGGTGGGATAAATGTTTAATAATGTATATATGTGTTTGTATATATAAATCTGTTTAATATATATAAAAAAAAATTCGCCCACTTAACTTGTAACAAATTACCACGTAACTAGGGGGAAATATATATATATAAGTAAATTAAAAAAAAACAATTTCTACATTTATTTCTACAATATGCCTGACGGTGATAGAAGTACTTCTGTCGAAAGCGCTCGCGATTATGGATCCATCATATACAATTTCGAGAAAAACACAAAAAAGACTATTCGGAGATTGGAGAAGATAAATAGGAAAATTGTAAAACAGAATAATTCCGTGCTATTCAATAATATTTGTCTAGGCACCGCCAAAACTGGGGGGGGGGCAGGTAAGTACTTTTTGACGGACCGTCTTTTTAAAAATCTACCAAAAATCAGATAATTATCCAATCAATACGAAAATTTCAGCGATTATTAAGAGAAGAATGAACTTTATAACAGTGTACTTATTTTTCATACACGATATTTATGTATATATATATTTTGCTTATAACCCTCCCCCTTGTTTTGAGGGGGTTCCAAATATGCTTAAAATAATCATCTGAAACTGAACAAAAGATATTGTGTTGTTGTAAGGGACAGGATTATAGATTAAAAAAAAATGTTTGCATACCTTATTTTGACGTCTGAATATCAGAACTTCGATTGCGTTTAATTATCCCGCTTTTGAGCTTTGAAGTGTGAAATTCGGTGAATATGTTAAGTAAAATAATTAATTTAAGTTAAGCAAAACAATTTCTTTTTTTTTTTTTAATATTTATACGAAAAAAAACATTTTAAAATCTTTGATAAATAAATTAACAATTTTTTTAGCGAGCCGAATAATGCATGACCATTATTAAACAGGACATGCTTTGAAGAATTGATACAAAAAAATTTGATATATATTGTGCCCTTTGTGTTAAAAATAGCATCATTTTTTCGATCCCGTTTGAAAACGTTTGCCGCCTTTCGACTACGGTGGACCAAACGTGCTGAAATAATTTTTTTTATTCTGCTTTAAATTGCCCCCCCCATATTGGGGAGCCTGGCCCCCACACACATACACATTAAAAACCAAACTCATACAAATGGTCATCCATCTGGTACAGGCCAGAATCAGCGTTAATACTACATTGAAATTTTCGTCACTGAAAAATAAGTTTTTTTGGCCTGTTTGGTCTTCCATAGTTTGCTTTTTATCAAATACAAACGTAAACATTGTCTAGATCGACGCGAAGTAACTGGTTGCCTATATAAATAAGTGGAATTATTTGAAATTCAGGTACTTATATTATAATATTTTTGTATATTCTCAGAGAAAATCATCCTAAATCTTTGTTAGATAACAAATAAATAAATTAATTCGTTCAAAAACCTTTTTTTAAAATATTTATGTACGTTTTTTGTGCAAGACAAAAAATGTCAATTGTTAACTTTTTGGGAAAATTTAACATTTAAAATGTAATTAAAAATAGTAGAAAAAGTTTTACATTATTCTGTTTTCTATATTATAAAATTCAGGGTTTTATCTTTCTGGAAAAAAAGTTACTCAGAAATAATGGATTTTAATAAATGTAATTTCGTTTTAAAAAACAACAACTTGATTTTTCGGCCATTTTTGGCGGTGTCTAATATATATATATGTTGACATATTTTATTCGCTTATATTTCCCTTTTTATATATACCAATTCTTATTTAAGAAGCTCAATGTAATGTCAGAGCTTATAATAAATAAATGACAAAAGATAGATTCACTGATTAATGATTAAGTGAATGATTTTGTGCAACGAAACAGATACTGACAAAAATTGTGAATGCCAACTGAATTAAAGGAATAAATTATAAGATGGTCAACATCATGAAATTTTGAATCGAGACATTTGTCATTTATTCATTATATATATATATATATATATATATATATGAAGCTTATTAAAACAAATTTGAATACATGACATGAAAATGATCAAATATGTCTCTCTATACATACAAATATCTATCTACTATAAATACAAACTTTTCTTTGTGTGTGTGTGTGTTCGTTCCCTATAGATTCGATAACGGCTGTACTTTTTTAAAATTTCACACGAAATTATTTGATGTGTTTGGGAGTGTTCTTACGTAGGTTTTGTATCAGAATAAGTTTCGAAAATCGATAATCGATAATATCCTATAAAAGAAGGAAGTTAACACTTCTATACAACTTAGCATCACAAATGCATTTAAGAAGCTTTATCACACCATAAGCAGACGAGCGCTGTCTATAAAATAAACAATGGGTTCTTTTCTAACGGGCACATTCGAAATAAATGTTTGGGTTAGAGTTCAATTGAACTATGATACTTGACTTTTGTATGTTAAACTTTAATTAAAATTATCATGTAAAAAAAATCGTATATATAATTTTACTGCTTTGGGATGAATTTTGCTTAGGGTTTTTTTTTTATTGCTTCGCTGTCTCCACACACACACACACACACACACACACATATATATATATATATATATATATATAGTGAGAGAGAGAGAGAGAGAGAGACAGAGAGAGACAGAGAGAGAGTATGTGAGAGAGAGGGAGAGAAAGAGAGAGAGAGATACAACCTTTTTTGGCAATTTTATACTTTCCAAATCTAAGCGAATATATATATATATATATATATATATATATATATATATATATATATATATATAAGAGAGAGATACAACCTTTTTTGGCAATTTTATACTTTCCAAATCTAAGCGAATATATATATATATATATATATATATATATATATATTCGCTTAGATTTGGAAAGTATAAAATTGCCAAAAAAGGTTGTATCTCTCTCTCTTTCTCTCCCTCTCTCTCACACACACTCTCTCTCTCTGTCTCTCTCTGTCTCTGTCTCTCTCTCTCTCTCTCTCTCTCTCTCGCGGAGGTATTTCGGATGATATCAAAACATCGTTAAACTCACTACTCGTTCAAGCAGCCGCCAATAGCGTAATGGTTAGAAGCCTTGACTGCCGTATAAACGGTCGGGTTTCAATCCTGGCTTGAGGTAGTTGCCTGTCTAGCCGCACTGATGAGCTGTGAAACAGCGAAACAGTACTGTATGTGGATGACTATAGTGCTCCTCACCTTGAGTTGAGCATATTGAGAAGTGAAAAACGAATTACCATTAGCATATAAGCGACGCTCTTTGTGTAAACAAATCGAGCGGAGGTATTTCGGATGATATCAAAACATCGTTAAACTCACTACTCGTTCAAGCAGCCGCCAATAGCGTAATGGTTAGAAGCCTTGACTGCCGTATAAACGGTCGGGTTTCAATCCTGGCTTGAGGTAGTTGCCTGTCTAGCCGCACTGATGAGCTGTGAAACAGCGAAACAGTACTGTATGTGGATGACTATATATATATATATATATATATATATATATATATATATACAGTCCTGGTGAAAATCATAAGACCACTTAAGAAAGTAAGCGTTTACGCATATTATCGAATTTTTAATCAAACAAATGGTTAAAACCATTGCCAAAAGGGAAAATATCATGGAAAAAAATAAAATCTGCTTCATTCGAAACCTTAACACTGATCTAATAATTATTTTTTAAAAAACAAATATTTTCACCTGGTCAAAATGATAAGACCACTGATAATTTATCTAACAAAAGTTAATTATAAATTACTAAAAAGGGTCTCAGTATTTAGTATAGCCTCCATTATTACGAATTACTTCAAAAAGTCTCTTCGGCATGCTTGCGACTAAATTTTTTATCAGTTGCGAAGGAATTTTATCCCATGTACTGAAAACTGAATCAGAAAGTTCCTTTATCGAATCATACCGAGTTTCTATCCTTGAACAAGTCTTTTGCCATCCATCCCCAAAGATTTTCAATGGGATTGAGGTCCGCAGAACATGCAAGTGTGTATCGCAGCGTTGTCTTGCTGAAAAATCCAACTTCTTCCACACAGACGTGGACCTTCAGTCCTGATAGAAGCATTTTCAAGCATTGAAATGTACTTCAATGATGTTTTCCGGCCTTTCACTATTTGCAACTTTAGGGTCCCAGCTGACGAGAAAGCACCCCAGATCATTAAAGACCCTCCTTCACTATGCCGAGTTTAAACAGTCTCTTTCGGCAAATTTTTATCATGCTAATAGTGTTGAAATCCATCTTGACCATCAGATCATCTAGATCAAACTTTTTCTCATCGGAGAATATTACATTTTCCCAACTTTTCTCCATCCCAAGTCTGGTATTTGGCGGCATATTTAAATCGATTAGTTTTGTGCTGTTCAAGAAGACGTGGTTTCTGCAGTAGCTTTAAATGATATAAACCCTTCATTTTCAGATGCCTTCTGATGGTTTTAAGACTACATTCTACTGTTGTTTGGCTTTTCAATCGACTTGAGCTCATACTGGAGTTTTTTTAAAACTTCTGATACGGCGATCCAGTGATGGGGTTATGTTTTTGGTCGACCTGGACTCTTTTAGTGCCCATATTGATATGGATTTCTTAAAAAATTTGTGATGACCGTTTTGCTACGATTCACTTCGTTTGCAATGGATCTATGGGAGAGTCCACCCCTATTAATCTCAAAGATCCGTTCTCTCTCAAACTCTGATAATGGTTTGCCTTTTGCCATTGATAATTTAATAAGATGTTTTTTATCCACTAACAAGTTGCTTTTAGTAACATAGAAAGCTTTTCGTATTCATTTTTTCAAAACTAGCCGATTTTATTAAAGTGGTCTTATCATTTTGACCAGGTGAAAATGTTTGTTTTTTAAAAAATAATTATTAGATCAGGGTTAAGGTTTCGAATGAAGCAGATTTCGTTTTTCCCATCATATTTTCCCTTTTGGCAATGATTTCAACAATTTGTTTGATTAAAAATTCAATAATATGCGTAAACGCTTACTTTCTTAAGTGGTCTTATGATTTTGACCAGGACTGTATATATTACATGGTGGTCACCACTTATCAAGACTCGGAGGCCACTCGGGGATAAGGGTTATTGCATGTACAGTAATCTATGGGATAGTATCGTAGTAATCGTTAGTAATGGAGATTTGATAAAGTGTCTTAAGGGGGCAGTTTATCAGGAATTTTTTTATGTTGGACTTGAAGACATCCAAGTTGTAGTTAGGTGGGAAACAGGCAAACGGAAGAGGGTTCCACAGGCGTACACTTGTAAGAAAGTAGCTTTGTTCATGGAATCTATGTTTTGATATAGGCACAAATAAAGAGTGGAGAAAATTATTTACAGTGGTTTCAGATAGAAGGGTATATATATATATATATATATATATATATATATATATATTTTTTTTTTTTTCTTGGCTGTACTTCACAAACGAAGATTCTATGAAGGGGTTGTCCACGTCCACTGTAGACACGCTTGTGGCTGCGATCCCGATGCGGGACAAGCAGGTTTGCCCACAGTGGCTGCAGTAAAATTACGTCAGGTGTGGCTGCTGAGGTTTTCTGAATCTTCCTTCGCAGATTCTATGTGCGGGAGATCTCAAAGGAGGCGATAGCCTGGCGGACACTACATCGCCAAGTAGCACGGTCAGCAGCGAGAGCAGACCATTAGAGGTGGAAAATGTGGCAGTCACCAAGGGACTTCTTCAGAGTGTCTTTATATCTTTTCTTCGGTGCCCCTGTAACGACGACCAGTACTGAGTTCGCCATATTGGTCAATCTTGGGCAGGCCATTATACTCCATTCTGGAGACATGCCAGACCCAGCATAGCTGTGACTTCAGCAGCATGGCCTCGATGCTGGTGATTTCCGCCCGCTCGATGATCTCAACATTGGTGACATAGTCACTTGAGAATGGTGCGGAGGCTAGAGGAGTCGTAATTGGTGGCGGTAAATTGTCCAGGACTCGAAGCCTTACAGGAGGGTGGAGAGTACTACGGCTATATACACACTGGTTTTTATGCAATTTTTTAAGTGTCTGTTTTTCCAGACTCTGTTGTATTGTCTGCCAAAAGCGCTGTTAGTCTTGGCCTGTCTGTTGTGTATTTCCCTCTCGAGTTTTGCATCTGATGTGATGGTATACCCCAGGTAGGTAAACTGGTGAACGGTCTTCAGCTTAGTCTCGCCAATTGTGATGTGGGAAGGGAGGTACTCTACCCGGGGAGCTGGCTGGTTGAGGACTCCCATCTTTTTCAAGCTGACATCCGAAGAGCTGGGCAGCCTCTGCGATGCAGGATGTGAGGCGCATCAAGGCTCTTTCGGTGTGGGCAACAAGGGCAGCATCGTCGGCAAAGAGGAGGTCTTGGATCAGTTGCTCGAAGGTCTTTGTGTGGGCTTGCAGCCTTTTGAGGTTTAACAGACTGCCATTGAGGCGATAGCGAATGTAGTCATCGTCAAGATCTTCGGTCGCCTGCTTGAGCATCATGCTGAAGAATGCTCATATCTTCGGTTTTATAGGACGAAACTACATGAAAATTTGCAGGCTTTTTGAAGATTATAATACTATTCTATGGTTAAAATTTATGACAATTGGTAAAAAGTACCTATATTTTCAAACCAATAAATATGCCCAAATTTGCCTTAGTCTGTATATATAGTGTCCTGGCAGGCTAGCTCCAATTTTGCTGCTTTGGTATAAGTTTTGTTTAGGGGTTTTCTTTGATGTTTGGCTTCCCCGTGGCTTTGCCAGGCCACTAATATATATATATATATATATATATATATATATATATATATATATATATATATATATATAGAGAGAGAGAGAGAGAGAGAGAGAGAGAGAATTGATATATAGTTTGCTTGAAGCATTGTGTAGGATAGGTATGTCGTAGAGATTTAGAAGACTATCATAATGCGAGGAATAAAATATAGTCGGTGTTGGTGAAAGAAGACGAAAACAAGTGGCGATTTACAAATCAATAAGTACATACATATATGTCTATATATACATATATTTATTCAGTTGTATTAAATACAAATATCTTACTTGTTATGTTGTGACAATATCCTTTATATTTCGGGAAAAAATTCCCCTTTTCAAATGGTGGACGTGACAGATCAATTCAAAACATGCTAGATGATGGAACGGAAAATGAATTTTACTGATTCATGTCACCTAATGAACAATTTGAACTTACCTTCAAAATCTATTTCTCTTACTATGGAGCAAAACATTGATTCTCTTTTTTTCGGACAAGGCGTTGGTTCTGGTGGAAACTGTTCGCATTCGCCGTAATAGTTGTCTTTCCTTGAATCACACCGTGAACACATGATTACTCCGTGTACATCTGCAAAAAGACAGGTAAATCGTATAAGAGAAAAACAAGTTCACCTTTTCTGAAACAGATATAAATATAATAGCTATCTGTTTGGGATTACATGAAAGCAACCGCTTCAAATAATTACTAGGAGCATGAACAACAACAACAAAAAAGAAACTTTTGTCAAAGACAACACAAGAATCTGTGCTTATATACAAGTGGATGCCTCTCTTGTGTGGCCCCCTAAATTATAACTACACTTGTGTAATTTGATAACGATGATATACTTACCAATAAGAGTTATAAAATGTAACTATTAATGGAAATCTGTCTAGATAAACTTAGATATGTTTATATATGTTAATGTACATGAGTCATACTAATAAACCGATAATCTATACATCTATAAAAGTGAAATTGTCCGTGTGTGTTTGTTTGTGTACATTTCCCTACCAAATTACTCTGTCAATTTTCAGTTTACAGTCTCGATATTTAACATAAGGGCTATTGAGATTTGGGAAAATATTTAAATCGGTTTCCGCCCAGAAATTTGGCTGTCAAGGAGTTTATCTAGACAGATTTCCATTAATAGTTACATTTTATAACTCTTATTGGTAAGTATATCATCGTTATCAAATTACACAAGTGTAGTTATAATTTAGGGGGCCACACAAGAGAGGCATCCACTTGTATATAAGCACAGATTCTTGTGTTGTCTTTGACAAAAGTTTCTTTTCTTTTTTTTTGTTCAGGAGTTAAACGATTTGACCTTTGAACACTCTACCAAACTCCTCCACCAATTTTGGGTCTAATCACTTGAAATTTTAGATGGAGATTACTTGGACATGGATAAAACTTTATAATTTGATTTGAGGCAAAAAAATGTTAGGGGGTCAACATTGGGGTCAAAGTTAATCCATATTCACCTCTGCGGTCTCTACTAAATTAATTAGCCAATTTCTGGTCTAAACATTTGCAATTTTACATAAAATGTATTCAGAGATAAGGCAAAATTTTAATCAGTTTTGGTTGAAAATTTGAGCTGCCAAGGGGTCAAAGTTCAAAAGATTTGAATTTGCGATGACTGCCAAACTATTCCGCCAATTTTGCGCCTAAACATTTGAAATTTATATATACCGGATATTCAGCTATGCAGCAAGCATTTTAATCAGTTTTGGGGCGAAAATTTGGCTGTCAAAATGTCAAAGTTGAAAGAGTTGACCTTTGCAGATTCTACTAAATTTCTTCACCAATTTTGGGTCCAAACACTTGAAATTTTAGATGTAGATAACTTGGACATGGGTACAACTTTATATTTTTATTTTTAAAATAATAAATTTTAAGGGATAAAAATTGGGGTCAAAGTTAAAAAAAAATGATCGCTCCGGTCTCTACGAAATTACTCAGACAAATTTTGGTCTAAACATTTAAAATTTTACATAAAGCAAGTTATGAACAGTACACAGTGACCGAGAAAAGCCGGACTGAACTGCTAGTTTATATATTTATAAAAGTAAAAGTGTCCATCTGTCTGTGTGTCTGTCTGTCTGTGTACATTTCCCTACAATCTACAGACACGAAATTTGATATGCAGGGTACTGAGATTTGAAAAAAAAATCTTTGTAATCTGTTTTCAGCCCGAAATTTGGCTGTTAAGGAGTCAAAATTAAATAATTTGACCTTTGAGAACTCTACCAAACTCCTCCAACAATTTTGGGTCTAAACACTTGAAATTTTAGATATATGTTCCTTGGACATGGGTCTAACTTAATAACTTAATTTGATCCCAAAACAATAAATGTTAAAGGGTCCAAATTGGAGTCAAAGTTTAAAAAAATTGACCGCTGCGGTCTCTACAAAATTACTCTGACACTTTCTGGTCTAAACATTTGAAATTTTACATAAAGGGTATTCATAAATAGGGCAAGCTTTTTAATCGGTTTGGGTTGAAAATTTGAGCTACCAATATATAAAGCTATGTATGCATGTTTGCATGTCTGCTTAAAACTTTCGATAGAGGCGATGCTTTTTCACAAGATCAGTATCGTTTTGAACCTCGACCTTTCAGACGACAAATATCGAATAATTGGCTAAAAACATTAATTTCTTCACCTTTAACTGGGCACTTTTCTACAGGGATGGGTCGCTTTTTTCGCCGACATTGTCTAAAGTTATCCCCTCTTTTCGATTGTCTAGCCTTAATTTAAACATAAGTCACTTCCAGTTTGGCCGTGGTTGTAACAGCAAAGACGTCACGTTTTTTCCCCATTCTTTTCCTCCTTCGCGGTGCGGGTTCGAGCCTGCCTTCCTACTACCACTTTTCTTTTCTGCTCAAAATACACCTCCAAACAACCGGCAAGCACGGGCTGAAATGCCAGTATATCTATAAAAGTAAAATTGTCTACGTGTGTGTCTGTGTGTGTACATTTTCCTACTAAATTACTCTGTCAATTTTCCGTCTACAGACTCGAGATTTTACATAAGGGGTATTGAGATTCAGGAAAATCTTTCTAATAATTTTTTTAGCTAGAAATTTGGCTGCCAAGGGGTCAAAATTCAACGATTTTACCTTTGAAAACTCTACCAAACTTCTCCACCAATTTTTAGTTTTAACACTCCTTGGACATGGATCAAACTTGTAAACTGGATTTCAGCCCAAAACAGTAAATGTTAAGGAGTCAAAATTGAGGTCAAAGTTTTAAACAAATTTTATCTCTCAGTCAATTTTTGGTCAAAACATTTGAAATTTTACATGTAGTGTATTCAGACATAGGGCAAGCTTTTTAATCGATTTTTTTGACCAAAGATTTCGCTGCCAAGGGGTCAAAGTTCAAAAGATTTGACCATTGCGATGTTTAGCAAACTATTCAGCCAACTTTGCGTCTAAACATTTGAAATTTTACATAAAGGGTATTTAGACATGCAGCAAGCTTATTAATCAATGTTTAGGCGACAAATTGCCTGCTAAGAGGTCAAAGTTGAAAGAGTTGACTTTTGCAAACTCTACCAAACTCCTCTGCCAAGTTTTGGTCTTAAAACTTGGAATTTTAGATGTAGGTTGTATGAGACTAACTTTTTAATATATATATATATATATATATATATATATATATATATATTAAACGTTTTTCTCATATAACCTACATCTAAAATTATTTTAATATTTATATATATATATATATATATATATAAAAATATGCACATTAAGTTCTGACCAGTACATAGGGCGCGAGCACAGCCGGGCTTAGCTCCTAGTAAGGAATATTTTAAACACAGCTGTCTGGCATAAGATTGTTTAACGTGAGATATATACTTAGTCTAATATAATTTTTCGCAAATCAGAGAGAGAATGAATTGAAGGCCTTCTGGAAAATTCAAATATCTCAAAGTTTTATGAAACTTTAACAAGTATCAGGTGTTGATTATAAATGTTTCCTTAATTCCAATTTGATTTTGTTATTTTAATGGGTTAATATTCTAGATTTGCGTCGAATTTTATCCATAATAATTAAACACTAATTAAGCAAGGTTCTTTGGGGTTTTATTTATTCTTAAGGCTTCTTTATCTTAAGGCTTGAATTTAATACCTTTTCCAGAATTAAAATCATATAGTCGATGAAAATTTGAACAAGTATTCTAGAGATAAAGTTTACAGCATTGTATCCTAATTTTAATCGAAGGGAGGTATTAGGGTGGTTCAAAACTTGCTCGAAGAATTAAGTTTACCCGCACATCTTATTTGTCACGCGGACGAAGAACGGACGAATAATTAGGTAGAAATTTGCATTTGACGAAGGAAGAAGCCATTCAAGAGTATGCAGGAATGCAACGCAAACAGTCCAGAAGTTGCTTAATGTTTCCTAACGTTTATTTCTGTGTTAATTATTGGCATGTTTGAAACCATTTGAAATCAACATGGTGAATTTTTTTTTCTGTTTTGTCAGCATCGAGCTACTTGGTGAATCCTTTCAGGACTTGTTAATGAAAACGCACGGGGAAAAGCCCTAGAAATGTACAATGTTATTTGTATTCTATTCTATGTACAGATAGATTGGCGAATGTTAATAGTTGAAATACCCGTCTCAGAAAGGGGTCCATGACACAAAAAAACCCACTTCGAACAATTTGCAAGAAATTCAAAGATTCCCTAAAGAAATCAAAACACTGCGAACGTGAACAATGTGTAACTATAGACCTTCCACGACTGACACTTCGCATATAGAAATGTTAATTAAACATTTTAATTTTAATTAACATTAAAAATAATCACTATGAACTTAATTTTATAGTTTAGAAATAATCACTATGAACTTAATTTTATCAATTAAACATAATCACTATATAATTTATTTAAAAAAAAGAATCACTATATACTTAATTTTATATACTCGTGCGTCATTTATTTTTGTCGTAAATCTATGTACTGCATAAGCAAATCGACACACCAATTAAGCGAATTAAGCAATGTTGAGCCTCGTCAGTACTAAAATGGTTGATCATTTGATAATACTAGGAGTTCTATGTTCTCTCCGCTTATCTTGGCATTGTTTCTAGTCGCCCTGAACTTCTTACCAATGGAATCAGGAAATGCCCGCTCAGGGAAACTGCACCACAATTACACAAGTAGCTTCCATTACAGAAGGTATCCATTGTCTATTAAGACTGGATTTAGGCCACGATGATGAAACCACATTACACTCTCAGACAAAGTTATCAGTTTAGATGCTCTCGATGGTAATTCCGTGCTCGACACTTCCCTGATGAATCAGATCCTGGATATGACCTTAAACTATATCCGATGGTGAAGCCCCGGCTTACGGACTTTGGGGAGTGTGTATCCTCCCTTCAATTGCCTTTGCTCCTAGGTCCCCTCTGACCCGGAGTAGTAGTACCTGTTAGGGTCCCAACTATGGGTTAAATAGAAACCAAATTGAAAAAAATATATTATATAAAAAAAAAATTCTTTAAAATCACTGGATTCGACATTAAATAACCTGAAAAGGGTTGATATGCCGTAAAACAAAAACAACCAACCTTTTTAATAAATAGAATCTCCCGATCACAGAAGACGCAATGTCGCCCCAAAATATGAATGATGAATAAACCCGCCGAGATCCTCCCAGCATTCTTTAAATTATTTCAATCTGAAGGACGATTTTACATTCTACATTAAGAACGAATTTAAATTCTACATAAATAATCAATGTAGACAAACACATAAAATAAATATTTGATTTTTAATAGGAATTAACTAGGCACCGTTTTACACACAAAACACACACACACAAACACTCTCTCTCTCTCTCTTTCTCTCTCTCTCTCTCTCTCTCTCTATATATATATATATATATATATATATATATATATATATATATATAAGAACAAAGAATTAATAAATCATGTTAAAAACACTTAAAGAAGAATTAAAAACATATTAAACTTTCAAAATGGAAACACAACGTAAAGTGGATTGTCCTTAATCCGCGGAGTTTCGAAAGAAATACTTTCCTTCTCATCAGAGGGTAGGAGTTAGCAAAATGCGGAATCGGATTCTGCTTGCAAAATATTTAATGAAACTACAAGTAAACCAAAGAGCTTACTTTTTAAAAGTTAAAAATAGTGGCGCAGAGGGAATGGGGGGTGGAAGAAAAATGATTTCTCGTGAATGGATGGTCGAGTGAAGAGTAGAATATATAATAACGGTAAAATCCAAAAAAGTTGATAAAATCCGGTATATAAAAATAGAGCAATATATAGGTTGTATGATTAAAGTAAAATTCTGTAGATAAAAATATATACAAATATATTTAAGTTAAGAATTTAATGTTTGAAACAAGGAATATATAAGATAAAATTTATATTTATTTTCTTAATCCATGAATTTTCTCCATATATTCCGTGTTTCAAACAATAAATTCTTAACTTAAGTATAATTGTATATATTTTAATCCACAGAATTTAACTTTAATAATTAACCTCTCTCTCTCTCTCTCTCTATATATATATATATATATATATGTGTGTGTGTGTGTGTGTGTGTGTGTGTATATAATAATACATTCATATATATATGTATGTGTATATGTATACATGTATGTATATATATATATATGTATATTTAAGAAATACACAACATATATACTTATAAACATTGCATTTTTCTCGTCTGTATATATATATATATATATATATACATACATACATACACACACACACGCATACACATATATATATGTATGTATAAATATATATATATATATATATATTTAGATAGATAGATAGATAGATAGACCAATGCAAGTATTTGCTAATGTTGGGTTTACTTTTACATTCTTCAAACTGGCAATATATGTTTCATAATTCGAGATAAATATTTCCCTAAAATAAATAAGTTATATAAAATGTTCAATTAATGTGAAATGGACAACCAACAATATCGAATATTATATAACATTAACGACCTGAATGCTGTTTCACAATTAATCTCTTAAGCTGTACTACCTCCTCGTGGCAAGAGTTAGGCAATGTTAAGCGTAAATGAAGTAGAGTTTTTCCATGAAAGCCGACACGCTGAAGATGTCAACGGCTTTCAACCCCGTATGCTAACCTTTCAAACGGGGAATATACAGCATGTTATTTCTGCCCAAAAATGCGAAAATAGGATTAACATTAGACTTACTTACTGTCGCACTGAAGGTATAATATCAATATTAAATCAACCCAATAGAAATAATAATAATAATAATAGTAGTAGTAGTAGTAGTAATGGTACCGTTAATAATGCTAATAATACTTATACAATTGTAGAATAAAAGACACACATTAATGAAGGGCTGTTTTACAACGAATGTTCATATTACACATACGTTTTATGACTATACGTAAACCTAGATTCCAGGAACAAAGCTTCATTCTTAGAACTTCACGCTTGTGTAACTCTCTTCTGTTTGCCTTCTTTCCAGCTGATTACAATTTGGTAGTTTTCAAGTCCAACGTAAACAAATTCTTGATGAACCGTCTCTCTTAACTAATCCAATTTACAAAATTTCCACTACTATCGAATACTACGATATTATCCCATTGACTACTGTATACTCATTAATCCTTATCCTCGAGTAGCCGCCTGACCTTGATAAGTGGTGACTCCTTTGTAAACTCCCCCCCCCAAAAAAAAACCTCCAACATTTCTGTATGCTAGTATAGACGAAAAAGCAGGTTACAAGGAGGGAATTATTTTGCAGACTTCTACAGTTAAGGCGTGGGATTTTGTTGTTTGACTGGTTAGAAGGGCGTAGTTACCTCGAAGGTGGCACTAATGCTACGAGTTTGTGAAAGCAAAGTTCATTAAAGTACTTATAAAACAAGGACAGGGATGCATCATCGCAGCGATGGAGCAGTGAGCTTGATTGACAATCAGTGATTGAACCGTGTCTAATAGAGATATAGTGATTGATGCACAAACCCATATGTGGCAACAATATTCCATGTATGAGCGAATGGTTGAGTCAGCCTATTGTCACATTCAATGTTGCCAAGACTAAGCTTGTTTCCTTCAATAATTACAAGAAACCTTCTCTACCACCAATAGCTATGGCCAAGAACACATTACCTGAAAGTACTTCCTTTAAACTCCTCGGCCTAAAGTCCACATGAAACATGAGCTGAAATAGATACATTGCCAAAGCTGCTGCGAAGAAGTTGGACTCTCTCTAGCGTGCAAGAAAACTACTCACGCCTGAAAGTATCCTGTACCTCTACAAGGCCACCATTTGCTCATGTATTGAGTACTGTTGTCATATTTGGGCTCGTGCATCTGCTACTTGTCTCTCACTCCTGGACATGGTTCAAAAGAGAGTCGCCAACCTTATAGGTCTTGAACTGTCATCTAGGCTTCAGCCTCTGTCCTATTGACGAAATGTTGTATCCTTTTGCCTGCTCTACAAGTACTTTAATGGTGAATGCTCTGACGAACTACAAGCACTTGTACCGACTCAACGTAAGTACCCCCCGACAAACCCGACAAGCAGCTAAACCCCACTCCTTAAAAGTAGAGATCTTCATTTAGGGTGAAGGAATGAATGTTTTTGGCCAATTTTTCGATATTTGTCGTTCGAGACATCGAACTTCAAAACGATACCGATCTCGTTAGGATTCGCCGCGTCTGTCGTAAGTTTTAGCGATACATACATACATACATACATACATACAAACAGACAGGTGAGATGTAAATAATATATGTCTGGTACTTACTGAATGATGTGTTAAATACATTTAAAGTTTTTCCGGGTTGGCAATTTATTACTCATTTCTGATAATCTATTGTATTCTACAGTTTTAAAACCATTTAAGACATTATTTCTTTTCACGTCTGACCAGCTGAATCAATTGGGTGTATCTGACTGAACTGCTTCGATACGTTTGAAACTTTTATTCCAACCTAAATATCATCTAGTATAGTTAATAGCTTCGACTTTGTGAAAACTTAAGCTGGCGTCAATTTCATTTCCTCTTGAGACATCACTTGTCGGCAAAATACTTTAATGCATGGCCCTGTTCCAAAACAAATTCATAAAGTCATCCAAATTGATTCCTCTCATCCTAACCCCCCCCCAAAAGAAGGCAAGTACAAATATGGCGGATGTAAAACGCTTATAACCAGAGATGTTCACGACATATTTTCTACGCCTCAAAATATCCTCGACCTTTAAGAATAAAGTGGCCATCACGAGATAACTTTATAGTATTGACCTACCAGTATCCATTTAATTAAAGTTTATGCACAGGTGGGGGGGTCACCAGATATTATTATATCGATTACGGATCTTCCGATTATAGACTGCTTAAAAAAATCATTTAGCTTTCAGAAAAACAAAAAATAAGAACAGAAATCACAAAAAACAACTGGTATATATATATATATATATATATATATATATATATATATATATATATATATATAACTACTAAAGTAAATTATAAAAATAAAAGAATTAATATTTATAAAATAATCTCAACCAGATGTAAAAGCTCAATAAAACCAATTAGGAGATAGAGCTTTTTTTTTAAATCCTACCCTCTGATGAGAAAGAAAGTATTTCTTCGAAACTCCGCGGATTAAGGATTATCCACTTATTTAGTGGTTCCTTTTAAAAATTAAATATGTTTTTAACTCTTTTTCAAAGTGTTTTTTAACATGTTTTATTAACTACTTGTTCTTTATATATATATATATATATATATATATATATATATATATATATATATATATATATATATATATATATATATACAAGCAGGCTGCGCGACATTGCCCGACGCTTAAATATAATATTTTGATTTATGCAGATTTCGTATTTATTATATTATATTGGTCCCAATGTATAGTAATGGTATAAAAAGTTGAAATAAAAAAAATTACACCGTGAATCGAAGTCAACACGTTTAGCTTACGATTTACTTTTACCTTTAGCGTTAATGTCTGACTTATGAGCACACTTTTGCTGTAAGGTTAAAAGTTAAAACATGAACAAATAGCTATTACGTTAGGCATGCATATTCGTTATGCCGCATGAATATAATTACACGTAATAGTTACTAAGTAAAATCATCCCATTAGACAACCGAAAAAATTATTGGGCAATTAATTAAAATGAATGTTTAAAAGAATATGTAAATATATGCAATTCCACGACTTATATATAACACAGTTATGTTCTCTACTATAATATAAATCTCACCTGTCTGTTTAAATGTATGTATGTATGTATGTCAGGTCATTTAAAAAAAACCATAAAGCGGAAGACCATTACCTGCATTAAGCTGGTCTGCAGTTTAATTTGTTGCTGGCTATCTTGTTCTTGCTTGTTGCTGGATCTCAACATTTTGAACCGAGAGAGAGACTTAGCTGTCGTACAAAGCTAAGACTCTGTAACATCATATTTGTATAGATACTCCCTCAGACATTTGGGCTCATGGATTTTAAATGTCTGAGGGAGTGGCACTCGTCTGACAAGACGTTGCAATCATCAATCATCATGTCAGGTCATCTCACATACTACTGGTACCATGTAACCCAGTACTACCTGCCTCATGGTCGGGTCACCGGCGACTAAACTGGTTCCGCCACCAGATTTGTTTGGTGAGGAGGGCGGTTAGTCACCCTGAAGGATTAAAAACAAGACCTTCTAAAGGGCGAATGAACCCTTTTTCGGAGTCAACGGCCAACTAGCACCGTGGGTGTTTGTGTGTATGTATATATGTGTTGGGGTGGAGAGGGTTCCCTTTAAGCCGTGGTGAAGGCAACCTTTCTAGGAGAAGCAAATCTCTGATTTAAAAAGAAACATAAAGCGGGAGACCACTACTCGCATTAAGCTGGTCTGCAGTTTAATTTGTTGCTGGCTATCTTGCAGTTGCTTGTTGCTGGATCTCAGCATTTTGAACTGAGAGAGAGATTTAGCTGTCGCACAAAGCTAAGACTCTGTAACATCATCTGTATATAGATACTCCCTCAGGCATTTGTCGATAAAAATAGTCCTGTGACGATAGAAAAGTTGTGACGCGTGGAGGCTTGAAATGCTGGAAGCATGTAATAATTAATCTCAATGACCGTCTTCAGTGTCATGCCTGCTTAAGCGTGTGAATTCACCCTTAGGACTAAAAAAAAAGAAGTCATTTTGGGCTCACGGACTTTAAGTGTCTGAGGAAGTCGCGCTCGTCTGACAAGACGTTGCAATCATTATGTATGTATGTATGTATGTATGTATGTATGTATATCTGCCTACATTTTCGAAAAAGGCGATGGATTTTTACAAGCTCAGTATCGTTTTGAAGCCCAACCTTTCGGACGGCAAATATCGAAAAAATTTGCTAAAAATATTAATTCCTTCACCCTCACCTGGACCCTATTCAACAGGGAAGGGGTCGCTTTTTTCGCCGATATTTTCGAAAGTCATCGCCTCTTTTTGATTGACTCGCTTTAATTTAAACATTCGTCACTTCCGCGTTGGCGATGGACATAACAGCAAATACTTCACGTTTTTTTTACGTTCTTTTCCGTCTTCTTGGTAAAGGTTCGAGCCTGTCTGCCTACTACGAAATTTTTTTCTGCTTAACACAAACCTCCAAACACCCGGGCAACGCAGGGCACGTAGGCTAGTTAAAAAATAGACAAAATGGCTTTTAATTTGAATATCAATACCCTCCTTAAAAACATTATAATATATATATATATATATATATATATATATATATATATATATATATATATATATAATTCTGCTATCAAAGAGTAAATACTTAATAAAGCAAAACTTATCAAGATGAGAAAAGCTCAACACTAGTAAGAGGAGCAAACAATAATATTAACTGAAAGATGAGGAATAAATGTTATATATGTATGTATGTATGTATGTATTATATATATATATATATATATATATATATATATATATATATATATATATATAAATAACTTTATTATATCATTAGAGCAATAAGAAAAAGTAAACCGGAAAATTAAGAAAAAAACCTTTTCGAAGTTAAATGTTTCTCATCGAAAAGAGAAAGACAAGAATTATATAAAATGTGTAATGTTCATAACTTTATGTGCATATGTATACACATATTAAAAAGTTTGACTCATTTCTAGATAACTTACATCTAAAATTTCAAATGTTTCCATTCACAATAAGCGAAAGAGTTTGGTCGAGTCTGCAAAGGTCACCTCTTTCAACTTTGACCTCTTAGCAGCCAAATTTTCCCTCAAAAACTTATTAAAAAGCTTGCTGTATGTCTGAATAGCCCCTAATGAAAAATGTCATATGTTTAGACCTAAAATTGGCTAAATAATTTGCTCGAGACCGTAAATATAAAATCTTTTTAAGTTTGACACCTTGGCAGCCAAATGTTCGGCCAAAAACTGATTAAAATCCTTGCACCATGTCTGAATAAAATATACGTAAAATTTCAAATGTTTAGACTAAAAATTGTCTGAGTAATTTGGTAAAGACCGCAGAGGTATTTTTTTTATTTTAACTTTGACTCAAATTTAGACCCTTTGACATTTATTATTTTGGGCTCAAATCTCATTATAAAGTTTCATCCATGTTCAAGTAACCTACATCTAAAATTTCAGAAGAATTTGGTAGAGTCTGTAAAGGTAAACTCTTTCAACTTTGACCTCTTGCCAGCCACATTTTTGTCCGAAAACCGATTAAAAAGATTCTTCCAAATCTCAATACCCCTTGTATCAAATCTCGAGTCTGTAGAATGAAAATTGACAGAGTAGTTTGGTAGAGAAATGTACACACATACACTCAGAAATTTTCACTTTTATAGATATATATTGGTAACTGCTTCTTAGTTTATACTTCCAATACAGTGCCCATCCTTAGGTATTCTTTAAGGAGCTGTATAATAATACTTGATTAATAATAATAATAATAATAATAATAATAATAGTAGTAATAATAATAATTATTTATATGCAGACACATGTGTTTCATTCTTACGCAATCATCAGTGTGGGAAGTTACAGTTCCTGCCGGTTGGGAGATTCGAATCCAGCTACGAAGCAACCTATAACTCCATTTGCTAATCCTTTACTCTCGGGCAACAAAACAATTTTCACAAGAATCAAGGGAATGGTTATAGTTAGCTAAAGTGCTACCTAATTTCTAGCGCAGCGTAACCGGAACCGGTGACGAGAGCGTAGCTTAACTCCTTCCCTTTTATTGTTCTTCGGTATTTCTAGTCTGAAACGATTTAGTGAAATAAAATACGAGGAAAACAATGTTAAAAACTATACAATAAAAATTGAGATTTCTTTCATTACTGTTTTCGTGATGACCAGTTGCGTGGCTGGCATTATTTCATAAACTAAATAGTTTATTACTGAAAAATATTACTAACATCGTTTTTAATAATTCAGTAAAAATAAAGAGCGCAGAAACTGTTTTCAAAATTCTTAAAAATATAAAACTAATTTTCAATAATCTATAATATAAATCTCACCTTTTTGTTTAAATGTATGTATGTATATATGTATGTATGTTTATATGTATGTGTATATGTATATATGTATGTATGTATCTAATGTAGCGAATGAACTCTTTTTCTGGGTCAACGGCCAACTAGCACCGTCTATATTTGTGTGTGTGTGTGTATGTGTATTCGGGTAGACAGAGCTCCCATAAGCCATGATGAAGGCAACCTCTCTAGGAGAAGCAAATCTCTGATTAAAAAAAAAGCATAAAGCGGAAGACCAGTACCCGCATTAAGCTGGTCTGCAGTTTAATTTGTTGCTGGCTATCTTGCTCTTGCTTGTTGCTGGATCTCAACATTTTGAACCGAAAGAGAGACTTAGCTGTCGTACAAAGCTAAGACTGTAACATCATATTTGTATAGATACTCCCTCAGACATTTGGGCTCATGGATTTTAAATGTCTGAGGGAGTGGCACTCGTCTGACAAGACGTTGCAATCATCATCTAATGTAGCTAATCAAGAACCTTAATTCCAGTAAAGCAACTGGCCCTGACGGCATTCCAATTATAGTGCTGAAAAACTTCCACCAGAACTTGCCCCCATACTTACAAAGCTCTTTAAGCGTTGCCTTAAAGAGAAGTGCTCCCCAACACCCTGTAAAGCCTCATTAGTATGCCCTGTATTTAGGAATTCAGGTGATAAGTCGTCTCCCTCTCTATTACAGACCAATAAGTCTCCTGTGTGTTATGAGTAAGTCGCTGGAATCCATATTAAATAGAGAAGTAGTCAACCACCTCAGCAGAAATAACCTTCTTAGTGGTATACAATATGGTTTCCGTTCTGCTAGATTTACAGCAGATGTGCTAACGGTTATATCTCATATGATTAGTGAATCTCTTGACAAAGGCTTCCTCTCTAGGCAATTGCTCTTGACATATCAAAAGCTTTCGATAAGGTATGGCATAAGGGCCTACTTTACAAGATGTCCAGCTACGGTATAACTGGAAATGTTTTCTCAATCATTAAATCATTTCTCTCTGATAGTCTCATAAGAGTAGTGGTTGATGAGCAGAAATCAGAGGCCCTCAGTATTAATGCTTGAGTCCCTCAGGAGTACATCCTGGGCCCAACTCTTTTCCTGATCTACATCAATGATCTCCCAAAACACATACTTAAATCATTCGTTGACATCTATGCTGATGGCACGACCATCTATGGCAACACATCAAAGGCCATAAATAAAAAAAAGTTCTCTCTGATTCTCCCTCCTCTGATCTTGAGCGCGTGATACAGTGGGGGAAGAGGTGGCTGGTTACTTTTAATGCATCTAAAACCAAGCTCCTATATTTACATCATCAACGCTCTGATCCCCATCTGGCATCAACTGAAATGGATGGCTTTCGACTAGGGGAAGCTCCATGCTTTGATAAGCTTCTGGGCTTGACCTTTACTCCTGACCTAAAATAGAATACGTACATCAAGTCTATTACCAAGGTCGCTGGAAAAATGTTAGGACCCTTCTTCCGCTCTAGAAGATATCTCACTGCTGATGCAATTCTCTATTTATATAAAAGCCAAGTACAGCCAAGGATGGAGTACTGTTGCCACGTCTGGGCAGGAGCTACTAAAAACACTCTATCCTGCATTAGTAGAGTACAAAATACAAAATAGACTAGGTGGCTTAGTGAGGAATGCCCTATTTTCTCTTCCCTGTAACCTCTCTCCTACAGAAGAAACGTTGCGAGCCTGTCTTTGTTTTATAGTTACTTCTATGGTAGGTGCTTTTCTGAGCTCCAATCCCTGGTCGCTCAGCGCCGATCTTTCACGAGAAACACCCATCTAGCTGTAACTGTCAAAAATTGTCCCCACTCTTTATCTGTGCCAAAACCAAAACGTAGATTCCATGAACAAAGCTTCTTTCTTAGAAGTGCACGCCTGTGGAACTCTGTTCCGGTTGCCTGTTTCCCACCTGACTACAACTTGGATGTCTTCAAGTCCAATATAAACAAATTCCTGATGAACTGCCCCTTAAGTAAGACACTTTATCAAATCTCAACATTAACGTACTGTATACGCAATAACCCTTATCCCCGAGTGACTCCCGGGCCTTGGTATATGATGACCACCTTGTAAAAAAAAAATGTATGTCTGCCTAAAACTTTTGACAAAGGCGACGGATTTTTCACGAGATCGGTATCGTTCTGAAGCTCGACACTTCGGACGACAAATATAAAAGAATTGGCTAAAAACATTAATTCACCCTCAACTGGGCATTTTTCTACAAGGAGGGGGTCGCTTTTTTCGTCAATATTTAAAAAAGTCATCCGGTCTTTTCGATTGGCTAGCCTTCATTTAAAACTTCGCCAATTCCGTTTTGGCGATGGACACAACGGCAAAGACGTCACGTTTATTTTTCACATTCTGTTCCCCCTTCATGGTCACGGTACGGGTTCGAGCATGCCTGTCTCCTACCATTTTTTCTTTTTTTTTTTGCTAAACACACACCTCCAAACATCCGAGCAGCACCGGGCACCCAGGCTAGTTCTTAACTAAAATAAGAACAAAAAACTTTTCAATGATTATTAAATAAAAATAAAGATAAAAAATGTAAAAAAAAAAAAAAAAGAAAAGAAAGAGTACGTACGGGGAGAATATACGAGAAGGCGTAAGAAAACAAAAAAACAAACAAACAAAAAACCCCTGAAGGAACTGATTTGCAGTGTAATCGCTTCCAGTAGAGCTAAGCTGGAAATTAGGAAGTATATTAGCTGACTATAACTAGGGAATTAATAAACGCAAAATTTTGGCATAGACATTAGACAATCCAGAATGTTCGAACGACCGAAGTCGTGAACGTTGCACAAATTCTAGTTGATTACATCTTACACTATACTTCCCAGGCAGTACCCATCTTTAAGTATTCTTAAAGGGGCTTGATAATTATATATATATATATATATATATATATATATATATATATATATATATATATTGATATATATGTATGTGTGTGTGCGTGTGTGTGTTATACAAATAGATTACTTTTACTTCCCGTTCTACAGCAATATACTGCACAAGGCCGGAAGGCGGGAAAAATAACCTCACTCGAGGAAACACTCTGATCGGGAACAAAGTGGAAAACGAGCCCGTCGGAATTCCTCGGCAGAGGCGCTCCAGACGAACCACTCCTATATGTAAAAGTATGTAATTACGTATAATGAAAAATATAAGCAAATAAACGGTTTACATATTTTACCATCCCTCATATGTAGTTGGCCGTGCGATTATTGCGTATATATATATATATGCGTGTGTGTGTACATACATATATATATATATATATATATATATATATATATATATATATAGTAGTAAGGTATGAAAATATATATGTTAATTAAGCTACACAGAATAGTCCGTGAGAATTCGTCAGGCTTATGAATAAACCGCGAAAAAATTCTGTGTAGCTTAATTGCCATGCATAATTCTATTACTTACTATCTAGCTCTATTTATGTATTGAGCACTGTTGAAGTAAATACTGAAACATTGGTACATAAATTATATCTTCGTATATTAATTCATGTGATTAAATGAAGTAATCATATATATATACATATATATATATATATACACACATATACTCAACTGTTTAGTGTTATTTGTTCGATTTATTTACTTTTATAAATAGCTACGCGGTCATTATTCTGCAAAGTAGTTTGAATGTTTACTGCGAGAGAGAGAGAGAGAGAAAGAGAGAGAGAGAGGAGAGAGAGAGAGGAGAGAGAGAGAAAGGAAGAGGACTGGGAGTGAGTTATGGGACGATTACATAGCATCCACGATGTGACCGGCGAATATAAAATCAAACTAAATAAAACACGCTGGTACAAAAAGCATTGAATGTTATTTTTGTGCTAATGACAAAATAAAAGTACGCACGAGAAAAATGGAAGCGATTAACCGAACATGACGTCATATTTTCTTGCTTTTATTCGCGCCATAAAAGTCTGAATGACTTAACGGACCATCAAGATTAAATGGAAATTGAAAAAGAAAAAAACAAACAAACATAAAAAACCCTCCAAAAACAAAAACAAACATGCGTCTGTGAAATGCGTGACAATCAAAACTCATTCAGAAGGAAACAGTCAAAGTTGAACGATAAAACAAACTTACATACAGGGTGGGGCAAAAATACTATCATAAAATAAATCTCAGATTTATCCCAACAAAATAATTTATTACAAAACCCAGTTACAGAAAACTGCATAAGTATTAGTCAAAATGGTTCCCTCGAGTCTTCACTATACTACGAAGTATTTTTTGGGAAATTATGTATAGCTGCACGCACAAAATCTAAGGATATTTTCTTCCATCGTTTGGTCAATTTTATCTTAAAAGCTTCAATATTTGGTCATGTAGTAGAGCAGACTACACTCTCCGGGATTGACCACAAAGAATCAAGAGCGTTAAGATCGGGTCACGTGAAGGCTGTTCTTCTTTGCTGACCCAGGACGGACAGTTGCCTCTACACAACTGTTGGATTTTCGCGCCATCTTGTTGGAGAGTCCAAACTTCATCCACAGTACACAGAATTACACCATGTGGTCAGAGATTTCCCTCTCTCAAAAATGGTTGCCCAGACCATCACTGGTGCTGTTTTCTGCGTCCAGAAAACGTATCCTGCTTTATCAGTACTGCCTCATGACCTCTCTCAAGGACTCTACCATTTTACTGATTGTAGGACTGTTTATTTATTTTTTTTTTACACAGTGATCACCACTTATCAAGGCTCAGAAGCCACTCAGGGAAAAGGGTTTAAGTGAGAAGATCTTTTCATGCGCGAAGATGACGTTATTAAGTGTGCCCTCTCTGAGTTGACTTCTGAAGAGACTTTTTGCAATTGTGGGTGCGAGGAGAAGCTGTGGTTTTTTTTTTGGAGCTTATAGGGTTACATCTATAGGTCATTTCGACATATTCTTCGCATAGTCTTTGGTGGTGTTTGTACTTACTTTGTTATTTTTCTCATAGATTTTCTTGAATTTCGCCCGATTTTCCACTAAAATTTTTGATGAGTTCAGGTGTTCTGGATGTGCGGGGGCGGCCTTATCGTTCTATATCTTTGATCAGGTAACGATCAATTGTAATTTTTATGAAAATTCTGTTGATTCTGAGGTTTTTCTCTAACTTGAATATTTCTAATGGACGCAGGCCCTTCACATACTACAGTATGATGGATCTTCTCTTCAATTCAACAGACACTGTTTAAAGTTGGTCTCTCAAAAAACAAGAAATCATGTATTACATTATCATATAATGACAATGACAATAAAATAGTAAATTTATTTTAACATCATCATAAAAATAGTTACGAAATTTTGTAACAGGACCTATGCCCCATCCTGCATATGTAATAAAAATGATCGTACGTGTTTCCGGCATGTTTTACAGTGTGAAAAAAGACCGAGAGACACTGAGAGAGAGAGAGAGAGAGAGAGAGAGAGAGAGAGAGAGAGAGAGAGAGCATTAGTTATGTCTTTTTTTCTTATCGACTAGCAGGCCGCTCAGCATTGCCTTATCGTAAAATAAGCTTAAATATGATATTTTAATTTATGGAAATGTTGTATTTATTATTATAGAACAAGGTTCTATTGATTATTATATTGTTATATTGTACCCATTATATATCAGCAATTTCAAACAGTAAAAAACAAACAAAAAAAAAACAGAAAATGATTTTAGTGTCACCCGCTAGAATTACAGCCAAAACTTCCAACTTTCAAGCCTGTTTCCGTAGCCTCTAAGCCACGCTTATATGCATGTAAATAGTGAAATAATCACGTTGTTTAACCTATGAATGTAGAATTGTGCATGCAAATAGGTTTAGTTGATAACTACTCCTGCCAATCTCAACTGTTTTGTTAACAATTTTGACACACGAGCAGCATTTTTTTTTGCTGGCGAAAAAACAAATTGAAAGTTTGCTACAGACAAAATACACTAATCAATTATTTAGAGAAGAGTTGGGCGAGACTTTTCGCGCACAAACTGATAAAGTCACTTTATATATATATAAAATTGTCGCCCTAGAAATGACTTTGATGAAAACCGGCTTTCTTTTTTTTATTGCAAACCATCTACTAGTGGGCCGGTTGTGTACAAATCTTAAGAGCGATAGCGGCCTTCTATCATGATTGAAAGTGATACAATGTTCAGCAAGCGAGATCGGAGATGCGCCACTGTACATCTTATGCTCTCTATCGATCCAAGTTATGAAAACAGGATCATTTTCAGCACCCTCAAAATGCAGAACTAACGGTTCAACGAAGTTTCCGGTCATGGTTATGGTTTTTGGTGTGGTTTCAAGTGACGGCCACACAATGTCACCTAACATCTTCGAAATCGGTTTGAAAGTCAAGTGTACCTAGATGTGTTGAAGAGTGTAGTGACCCCCCCTGGTTAAATTAGGTGGCCGCCGGCAGACCCTGGCTGTAGAAGCAGGACTCAGCGCCGGCCCACAATTCCAGAGACTTAGGCTTGACTTTCGAAGGAGTGTTATCATAGTACCCTTCTCCCACTGGCCCCCCTTCTTCCACGACCTGAACCCGCTGGGCTTCTTCGTTTGGTCATACGTCGAGTACATCACTGACATGACCTTCCAAAGCACCAACGCCAACCTGATCGCCGCCATCCACCGAGTATTCGCCGAGCTCTCGTTGGCGCTTGTAAAAAATGCATGCTCCCAGAGCGGCTACATTGAATAGATATGAGCTGTTCTACATAATCCAGTTACCTGACTTGATTTTTTCAATAAAAGGTTTAAAATAAAACTGTAGCGTTGTTTTCTTCAGGGGCAACAAATTTATCACACACACACACACACATATACATATACATATATATATATATATATATATATATATATATATATATATATATATATATTTCCGAAGCTAGAATGTTTTCATCTTAAATTCTTCGCCATTATGCAGAATATAGAAACTATGCATTAATAGAATTCAGCGTAATACTGAAATTGTATAACCGGAGATGTTTTCTTTTAATCAAATTAGGAAACTTTAGTAATATTAAATTAAAACAGAACAACAACAACAATATCTTTATCGATTATGACTATTTTAAAAATTTAATTACATAGATAAGAAATTTTTTCATTGGATCATTACTAGGGGCTAGGGCAACAGCATATTCTTTTCATTGTTATTACTCTCGAGTATATATCCGGCACAGTTAGACACAATTAATCAATCGAGAACCACATCACTATACATAAAAACATATAAGATATCAATGGATATATACCTTAAAGTCAAAACAAGGAAAAGAATATGCTGTTGTCCTATCCCTAGTCATTACTACCGATTAAAACTTTTTTTATTTTAAAGTAAAAAAATATTATAGTAAAATCAAAATATAAATGAATTCATGACCACTCTTGAAACTTGCTATTACAAACTATTTATTGTATATTTTAAAGTTAAACATGCGTCTTAAGTAAAAAAGTAAATAATTAAGGAGTGATGTGGAAACTCACATCGTTCATAATAATTTAGAAGCTTATCACGGAAACTCTATATTATACATATTTTTTACAAACTCGCCCATACATTTTCTTTATTGGTCAATAGTATGCAGTTGAATATGAATTGTACTCTCTACAAAATAACCAACTGAATGCAGTTATAAGACAGAGATGAAACAACCTGCTTCGGGTAATGGAGTTCCAACTCTCTAGAATGATGAATGAGAAAAGAAAAAAAGAAAACAATCACATTGCGTTGCTGAGGATTTTTGGGGAGCAGGCTTTTATACTTTTTTTAATGAAGTTCTTTTTTGTGTGTTTTTAAAACGAGCAAATTATTTGTATTACTCGTTTTCTAAAAACGAAAAGAATTCGCTGGTTCTTTAAAGACACCGATTGATTCACGTTATTTCTTTGTTGGAATCTTTTTGAGAACCAGACTCGTTTTTTCTTCTTTAGTATTTTCTTTTAATAGTTTTCAAATAATTTCAAATTTACTAACACTTCCTAGTAATTGAACCCTTCGGACTCATTTCTTTTTCAGACCAATTCCAGCTGAATCGTTCTTTTTGTAACCATGCTTTGAAATGAATATAAGATTCCACATTCTTTCGAATTTCTTTTTATTAAACTGATCTAAATATTTTCGCACGTCCTTTTTTCTTTACCATTTTTTTTACACAGGAATCACCATTTATCAAGGCCTCGATGCTACTCGATTATAAGGTTTAATGGGTATACATTAGTTTTCTAATTAATTTATTTTATAAAATTGTTTCAGTATGAAACTATTTTATTAAAATTTTCAAAAAAATATAATAGTTAAAACAAGTTAAACATGCATGGTTTCCCGTGAATGCACAGTGAACGAGGCATTAAAAAATGACTAAGTTCAGCATTTGACCCCCCCATTAAGACCCAAAAGTCCCCGTCAAATCCTAGTGAAAAAGAACAAACAGTACAGTTTTAGGCCTTAACATATGTAAACTCCGGTTGATTCCCCCAGGCATTTCTTTTTTTTGCATAGTGCATAACTCAAATTTACATATGTTAAAGCCTAAAACTGCACCGTTTGTTCATTTTCACCAGGATTTGACGTCCCGTGGGGGCTTTTGAGGCTAAAGTGGGGGGGGGCAAATGCTGAACTTAGTCATTTTTTGCCTTGTTCACTGTGCATTCACGGCGGACCATGCATGCTTCACTTGTATCTACCTAGATGCCGTACGTATCTAACTATGCTAAATGTACTACATGAAATGAATAAGCTGAATTGTTTTAACATTAAAATAATATTGTGTTCATCAGTCGAGGTAAGGACAAGAAAACCCGTTAAACTCTATTACCTATGATAATCGGACACCGGTCAAGGCGCAGATAAAATGAATGCTATAAAGAGTGAACGATGAAAGAATTCCTCATATATTATCCATATATAATTTGATCAGCAACCCAAGAAGTGACATTAATAGCTTTGGAGGCATCGTTAATGTGAAAGAACTTTGCGTTGGACTTGTGATTTTATAATTATCGTCTGAGAGAGCGACGTATAAAGAAAGTTAAAAAAGCTCACAAATTTCATACAAATGCCAAAAGACATATTATCAGAACACATTGATGAAACCAGCGGATCTGACATCTACGAGAAAAGGTGGGGGAATTATCCAGAATAAAATGAATCCAAAATATCCTAGAACAGAGGCAACATAAAAATTGCCGTAAAGAATGTTGAGGTCATATTAGTTTAAACTTATATAAAAGCCGTTCGGCACCCATCAACAATGGAATTATTGGAATCAATGAAATCGATGAAATCGACGCCAACATACTAGATTATTTTTTACGTGACTTAAAATCTGTCCTTTGCTCCGTTTGTTGTAATGTCCACAACGTTTGGGCTGTTTTAATTTATATGACATTTTTATATGTTTTATCTTTATAGTGTCTACATATTAGGGGAAGATACTTATATTAGGAGAAGATGTCTTACTTGGATGGACACATCCATAAATATACGCCTTCGACATATATCGATGGTTATTAGCTTGTCTAATCGCCCGCTATTTAAAGTCATGCCAATATATTGCGTGAATTTAAGATATCTACGGCGGGATTCAAAACATTCACTCCTACAGGAACCACTCAACATTCGGATTAAGCAATTCTAGAAAATATTTAACTCGTTATAGATAACCCGATTGGAATAATTCAATATACAGTATTACAGTTAAGTTTACCAAGATAATCCAAGATGGCAAAACTAAAGTATATTATGAATATCTTCAATATTTATAATATACTTTAGTTTTGCCATCTTGGATTATTTTGGCAAACTTAACTGTAATACTTATTTCATGAGAAGTTCCCGCCTGGTTGAGCTTTTTTATTCTCTCTAGGTATGTATGAAAAGGAACACATTTCTCTGTCTGCCAAAAATATTCCTATTCCTACCCAACAAGAATATATCCACAATTTTTTTCTAGCTTAGAACATTTTCCTAAAATATATAAGGTGCAAGACTTATCACCATGACTTACGCATTAACAATAAACTTAAAGCGTCTATTTCTTCTGAAGACCAACCTCGCCCAGAAATCTTAACAAATGAACTCTCTCTCAACTCTCAAAGAGAACAAAAGAAAATTGAAAGATTTGCTGCCAAATTTTACGGATTAAAAACCATTGCGCACCCCAAATACAAGCATTACATTGAGGAGTTCGAGAATTTCAAGTTAAATTTAGTCCAAAAATTAGATTTAAGAAACAAAAACACCATTATAATCCGGTTACTCGAAAAATAAATAATTTTGCCAAGAAAGTTAAAAAGAATAAACATATATTCGTCCCTGCTGATAAGACTAAAAATATTATAAACCTGACTATCCTACATATAAAAGACTTTTGCATAAAGAGCTTAATAAATCTTATAAAATAGTCCCTTGTAGGACTTTAAATTCTATTAATGCTGAGGCTATACATTTACTGACTGAACATTCATAACTTCACTGAAATAATTTCTCCGGGTACCCCTAGATTCACTCTCCAGGACCATAAGCCTAGTTTTCATGACAACCCCTCCATCAAATTGATCTGCCCATCTAGCTCTGCCTTAGGTGCTATAAGCAAAACATCTTAGATAGAATCATACCCTCTATTAAGGAAAAAGTTAATTTCCCTCTGTGGCTAAATTGAGATTCCGTAATTAATTGGTTTGTCTCCCTTAAAAATAAACACCTCCTTAACTTCATAACCTTTGACATCAACAATATATATATATATATATATATATATATATATATATATATATATATATATATATATATATATATCTGTTGCTAGTGAACTGCTGGAGATGCGTGTGTTGAACAAACAAAAAGTGGTAATAGATAGGTGGGCTCGAAACGTGACGCGAAGGCGGGAAAGAAAGTAAAAGCAAACTTGGTGTCTTACCTCTACTCTATGACGCGAGAAAAACTTCGCTGAGCGGCATGATACGGGTCATATAATTGCATTTTTTTATCGTTGTTAATCTATATACGCTGGTAAAAATAGCTGCTAAAGGGGAAAAAAAGACTTTTCAGGCATAAATCAACTTAATGTGCTCTTGTACGCATGCGCAAATGTACATTTCTACCTTAAAGTCGGTTCATTTTAAACTATTCCCTATTCGTCTGTGTGCGTTGAGCATAAAAATACAGTGGTAATAAGCAGGCTCGAACCCGTGACGCGAAGGCGGAAAAAAAAGTGAAAGAAAACCTGACATCTTACCTCTACTCCGTGACACGACTGGAAGCCGGGAACGTGGAAATTAGTAAAGTCATTCCAACCGATACGATGCCTTGCAAAAATGGCGACGCAAAAAAAAAAACCAAAAAAAAACCGACCCTCCTTGTAGAAAAGTGCCCAATTGAGGGTAAAGGAATTAATAATTTTAGCCAATTTTTCGATATTTGTTGTCCGAAGAGTCAAGCTTTAAAACACTACCGATCACGTGAAAATTCGTCGCCTCTGTCAAAATTTTTAGGGATACATATATACATGATGATTGCTGCATCTTTCCAGATGATGGCCGTCACATTGAGTTCTCCCAATCTTGTCGTCCATGCCATCTCAGATGACTTTGCACTCCCGCCGCAGATTTGCATATCTGGAAGCAGATATGACATACAAAGTGAGCAATTTCCATCGAGTTGACTTCCTCCAGAGATTGAAGGGTATTCCTATGAACAATCCCATGTCTTCTCAGACCAGCAATAGACTTGCAAACTTTGCTGAATGTTAAACAGATCGTTTGGTTCGGATTAATACGTGCAAAATTGACCTGAACAGGAATTTTGTGCGATTAAGGTGGTTGACAGAAGGACTCGTTCACAAGTGTCGCATTTCTAGCTGTGTGTGTGATGGTTAAGACTGTCAATTAAAACTTTGCAAAACTCTCGCTTCAGATTGCTGTGGGCCTGCTTTCTGTTCTCTAGAACATCACCACTTTCACGTACAAGGTTTCGCCACTTCGATCTTTGCAGAGTAAGTTCTTCCCATGTGTCGATGTCGATTTATAAGACTTTCAAATTATTCTTTGTAGAATCCCTTAACCTCTTCCTAGGCTTGTGTTGAGGGCGCTTGCCATTTTCCAACTCCCCGTAAAAAATTGTTTTGGCAGCCTACAATTTTTCATTCGAACCAGATGGCCCACCCAACGCATGTGAAATCTGATTACAAGGGTCTCAACACTAGAGCAACTTCAGCGTCGGATACTTGTGCTTGCCACTTGATGTTTAAGATACGTTTCAAGCACTTTTGGTGAAATCGTTCAACCATTTAATGTGCCTTTGATGCAATGTCCATATCTCCGATGAATACAATAGTGTGGTTAGCACACAGGTCTTGTAAACGCAGATCTTAGTCCTGTCTGTGATGCCACGATCAGACCACACTCTCTTTTCCAACCTTCCAAAAGCTACAGATGCCTTCTGAATTCGCCTGTGGATTTCAATGTCGAGACAGCCATCCCTCGACAAAGAACTACCAAGGCACACGAATGAATCGACTACTCCCAGTCTAGCACCACAGACCACGATGTTCGGCTCCACGTATGACTGTCCCGGTACAAGAGTGAACATCACCTTTGTTTTAGACAAACGGATCTACAGACCAATGGCAGTACAGGAGTCAGCAAATCTATCTATTATATGCTGCATATCAGTCTCAGTGTACGACAAAAAAACAAAAACAAAACAAAAAAAAACCCAGCATCGTCTGCATACAGTAATTCCTTAACTAAGACATGATGCAGCTTGGTTCTGGCATTTAATCTTCTAAGATTAAAAATGCGATCTGTGGTCTGAAACTTTAATATGACACCCTTATCGTAATCTCGAAACGCATGAGCAAGTAGAGCAGCAAAATATATAGAGAAAAGTGTAGGGGTAGGAATATCACCTTGTTTGACACCATTGTCAACTGGGATTTCATCAGACAATTTTCCCTTAAACAAGACTCGAGCTTTCATGTCCTTGTGCAGTTCCTTGAATATTCTAACAAAGGTAGCATTCCTGTTAACTGCTTTGGTTAGATCCCCAAACACTTGATACAGTGGTATCTGTTGTTCCATGCATTTCTCCTGGACTCGCAGGGCTGAAAAATCATATCCATAGTTCCTCTGCCAGACCTAAAGCCACTTTGTGACTCTGGAATAGCATTAGGACAAACATCTTCCAGTAACCTGTTTAATAGAAGTCGTGCAAGTACTTTCCCAGCAGCTTCCAAAAGCATAATCCCACGGTAGTGCTCACAAACATTCTTCTGTCCCTTTCCTTTAAACAGGGTCACCAAGACACCATCAATCCAATCCTGTGGAACAGGAGCACCTTCCAAGATTAACTCAACAAAACTAAGGATAGCATTAGCAATATTCGCACCTCCAATCTTAAGAAGCTCCACCGGAACACCATCCAAACCAGGTGCATTGCCACTGCTGATTTGTGCGATAGTCAACTGCACCTCAACCAGATTAGGCTAACAGCCCATTCTGAATATGATATCGCATTGTGGTAGGCTATCAGTTGCATCCGCATCTAATGCTGAGGGATTGTGAAACACACCAGTAAGGTCTTCTTGCCATCTTTTCAAGATATTTTCTGGATCCTTAATGAAAACAGAACCATCTTTCGACATCAGAGGAGATATTGAAGAGGAAGGAGGACCAAATACTTGGCGCAGGAGTCCATAAAATTCCTTCGAATTTTTTGTGTCAAACGCCTTTTGGATTTGCTCCATTATATTCATCTACCATTGGTTTTACATTTTTCTTAGCTCACGTTGCAATATGGCTTTGACCTCTTTGTGTTGTCGCAAATTAGTTGTATGATCAGAATGATCTTCATAAAGTAGATTAATAAATTGCCTGTTTATTCATCAGCAACTGATTAATTTCAAGATTGTTGTCAAACCAGTCCTTGTTCTTATCCCTCTTGAAGCCAAGAACTTCAGCACCAGCAGAATAAAACTGAGTCTTAAAATACATCAATGTACCATCAAATACAAGATTATCGAGCTTTTCCGCCATACTATTTTGAACTTCAGGCAACTTTAACTTGGCGACATCAATACGGCTAGGCACCTTAACACCAATGTGACGAACTTTCTTACGGATTCGTAAAATAAACTTTCCTCTCATCTACTTGTGATCGGTGTCACATTCAGCTCTGGGCATGACACCAACAGTATATGCATCTCGCTTTTTCGAGATATGATGAAGTCAATTAGGTGACCATGCTTTGAACGTGGGTGTATCCAAGTAGCTTTGTGCTTCAGTATACGGCGAAAAAACATTTACAGATAGCAAGATTAAATTCTGAACACAGCTCTAGTAGCTTAAGGCCATTAACATTCATTGCACCGATACCATAGTGGCCAAGAGGACTCCAGGTCTCATAGTCTTTCCCACCACGGGCATTGATATCACCAAGAATAACAAGTTTTTCATTAATTGCATTAATTGGTGTAGATGCAACAACAGATCGCTGAGACTCATAGAAACACAAGATCCCATCTTCATTCGCTTAAAGGGTTGGTGCATATACCGAAAGAATAGTGATGGATCCCTTATGTGAGAGCGGAACACGAAGTTTCATGATGCGATCACAGATACTGGAAGGAAATTCCATAGTATCAACCAAGGATGTTTTAATCGCAAAACCGACTCCACCATTTCTACGGAGACCCTACGGTTCACCAACCCAGAAGAGAGTGTATCCTGATGATACCTCCGTCATTTGATCTTCTCCTGAGAGGCGGGTCTCTGATAGAGCAGCAATATCCATATCAAGTCTCCGTAGTTCTGCATTGACGAGCGCTGTCCTGCGCTTGGACTGTTGGATAACGCTTTATCAAGAAGAGTGTGTACATTCCAAGTGTGACGTAATCAATAATTGGGGAGCTTTAGATTCCCCCAGGGGTCTGGGAGGGGACGAGTAACTATGCTAGATAGCTAATCGTTCCCGGGTGACGCCGGATACCCCGTGGATTTAAAATAGAGAATATAAATATATATATTTTATTTCATGTCAAAATAGATATTATTTGAAACCAGAGAAATATATTTTGCAGTTAAACTTGATCGCAGGAAACTTGGAGCATAATATTGCCTGGCCTTGCTGAACTCAGAGTCAGATGTCAGTGTTGACATGATAACCTTTAGGTCATGGTAATTAGTATGTCAATAGATCTCAGATCACAGATTCGGGAATTGCACACACGCAAAAATCTTGGGTTTTATTTCGTGGAGAAATCTGATTGGCTAGGGAAACTTCCACCCCATCCACATACCTCACTATATATACTACTGTCGCGCGAGAATTAGTGAGATTGCTTGTTGATTTCGTGGAGAACAGATCGTGTGGAGACCGCTGTTCCCTGAAGACTCCTCTTCCTCCTTATCTGCCCGTCTGACGTCTGTGAAGAGAGTTTTGAAACTTTGAAAACTTATTAAGAACTAAACGATATTTGTAAAAATATTTGTACATAAGTTTGTGAAATTAATTCTGTAGACTAGAGTTTCATGAGTCTGCTTTTCTTCCTGCCTGCGGCTTCGATATTCGCTTTTAGCATACAGGATTCAATGTAACAACCCTCAGAGAAAGACTAGACGATACGAGCCGAGATTTCCAGATAAACAGTGGGGTTACGCACCAGCATAAATTGAATTGTGCTCCTTTTTGGAGATACATTTTTGTTTTCTTACTGCTTACAATAACCACCTTTAGCCGCAGGAAACTAACCAGTGAAAGTATGAACGACAATTTTTAGTGCATCTTTTCTAGCACTTTCCCAAAATCTTTAGTGAGCAGTGTTCTCCCTGAATAGGGCTGCTCAGTCACAGAAACACCACCGGTGTTGGCCCCTGTCATGTGAAGGCACAACAACGATGTTAAGATAGGGTCCCTGTCGCCTCTGTGAAGATTTGTAACTGTGTACCTCCAACTGGTTAAGTCTGTACACGTTGCCACTCCTCCATCGCCATAGGACTTGTAATAGAAATAAACTACAGATAAAGATAAGATAGAAAAAGAAAAAAGATAAAAGACAGATCTCAAGTAACATCTGTACATCGTTGTATTAATGTGAATGCGCTTGTACGAGACGAGTGCCACCCTCTAAGTCTCAGCAACAATAACCCAGTGACAAGCCATTGCAAGATGACTGGTAATTGCTTTGACCGCAGATTTCTCGTAAGAGATGTCCTCTCCTAAGAAGGATTGCCTCCACCACGGCTTACAGGAGCTCCTTCTACTCCGCTAAGATGTTTCTGTCAGGGTTACCTCACCCTTAACCTTTGGTTAAAAAACTTATCCCACAAGGCAGTGGGGATTCAGTTTTCTGGCGCTGAACACCCGCCATTCACCAGAGCCCTGTTAGCGTGGCAGAACTCACAACGTGCACGTGGGGATGATTAGATTGGGAGAAGCTATATATGACGCTAGAGCATTTGTGTGCTTTTAACACATGCCCACACCAATCCTTGAGCTCTCATACATACATACATACATACATACATACATACATACATACATACATTTAAACAGACAGGTGAAACTTATATAATAGATGGAGATCAGTCTAATAAATAATATTTAAATAATTATAAGAAGTGAAAATAATAATATACATTTAAACGTAAGTATGACCACAAATCGAATTCATAAATATATTATTATATCACAAATTATGTACGTGCTTAAACATGGTTATGTATTTCTATTCGATATGTAACTGTCTTACATACATGTGTATTGCTGTCTGGAAATCATTGAAATGCCTATTATTATGATGACGAACATATATTTACTCAGCTGGAAACGGACTAGTTTCTCTAGCGTAAGTCGAACTTGAACTACCATATTTTACCGTAGTGCAACAAACGAGCCTCTCTCTCGCATTTAATGGATTTGATGGAATCACGCACTTTTGATCAACCAAACTTAAAAGTAATCCAGATTCTTCAACAATATTTACTTTTAAATAATAAAATGTAGAATCCAATTTGTTATGCACGTTACATGAATGTATTCGCGAAGATGTTTTTTATTATGTGTTATATTTTAAACGGAATTTCTATATTAGTTTTTTTTACTAGCAACTCACTCCTTATCCAGCCTAATATGAAAAAGAAGCTTATCTATTGAATAGTTTCAGACAATAAATGAGCCCTAATTAGATATACACAGCGTCCTGGGTCGGAAGAGGAGTAGTCACTCCTATTTTGACGAGGAAGTTAGTAATCAACATGGAAATATGAAAATCGATTAAAGTAAATGAAAAAAAAAACTACAATATCTGGAAACATGCAGCAAGAATCAGAGCATAGGAAGCAGAACTTTTGTATCTGATCTACTTGTATACATGCAGTGTAGCCCGGATATAAGAAATCCGAATATATGAAAAACGGATATAAGAGAGATTTTCTCTCGTCCCCAATTAGAGCATGTGTTAATGTAGAGTATAACCCGGATATAAGAAACTCGGATGTAAGTATAACCCGGATATAAAAAAGCTGCAGAAACCGGAGACGTCTCTTATAGCCGTGTTACAGTATATATATATATATATATATATATATATATATATATATATATATATATATATATATATATATATATATGTGTGTGTGTGTGTGTGTGTGTGTGTGTGTGTGTATATATTAGGTTGTTGCATCAGTTTCCGCCTTTTTGAAGAAAATCAAAGAGTTTCCACTGAAAGTGACGTGAAATTGTCGCCAAATCATCCTTCAGCTTTTCACCCAATTCTCTACATGGCCGACGCCCATCTTCCTTTAAAAGAACTCGGAGTTGGTCTTCGTCTATCTTGGTTGGTTTTCCAGAACGAGGAGCGTCAAAATGTGTTTGAATCTGGTAAACCAATCTCGAACAGTTCTTTCAGCTATAGCGTTTTCTTCATATACGGCACAAATATCCTTGGTCACTTCACTCCTTTTTAACCTTGATCAAAGGCGAAAAAAAAAAACGGAGGTGCTGAAAATGTGATTTTTCATCTACTTGACAAACTATTTGACGGTTCTAAAAAAACGAGAAAAATTATATAAGCAAAAAAAAAAAAAAAAAATAAGCAAAAAAAAAAAAAAATAAACGATAACCATTATCGTGTAGAACAGAATACGTGCCTTTCTAATGATATATAACACTTTGCCAAAACATGTTTTATAACAAATCTTTTATGAAACGGTGAGAACTTATGCAGCAACCTGATATATATATATATATATATATATATATATATATATATATATATATATATATATATATATATATATATATATATATATATAAAAGTGAACGTGTCTGTGTATCTGTCTGTATGTGTATCTGTCTGTGTGTCTGTGTGTGTACACTTTCCTACACAATAACTCTGTTAATTTTTAGTCTACAGACTCGAAATTTTGATATACTAGATACGGAGATTTGGGAAAATCTATGTGATCGGTTTTCGTCCAGAAATTTGGCGATTAAGGCGTCAAAGTACAACAATTTAACTTTTGAGAACTCTATCAAACTCCTCCGACAATTTTGGGTCTAAACACTTGAAATTTTAGATATAGATGCCTCGGACATGGATCTAACTTAATAACCTGATTTGAGCACAAAATAATAAAACTTAAGAGGTCATAATAGGGGTCAAAGTTAAAAAAATTGATCACTTTATTTTTTTGCTCAACATACACATCCAAATACCCGGGCAGTATATGCTAGTATATCTATAAAAGTGAACGTGTGTCTGTGTGTCTGTGTACATTTCTCTACGCAATAACTCTGTCAATTTTTAGTCTACATACTCGAAATTTGATATACAGGGTACTGAGATTTGGAAAATCTATGTGATCAGTAATCGGCCAGAAATTTTACTGTTACGGGGTCAAAGTTCAACAATTTGACTTATGAGAACTCTACCAAACTCCTCCAACAATTCTGGGTTTAAACACTTGACATTTTAGATAAAGTACCTCGGACATGGATCTAACTTAATAACTTTATTTGAGCCCCCAAAAATAAATGTTAATGGGTCATAATAGGGGTCAAAGTTTAAAACGTTTTCACCTCTGTGGTCTCTACCAAAATTACTCAGACACTTTCTGGTCTAAACATTTGAAATTTTACATAAAGGTTATTCAGAGATAGGGCAAGCATTTTCATCGGTATGGGTCGAAAACTTTTAGTTACCAATATATAAATATATGTATGTATGTTTGCATGTGTGCCCAACACTTTCGACAGAGGCGACGGATTTTCTGAAGATCAGTATCGTTTTGACATTCGACCTTTCAGACGACAAATATCGAAAATTGGCTATAAACATTAATATGTTCACCTTAAACTGGGCTCTTTTCAATAAAGGGAGGGTCATTTTTCACCGATATTTTTGAAAGTCTTCCTCTCCTTTCGATTGTCTACCCTTAATTTAAAAAAAAAATGTCATCTCCAGTTCGCGGTGGTCGTAAAAGCATAGACATCAGTTTTTTTCCCGTTCTTTTCCTCCTTTGCGGTACGGGTTCGAGCCTGCCTTCCTACTACCACTTTTTTTTTTTAGCTCAACATACACATCCCAACACCCGGGCAACGCCGGGCTGAAATGCTAGTCTATCTATGAAAGTGAACGTGTCTGTGTACCTGTGTGTCTGTGTGTCTTTGTGTGTACATTTCCCTACGCAATAACATACTCGATTTTAAGTCTACACCCGAAATTTGATATACAGGGTACTGAGATTTGGGAAAATCTTTGTGATAGGTTTTAGGCCAGAAATTTTACTGTTAAGGGTCACAGTTCAACAATTTGACTTTTGAGAACTCTACCAAACTCCTCCGATAATTTTAGGTCTAAACATTTGAAATTTTAGATATAGGTTCCTCAGACATGGATCTAACTTAATAACTTGATTCGAGCCCAAAACAATAAATTTTAAGGAGTAATAATAGGGGTCAAAGTTAAAAAATTTGACCGCTTCGGTTTCTACCGAATTACTCAGACAATTTCTGGTCTAAACATTTGAAATTTTACATAAAATGTATTCAGAGATAGGGCAAGCTGTTTCATCGGTTTGAGGCGGAAACTTTTAGTTACCAATATATAAATGTATGTATCTATGTATATATGTTTGCATGTCCGCCTAAAACCTTCTGACAGCGGCGACGTATTTTATCAAATCAGTATTATTTTAAGGCTCAACCTTTCATACGACAAATATCGAAAATTGGCTATAAACATTAATATCTTCACCTTCAACTAGAAGCTTTTCTACACGGGGGGGTCGCTCTTTACCCCGATATTTTTGAAAGCCATCCTCTCCTTTCGATTGTCTAGCCTAAATGTTAACATAAGTCACTTCCGGTTTGCGATGGTCGTTCTTTTTCTCCCTCGCGTTACGGATGCGAGCCTGCCTTCCTACTACCACTTATTTTTTTTTGCTCAGCATACACATCCAAACACCCGGGCAACGCCGGGCTGAAATGCTAGTATGTATTTATGTGTGTGTGTGTGTGTATATGATATTTCACCTCCTATTAATAGGGATTTTATCAGATAGTATATATAGAAAATAACCCTACACTGTTAACAATGCTGTGTTTTCATATTTTATTTGCAAGAAAAGTATTGCGTAAAAATTAAGATTTTTCTCGATTAACGTTCGTGAATGTAGTTAACTCCAAAGATACAAACGAAGATAAGAAAAATTTGTAAATTCATATCATAGACGAAATGATAAAACGATTGGCAGTTTAATGTATTTATTTTGATTATTTAATATTTAATAGGTTAACGCGACTGCGATACTTAGAGATGAGCAGGTATATACAACTTTATCATTTAGAAGAACATAGTAAGATGCGCCTTCTAGTCTTTTAACCCCCAAAACTTCAAACAGTGTATATTGGAATCGGAATAAACTCATGTCATGAAATCTAAATAAAACGACAGATGATGTAATTCTGCAAACATTGCATATTCAACATGCGACATCTGCGTAAGTGAATGGGCATGTTCTTATGGCAGTTGGGAATTATGGGATTTATTAGGTGTACAAATATGAATGGCGTGAAGCCCGAATTTGCCGCCATTTTGAATATTTGATAAATTATATAATGTGCAACGAGTGGAAGTAACGTATTCATATCCATAACACAAATTGATATTACATTGAACAATTTTTTTACATAGTGAAACTATTATCATGCTTATCTGCGTTAGATACAATATTTAATAATCTACAAAAAAATAGAGTAAAGCAAATTATCGCTTTTGGCGACACTTTTGTGTAACTAAACTGATTCAGTTATAGTTATTACTAGGGTTAAGACAACAGCATATTCTCTTCATTGTTTTTACTCTCGAGTGTGTATCCGTTTATATCTTATATGATTTTATATAGAGTGATGGGGTTCTATATTGATTAACTGTGTCTAACTCTATCGGATATATACTCAAGAGTCAAAATAATGAAAAGAATATGCTGTTGTCATAGCCCTAGTTATTACACAAGATAACACGTAGAAAAACGGCGAGAGAAAAGGTGTAACATTATAATCTATTATTAACTAAATGTAGAGTTACCCAAGGCAAATTGTCGTAATATACATGAAATAAGTAAATACTATCTTAAGAAGTACAAATAACGTTTTGAATAGCTCAACAGTAACATTGTTACACACATTTTTATTATTCATAGCAGCTAATATTCTATGAAAGGCTCACTTTTAATGTTGTGGTGTTATCCACTCGAAATGGACTCTTCTACTCTTTTTATAAACCCTGAGTTTAATACTCTCGTGAGAATTTATCGCGACCAAACGCGAGACTGCAAACGGTCTAACTGTTATGGCGAAACTAACCTATGTTACCTATTAATAGACTATGCCAATGTCAATAAATACCGGAAGACTAAGGCGTAAGGTGTCAGTCGAAACCCGGTACTTGTACTGGGCTGGTCACCGAAGTGTGGTGTATGCTCAGATGCTGCACTCAAATTAATTCTCCTTAGTCAATGGAGGGGGAAATCCTTTTATAATAAGGCAATTTTATTTTTGCAGAATACCCTTTTTGAGTGGAGCTGGTTATCTCCCACATTAAACCGACCTTGTGTCACATTTTATTTCGTGGGGAACAAATAAATAACCACTCGATATCCGTTGGACCAACCTAGGTCGTTCGTCGGCTACGACGAATAACCCACCTATTGTATGCTTTGCAATACATGTCATTTTATTTTGACGTTCTGTCTTTCTTTGTAACCCTTTAACAGGGCTATGACACTAAATAATAGTCAGAAAATTTCCATAACCTTTTGTTTGTATTCACTTTCATACATAATATATTCTTTCTATTCAAACCCATTATTCGGATATTTGCTTATAATGCTTTCCTAGGGCCACAACAACTAGTGTAAGGTATTCGAACTAATAACATAATATTCAAAGGACATTAAAAAAAAACATTGATCTTCAACAACATTGACTTTGCGACGATTATTCGGACGAGCAGAATAGTTTTCCAAAAACGCTATTAACGAATAATTTAGAGTGTCAAAATCGTAGAACCGGATGACTAACCGTTTTAAAGACCAGTAAGCAGTTTTGAAAGTTGTACCGAACTCTACAAGATTGTAAAGGATTTTTTTTTTATCCAAACCAATAAAAAAGGGGAAAAGATAAGATTGTTCAACGGGTAAAATGTTATTATAATAATTAATATAATTATAATTGTAATTAGATGTGTTTTGTTGAACTTAAAAGTGACTTCTTAATTTTTGTTTTCACACTTAGTGTAAAAAAAAAGAAAAGTAAATCTGACAAAACCAATCTTTTTCCTGCCAAAAAGAACATGTGAACTTTAATTGAGAAAGAGATAGATAGATAGATAGATAGATAGATAGAGAGAGAGAGAGAGAGAGAGAGAGAGAGAGAGAGAGAGAGAGAGAGAGAGAGAGAGATGTTTATTGTTTTCGTTCGATCTGAACAGCTACATTGTATTGGTTGTTAAGAAAAAATGGCTACGTGAAAAATCGTAAAATGTTTTTTACGCGTTCAAAGCCATATTTATTTTTTTTCTTCTAAAAAGAGAAAAATAAGAAACCATGCAGGACTTAAAATCAACAAAACCACAACTGTGGAGATAGCAATTGAGCCAACAACAGAAAATGGAAGAAAATTTCAAAAATTGTCACTGGGAAACAAAGACAAAGACAGACTTATTGCCATAAATATTTACAAATAAGTTCCTAGTCACGAAAATAACATAGCATTTTCATAAAACGCTGTCTGGAACGCTATTGACCTTATCATTTACGCCCCGGACGAAGACAAGATTCTGACTCGTATTTTAGATTGCATGAGAACTTGTATAACATTGATTTTGCCAAGAATGTGGTCTCTAAAGAGGTCCGTTTATTTCTTCGAAAACTGGGATTCACAGAAAACAACACATTCGTGGATAGCAGTATCAGAATTTTTTGTGAAAATAGCGAATAATTCCACCCCATCTTTCCAAGCTTATAACTCCTCGAAAAATGCAATTCAAGCCCTAATTTTTTTTTTCAATTAAAGGAGCAAGGACCAAGATTTCATTAAAAAAAAAAAAACAAAAAAAAAAAAACGTGTTTTTTTTTTAAAAAGGTTTTAAACTTCGGACTTTACAGGTAAAATTCGACGAGAACACGATGTCCGTTTTTTTTTAAATTTGAATATATTATGTATTGACCTTTTCTCTTCAATTTGTGAGTAAATAATTATGTACTTATCCGAGTCGAAATTAATTATTTTTAGACATTTACAAAATTGGAGGCGTGAATTATTCGACCCCCTGTCTTTCCAAGCTTATAACTCCTCGAAAAATGTAATTCAAGCCCTAATTTTTTTTTCAATTAAAGGAGCAAGGACCAAGGTTCCATTAAAAAAAAAAAAAAGAAAAAAGAAAAAACAAATAACGTGGTTTAAAAAAAGGTTTTAAACTTCAAACTTTACAGGTAAAATTCTACAAGAACACGATGTCCGTTTTTTTTTAAATTTGAATATATTATGTATTGACCTTTTCTCTTCAATTTGTGAGTAAATAATTATGTACTTATCCGAGACGAAATTAAGTATTTTCTTTGTAATAGACACTGGGGGGGGGAACCGTGAATAAAAAAAAAAAAACGTTTGTCTAAAATATTATATTCGGTTTATTGGAAAGAACATAAAATTTCACATTGACCCTGAAAATATCGTAAAAATAGAATCAATAGAAAAATTTTGATAGATTTTTAAAATTTTAAAATTTAAAAATATTGAGTTTAAAAATTTAAAAATATTGAGTTCGGAAAATTCATTACTGTTTAAAAAAAAAAAAAAAATATTTTTATTACTTTTAAAACAACTGTAATAGTTTATTTTGGAAGTATAATCCATAAAGAAAATAAATAACCCACTTTTAACAGAGAAATTACGAGATTTTTATATTGTATTCGCAGTTTCGTGTTAGGGGTGTCAAAAATTCCTACAAAAATTCTGATACTGCTAATTCGTGGATTACATTTTACCACCAAAAAATGTGCTACTTATCTTTTCGTGAAGCCGCAAAACTAGAATTGTTTAGCCTGATAAGTCGTTATTTCATAAAATGTAGAACTGCCTTGATTTAACCAAGAAAGACGACGAGGACTACTTAACATTTGCAGTGATAGTACACAAACATTGCCACGATTTTATACTAGTTGAACTGATTACTAACGATTATAAATACCTGCTATTCGTACAAGTATTGCTATCAACAAAAAACTCAGAAATTAGACGCAAAGTTTTAACTAAATTAAAAAATGAACCAAACACGACACTACAAAAGTAAGTAGAAGACTTCAGCGTGTGATTAGCGTGAAAAAGGAGTAAAAAAACATTGAAGAAACGGGCGCACACACACAAAAGCACACGCATGTGAAAGAAAAGATCACAGATCTTGACCCACACACATTCACATACACACAACACACCGCCCTCGCCTTAACACACAAGCACACATTAACACACACATACAGACATCAAAAAAAAGAAAAAATCATAAAAACCCATAAAAATATTCACCAAAGAGACCTAGAGCCCCCTCGCCTACTAAATGGACTTAACTCTAACTGATTGAACTCTTTACCAGTGTACCAACTATTGGTGACAAAATGTCTGAGATTGACATTTCTCTGAAAAACACAATCAGTGTTGGCAGAGATAAAATGTTTTCCAAGAAGAAAGTCCAAACTTTTACCTAAAAAAACCCTGAAGAAAGCTGATAAAGGCTTGAAACGCGTTATAAAAATATTTTAAAATATTAAAAAATGATAAAAGTCTGAGAAACCTACAATAGTTGATGGCTACACTGCTTTAAATATAAATTTTTTGTCTCTCGTTGGAACTATACAATTACCATTATATATATATATATATATATATATATATATATATATATTATTCTTTATGTAAATACAGTCATATCTTGCTACGATGTGCAGACCGTTTAAGTAATATTTTATTTCATCAAGCAAGGAAAATAAAAATACAAAAACTAAAAAGGTTACAGACCTTTTAAAATTTTGAGGAGAGAAAATTTGCCATGACTGGCGTGAAGCGAAGCTAAAGTTCTTAAGAATAAGATTGAGCACTATCAACGACCCTTGTTGAAATACAACTATTCTTATTTTTTGGATATCTCTCTACCTGGAATATATATATATATATATATATATATATATATATATATATATATATATAAATATATATATGTGTGTGTGTGTGTGTGCGTGCGTGTGTGTTTGAATACTGTCTATACTTCTTGTCAAGTATAACTATATTTTGCGTATCAATGTTATATCCGGTGAGATAACGGGGTAAGATGTTATGATGGCTTTTACAGAAAATATAACAGATGTGGGCGAGTGTGTTGTGCTGTTATGGAATACCATAATTGAAGCCACTTCTTGCCTGCATTTGATTTACTTGCAAAAGCACACGTTTGTGATTCACAAGCCGAGACGTGATATAGTTATCAAATTGCAAGCTTAACACGTGAGCTGTAATTACCATATTCTCAGTGCCATATGTCTCGAGAAGTTTATGATGGAACAAACTGCAGGCGCAATTGCTATCTACATAAATATTACGTACTCAATAAGTAGCAACATAAGAGCAGAATTATATTGATGGACGCTTATATATATATATATATATATATATATATATTTATGACAGCCCCTTTAAGAAATTCGTTTCTTATTGTTGAGCACTTTCAGTTGAATTAAAGTCGGTCAATTTAGCTCTAATGCATAGATCATCGTATATAATTTAGCTCTAATGCAGAGATCATCGTATATAACTGTCTGGCTTACGTAAAAAAAATTTAAAATGTTTAAATTCAACGTTATTTCACGCGGTTAATGGTAGCCGAATGGATTAGGTCTTCGCTAATCGAGCCAGACATGTCTCGTGTTGCGGGGTTCAAATCGTTCGACTGGTATTAATCGTGACACCCTGCACTGAAGATTCCCGAAAGGATGAAACACTAGTGTCTGTAGGTATTTAATTATTATAGTAAAAAATACTATGTGCGGAAATTTCTCGAGAGCTCTTTCGGCTATCATCACGTCAAGTAAAAATCGATAGCATACAAAACAATATTATTGGCGAAATTAAAGAGCACTCTGGGGAATTTGGATATACCAAAATTAAGGAAAAAACGATTAGAAGAAGGATTTAATCTGTGAATAAAGAGAAATAATGTTTTCGTTGTCTCCTTTTTCCGCCATAAAGGTTTTCAAACCGCAATAGAGACAGACTTCAAAATCTTTAAATGTTTTTTGGAGTCTGCTCTGTATAACACCTCGAACACCTCTATTCTATATTTATCAGCACATCATGGATTGTCAAACAACAATCCTGGCCAATAGCAGAGTCCAAGGCCACGGAATGAGGGAGACTACCAGATCCTACCCCCCCTGCCTGATTTTTAGATGGAACGTGCTGGTTTATAGAAGGAGTTAGCAAATGCAACGATGTTCGCCGACATAACCAGCATCACACTGGCATTTAAATTGATAAACAATATTAATAATTTGGGTGCAAGGCAAACCATCTTTGCGAAAAGAAGGAAAAGCAGGTCTTGTAGTGTATACCAAACGCAAGGAAACAGAGTAGAAGCACTTATAAACATTCTAACAATCTGTTTCGACAATTTAATACTCTTGTCCCCAATCTACTGTAATTTTAAATAAACCGGGAACTTCGGAGGTCCAAACTTTTAGGGGATTTAAAATCATCAACCTTCTTGTCAATGCAATCTTCAATAAGATCTAAAGGATAAACTATATTGATAAATATTTCTCTGGTCTTATCAAGTTCGGAATCTAATCTATTAGGTGAATATATCATGAGATCTCTATGTACCAGAGTATTAATTAAGCCGACCTTACGTGATTTGGGTACAAAAGACAACCAGTTCAAATATAAGCAAGTGAAAGTAGGCTTTCTATAAATCGTAGTGAGAAAGCCCCCTCTTGAACGTTCAAGAAGAACATCCAAGAAGGGAAGAGAATTGTCCTTTTCACTTTCCATAGTGAACGTCAGAGATCCTTGCAAAGAATTAAACCTATTGAAAAATACTAACGCTTCACTTTGCGATGGAAACATAGCCAAAGTGTCGTCAACATATCTGAAATATTTGGTGGGTTTTGTAACAGAATTAAACAGAACGGATTCGTAGTAACCGACAAAAATATCAGCTAAAATTGGGGCCAACGGACTCCCCATTGAAACCCCGTCGACCTGACAGTACATAATGTCACCAAAGCTAAACTCCACTGATTTGGTGCACATTAAAACGAGTTCAGCAAATATCTCTTTGAAAAAGGGTGGAGAAGTCGGGCGACCATCATAAAACGCGTCGGTACAAATATGTGTCGTCTCATCTAACGGTATGTTAGTAAAGAGACTAAAG
>NC_136482.1:151772350-151874850 GCF_053919585.1 Euprymna scolopes | reverse complement strand
AATCATGCATCCTTTTAAGCAGCAGTTCATAAGTATGGATTTATTTCTACAGAATGAAGTGTAAAAAAAGAAAGTCATGTAATATGGAAACAACTAAACCAAAAAAATTACTTCACCCAACAACAAAAATGTTTTTTTTTTTTAAATATTTAGAGAATATAAAATGACATAATCTCTACAATTATATAAATGCAACTTTGTCTGTGTGTGTTTTTGTCTGTGTGTGTTTTTGTCTGTTTGTGCGTTGTCTGTGTGTGTTTTTGTCTATGTGTGTTTTGTCTGTGTGTGTTTTTGTCTGTTTGTGCGTTGTCTGCGTGTGATTTTGTCTGCGTGTGCGTTGTTTTTTGTGCGTTGTCTGTGTGTGTGAGTTTGTTCCTTATAGACTCCGAAACGGCTGAGCAGATCTTCTTTAAAATTAAATTTACAGAACCTGTATAAGTCCGGGAGTGATCCTAGCTAAGTAAACTATCATAATATCCCCGATAATTTCCGATAGTCGATAATCGAAACTGTTATTTTAATTTATCTATCATTGGTAAAGCAATTTTTCCACGTCGTCGCTGAGCAAGAATGATAGAACAAGGAGCCGCGAAAATTATACTGTGGGTTAGTTGATAGCGTGCTTGTTCTTTTTTGCATGATGTGGTCTGTAGGTTCAAAATTAAAAAAATTAAAATAGAAAAATTAAAATAGTTCCAGACCTTTTTAAATTTTGAAGAGAGAAAAATACCAAGACAGGGCTTCTTGCCAGTCATGACATTTTTTCTTTCCAATGATATGATTGATATAATTGAAACGGTCTGCACATCGTAGCAAGATATAACTCTATTTACATACAGAATAAAAAAATATATATATAATTTGCTCTCTTTGATTAAGTACTATCAACGACGTTTGTTCAAATTCAATTATTCATAATTTTTGGATATCTTCCTACCTGGAATAAACATTATATACTTTGGTGAAAATCGCCTGTTCCTTCTTTCATAGAAATTTTCAATTATCGATTATTGGTACTTATCGAATACATTTCGATACAAAACATATCAAAGAACACTGCCAGGCACATAAAGTTCGTTACTCTGAAATTTCATGAAAATTTGCCCAGCCATTTTCTAGTTCATAAGGAGCAAACACACAAACAAAATCTCTTTTATATCACTGACTCTCTCTCCCTCTCTCTCTCTCTCTCTCTCTCTCTATCTCTCTCTCTCTCTATATATATATATATATATAGTCATCCACATATAGTGCAATTTCGCTATATCACAGCTTATCAACGCGGTTAGACATGCACCTACCTCAAGCCAGGATCGAAACCCGACCGCCTGTACAGCAGTAATATATATATATATATATATATATATATATATATGTGTGTGTGTGTGTGTGTGTGTGTGCGTGCGTGTGTGTGTATATGGAAACGTTCAAGTTTCATAACACATGAATTCAGACATAGATGTGCACGCTCGTGTTGTGCGTGTGTGCCTATTCCGAATGCAAAGGATATTTGCGTCTTTGTTGGTGCAAATTTTAATTCATCGGTCGAATTATTTACAGCTGCCGCCTGGCAGTTTCTGGCCGATCGTGATGAAGAAAAAATAAAACAAAAAAAGAAACGCGCACATTTATTCCAGCATCGGCATTTCTTACATTTCTTTACATTTTCTTTTTCCCTCTGTTTTCTTGTACTTTTTGTTTTACATCTTTTCTTCCTTTGAAGACAACTCCTCGTTTTTTTCTTCTTCTCGTCTAACATCGATTAATGCAACCCATCCATCCCGAGATGCACAATTGCCAAAATGTGTGTTCACTTTCATTGAATCGAGGTTTGTCCAAACAGACACAAACCAGAAAATACATTGCAGCTGCTATCTTTCCGAATGCATTTTTATTCATGGCCGAATTGCTTTGTCGTTACAGAATACGCTCGGACGAACAGAATAACTACAAACATTGCATTGTTATTATCACAAGTATCACAAGTATGTTTATAAAGATATTCACTCTATTCTGCACAGAGGAAGATTTATTTGATCTTTATTTTCATTCACACACACACACACACACACACACACACACACATATATATAAAGTAAGTTATCAAAATATATTCATAGCGAAATTGTCTGAAATTCATCAGGGGGCACATTCATATATAATATAAATTGAAATGGAGACGCTCTGATATCATTATAGCTCTTTTGGTAAAACTTCAAAAGTATTCATCTATGCAAGCATGGACGCCCGGCGTAGCCGGTCATGATGTACGGTTTTATATGATATTTGAATTCTTGCAGATTTCGTATATATTATTATAGAGTTAATGTTCTATTGATTTTTATATGTTATAAAGGTGCGATTTAAAAATACGCACACACGCATATATATATATATATATATATATATATATATATATATATATATATATCCATGTAACTTGGGTGCATCAGCCTGAATAAGAACCGAAATCAAAATCTATGAAAAAATATATGCATATATATATATATATATATATATATATATATATACATACATATATATATATATATATATATATATATATATATATATATATATATATATATATATATATATATATATACAATTTGAGATTTTTCGACTTGCGTGCCATCAGCTATAATCGAAACCGAAACTAAACTCATGAAGAATCCCTGGTTAAATTATATATTCTAAGAAATGAAAGTCAGTGACAGAGAAAATTAATTACACGCGAACCTAATAATAATAATATAATAATAATAATAATAATAATTATAATATATATATATACATATATATATATATATATATATATATATATACATATGTATATATGTACATATATAAGAGCAAACAGTTAATAAAACATGTTAAAAAAACTTTGAAAAATAGTTAAAAACATATTTAATCTGAAAAGTAAACACTTAATAAGTGGATAATCCTAATCCGCGGAGTTTCAAAGAAATACTTTCCTTCTCATCAGAGGGTAGGAATTAGCAAAATGCGGGATCGGATTTTGCATACAAAAGTATTTGATGAAACTGCAAGTAAGTCAAAGATCTTACTTGATAACAAAAAGTTAAGCAGAGGGAATATTGTGAAGAAAAAGGTGATTTAACGTGAATGGATAGTCTGGTAAAGTATCCAATGCCGGTAAAATCCAAAAATGTAAATCCAAGAAAGTTAATTAAATTTCCATTCGCACAAGTTAAATTCAAGGAAATCGCGTAATTGGAGGTGGTCCAAAATAATCCAAAAGGCCGAAATTCGTGGAATAATTCACAAATATGTAAAGGAAAAGGGGGAAAATTGCAATAATAATAAAAAGAAAAATAAATGCTTTTAACACGGCTCTATTATAAGCGCTATCTCCTACTTAAACACGGCTGCCGAGACCAAGTGTATTTAAGAAAAATCAGTAAAAAAAAGATTAAATAGTGATAGAATTAAATAAAAAATAGAAAAGCAAATGTCAAAATGACCCAGACAAGATTACGTTAAAAGGCGCGAAAATATAGGGGAAAAAAGGTCAACTGAAATGTCCAGAAAATGTCAGCAAGAGTTATTATTCATAGAAGTCAGTAAATGTTTAGCTTCAGAATTAATGGAATCTAAAAGCTTAGGAGGGACTATTTTATAAGATTTATTAAGTTCTTTATACAAAAGTCTTTTATATTTAGGATAGTCAAGTTTATAGTAATTTTTTGTCGTATCAGCAGGGACGAATATATGTTTATTCTTTTTAACTTTTTCGGCAAAATTATTTATTTTTCGAGTAACCGGATTATAATGGTGTTTTTGTTTCTTAAATTTAATTTTTTTTGTCTAAATTTAACATGGAATTCTCAAACTCCTCAAGGTAAGGGTTGTATTTGGGGTGGACAGTGGTTTTTAATCCGTAAAATTTGGCAGCAATTCTTTCGATTTTCTTTTGTTGTCTATGAGAGTTGATAGGGAGTTCATTTGTTAAGATTTTTGGGCGAGGTGGGTCTTAAGAGAAAATAGGCGATTTAAGTTTATTATTAATGCTTAAGTCATGGTAATAAGCCTTCCACCTTATATTTTTAGGAAAGTGTTCAAAGCGAGAACAAATTTGTGGATATATTCTTGTTGGGTAGGAATAGGCATATTTTTGGCAGACAGAGGATTGTGTTCCTTTTCAAACACATCTGGAGAGAATAAAAAGCTCAACGAAGCGGGAGCTTATAATAAAATAAAAATTACAATCAAATTTACCAAAATAATCCCAGATGGTAGAACTAAAGTATATTATAAATATTAAAGAATTAATATTTATAAAGTAACCTCAACCAGATGTAAAAGCTCGATAAAACCAAATAGGAGATAGAGCTTATAATAAGAGCAAATAGTTAATAAAACATGCTAATAAACACTTTGAAGAAGAGTTAAAAACATATTTAATCTGAAAAGGAAACACTTAATAAGTGGATGGTCCTTAATCCGCGGAGTTTCAAAAAAATACTTTCCTTCTCATTAGAGGGTATGGATTAGCATTTTATTTTATATACATATATTTATATATATATATATATATATATATGTGTGTGTGTGTGTGTGTGTGTGTGTGTGATATATATTTATATATATACATATATGTTCTCATAACTTACTACCTTTTTCTACACACGTATTGAGCACTGTTGAAATATATAATGAATACCGATATATATATATATATATACATATATATATATATAGTTTATAAAATATATATGGCGATTAAGCTACACTGAATATATATATATATATATATATATATATATATATATATTAAATGTTGGGACGATTAATCGGAATCAGAATCGGAAATCGGAAAAATCATAGTATAATTTTTGATTCCAAACAGATTCTTTAAACTTTAAAATAAAAAAATGAAACAAGCACAGATTGTTTTTTTTCTTTTTCCCTGGAAGTTGTTCCTTTACAACATAAGATTAAGAAGGGCCGCAGAATGGGTTGAAAATCACATTTACAGATTTAACATTGATTAGCAGAGTTTAATTTATTTTATTTATTGGTCATTTATAAAGAGATAACTTGCCTATTACCTGTGCAATCGTTTTGCATCTATTCGCCAAAATGTCTGTGTGCCTTAATCCGAGGGAGTTCATATGGTTATTAACAAGTTTTAAATGCTCTAGACGAGGGGGTATAAAATTTCGTTGGTACCAGCTGTACATTGGAGTGTCTGTCATCGGCTTCTGAAATGATTGAAGTTTTATGGCACCTCTTTGGACACTAGGAGATTCTCCCCGGCCGTGGCAATTGTTATTCCAAACATATCTGAAAACCTATTCCCAGATGTAGACTCTCAAAACCTAATTTAATCTGTTTTTATTAGTTTTTATTGTAAGCAAAGTAAATATTCTAGAGTGTAATTGCCTATAGTATAATATATTTTAAACAGCTTTTCGCACCCATTTGATAAATGGCCATATGGTGTCTACTAGAAACTTCACACTTTAATATCAAAGATTTAACATGCTTGGAATTTTATTTCTGGCGCTGGTTTTGTCTGATCGCCACATCCTTTGAAATATTTCATGTTTCCTTATATTTAGTTTGGTGCTGGCACAAGTGAAAATATAGATTAAAATCTCACAAGTTTATCAAAACTTTGGAAGAGCAAACAATAAGAAGTTTGTTAATTTAAAAAAATCATGTGTATTTAAAATACCGAAAACATATGAGATTCTACTTTTTAAGCGATTATGTGTGGGCACACTGACACGTTATTTTAGAATTTAGAATGGGGGTTCAGTTGTGCATATAAATATGATGTAAACTGATCCCATTTCAGTACATTATAACTTCTTAAGCAGTTAAGTAATTTTTACCACTAATTCTAAGGCCGATCAGTAAAATCATAAAATCACATGTAATTGCTATATTTTTCGTATTGCCACCCATACTTAGGGGTAGTAGTAGGAAAAGAGCGTGGTTTTTATAATTTTTAACAATACAATATATTAATACGATAGCTTGTGTGTTATTTATTTTGTGTGTCGCGATTACATCCGAGTGACTGTTGTTTAATTGTTATGGATTCCCATTTCTTATAATAAATAATTTTATCAGGAATTCTTCATAAGTTTTGGTTTCGATTATAGCTGATGGCACTTAATTCATTTATTTTTTTTATAAACGATTTTACCAAGAATTCTTCATACGTTTTGGTTTCGATTTCGATTATAGCTGATGGGACACCAGTGATCCATTTATTTTTCTGAATAATTTTATCAAGAATTTTTCATAAATTTTGTTTGGGTTTCGATTATAGCTTAAGGAACTTAAGCTGATGCACCCAAGTCATATGGATATATATTTTTTTTAAATTTATAAAAATCGATAGAACATTAACTCTATAATAATATATACAAAATCTGCAGGAATTAAAATATATATAATATTTAAACGTACTTTACGTTCTGGCTACACCGGTCGTCCCTGCTAGTTTATATAAATACTTTTGCAGTTTTAACAAGAGTTACAATAATATCAGGGCATCTCTATTTACGCCATGAATACAACCACCAATATATTTATTACATATGAATGAGTGCCCTGTGGAATTTCCACAGGCCCCGCTAGTTGTTAATATTTGCATCTGGTTTTTGTTTTTGTTTTCTTTTTACAGCAAAGCAACTGAATTTAATAACCCATCAAATTTATATTATTAAAATAAATTTAAACATTCTAAGAATGAAGGCACATAATAGTTAACGAATCCCAACGCCCTCTTCATGTTAAAAATGGTTTTCTAAATAGTAACATCATTATTTAGAAATTCGTTCCAAACAAGGGGAGGGGGGCGTTGTTAATATTTTGTTCTTTTTTTTTTCATTTTACCAACCAATCGTCGACTATTTTCAACTGTTTATAAAAACTTTCAAGTAGCATGTTGTATACTAACGATGAACTGATACAATTTGGCTTTGTTTAAAATCAAAATAAATCTTTTATTGTTTTTTCCATTTGCAAATATTACAAGGAAATTACCCAGGAGTTTATGTAATAATTTGAAAATTACCCCCCCCCCAAAAAAAAGCAAAACAAAACAAAACAAAACAACTAATCTATATTTAAATATTTATTAATATTAAAAGAATCGGAATCGGGAATCGAATCAGAATCGGAAATTTAGAACAGAATCGGTAATTGAATCGGAATCGGGAAAATTTTGTAATCGTCCCATCACTAATATATATATATATATATATACATATATATATATATATATATATATTATCAGGTTTCCAGTACTCTCCAATACTTCCAAATAGAAATTACTTTATCGCAACAACCGCTTACTCGATTTCTCGTTGGCAATTTGGGTAGCAATAAGCCTCCTCAATGTCCCAGTCTTCTTTGCACTCACCAAGCGGAGGTCTAGGTAGTGCTTTCTCTCCTCATCTTTTTCGTCCTTCTTTACCCTCATTATTTGGTGTGATGACACTCACACACACAAAAATATTGGGGGACGGTATTTTTCAATTATACAGTTTCAGTTTTCATTTTTCCATGTGATGTTACTTTGTGTTTTTACATCTGTAGCCGTTTCTGTGTCCAATTTGTGTGTAGTTAATGTCTGCTGTATGTCTTCACATTCAAGAGTTTTCCTTAATATTTCTGCAGTTTTCATTATTGAAATTCATTGTATCTTCTTTGCCATCCCTCTGATTCAAATCTCTCAGATTTTTTTTTTTAAAGTTTTTTAGTATCGGTCTTAGTGCTCCCACTATTAATGGTATTATCTTTACTTTCTTCATTTTCCATATCCTTTTGAGCTCTCTCGTCAGTTCTGTGTATTTGCTCCGGTTCTCAGTCTCCTCTGTGGTTTGCTGGAACGGCAAAATCTACAATCTGGCTAGACTTTTCCTTTTTGCTAACTAGTATGAGATTCAGTCTTCATGCTTGGATGAGTTTATCCGTTTGTATATCCATGTCCGTTAGGATCATCTGACTTTCATTTTCCGGTACTGCTCTCGGTTTGTGTTTGTACCATTTGTCTGTGTGTTCAAGATGCAATTGTTTACATAATTGCCAATGTGCAGCCTTGCCCGTGCCTATTTTTATATATTTTCTATTTTTATATTCTTTTTGGGCTAGTTCGCTTCATTCATGAATGTTCCAAAGAATTTTGAAATTGTCGTTTTGCTGTACTTCAGGTTTATGCTGACACTACTTGTCTTTATGGTTCAATTCGTAGAGTTTGCATATATTTCAGTGTAAGGCCTAAGTGACTTGGTAGTCTCTCCTGTTTTTATATTGATGTTGAGCTAGGATACGGTATTCTGATATGATACGAGCTAATTAACTTTTTAACCTCCTGAAGAAAAAATCATTACTTTCAGAAATATATTTAGACACGCTGGCTTTATATTTACCACGTTTTCAATACTAGGTAAGCCTCGACCACCTTCTTTACTAGATAGATATAATCGATCTTCATCTCCTTTCTTAGTAAAAACAACATAAATCGTAAGCATTTTACGTGTTTTTGTTATCTATATATTAATACGATAGCGCGTATGTTCTTTTCTGTTTCACGCTTACATCCGGGTCATTTAATCATTATGTACTTCCATTTCTTGTCAAAAATAATTTTACCAAGAATTCTTCATAAGTTTTGATTTCGGTTTCGATTATAACTGATGACACTTAAGTCGTCTATTTTTTAAAATAAATAATTTTATCAAGATATCTTCATAAGTTTTAGTTTCGGTTTCGATTATAGCTGATGACACTTAAGTCATCTGCTTTTTATTTTTTAGAAATAATCTTATCAAAAATTCTTCATAAGGTTTGGTTTCGGTTTCGATTATAACTGATAACGGACTTAAGTAATCTATTTTATTTATAAATTATTTATCAAGACTTCTTAATAAGTTTTGATTTCGGTTACGGCTGAAGGAACTGAAGTTTATATATATATATATATATATATATATATATATATATGTTATGATTTAATTTGTTGTTAAGAGTTATCCCCCTTGGGATTGACATTCATAATAAAAGCGCCCTCTGTTTCATTTTCCCGCTCGATCCTTTCAAGAGCGTACGTGTATTTTACAGTTAATAAAACCTTTCTAAAAGGCAATTCTTTACTTACTGATACTATTCACTTCAATTTTATTAACTGTAGAAAAAAAAAAAAATAATGGATCGAATCTTACGTCCTGACAGATTCAAGGTGGAACCTACATGCCCTAATTCCGAAAAATCCTATAGGCATTGGAAATTAACCCTCCAGAATTATATCCGCTCACATAATAACGGATTAATCGAAAACACTTCAGATAATTTCTTTGCCTTGATCAATTGTATTTCAGCCTCTGTTTTCGATTTAATAAGCGATAAAACCGACTACGATAGTGCATTAAGAACATTGGACGCCGCTTATTTAAAACCTGAAAATATTGTTTATAATAGATATCGATTGATGACGACGAAGCAACAAACAACACAAAATATAGATGCCTTCATACTACAATTGGAAATGCTTGCCAAAACATGTAACTTCGAAGCGGTTTCTGCTGAAGAAAACAAAAATCAATACATTCGGGAAGCTTTCATCGGCGGAATTTCTTCTTCGTCCATCCGACAACGACTGTTAGAAAAACCCATCCTGACTTTACAAGACACATATGCCACGGCCAGATCTCTTGAACAAGCAGAAAAGCATTCGATAAGCTACGCAAATAACTTTACTGTAGCAGCTACAAATAATCCTTCGGGCTACAATCGTATAGCTGTGACTAAAGAAAATATGCATCCAAAAGGGGTTTGTTTTTTCTGTGGAAAATCACGTCATCCTCGATATTTATGTCCTGCACGAAACGCCGAATCTAAAAAATGCAAAAAAAATGGTCATTGGGCTAAAGTGTGTAAATCTTCTATTTCTAACACTCATACTGCTGTTCTTTATGACGACTCTGACTACCCCTCACCTTCTCTATCCTGACTAGGAACTAACTCCAAAGATGTCACATTCACTCAATGCCAAATTAACGGGCACTTCGTGAACGCTATGGTGGACTCCGGCAGTGTAAAAACATTCATTAATGAAAATACTGTTAAAAAACTTAAACTCTTCACAATACCTAAAAACAAAACTATAGCTCTGGCTGCTTCCGATCAACATGCTAAAATAACTGGCGAAGCTGTCGTGGATTTAATACTGAAAGATAAAACCCATTCTGGAATAACAATTGAAATCATTGAAAACCTTTTCATTGATTTAATAATCGGAAAAGATATTTTAAAAAAATATAAAAAAGTAACACTTAAATTCGACGGTCCTAGAGACAAACTTATAATTGGAGCTATAAACACGAATAATTTTTTTCCTACCATAAACGTTCCACCCCCTCCTCTCTTTTCTAATCTTTCTCCTCATACTACTCCTATTGCGACAAAATCCCGACGTTACACTTTTGCCGCCAACAAATTCATAAAAGAAGAGACTGCTAGAATGTTGAAAGAAGGCATAATTGAACCTTCGATATCTCCGTGGCGAGCGCAGGTTCTTGTAACTTCGAATGAGAATCATAAGAAAAGAATGGTAGTCGACTACAGCGATACCATCAATAGATTCACGGAACTAGACGCTTACCCAATGCCTAATATCAATAAGATGGTAGACGACATCGCTCAATATAACATCTTCTCTACTCTCGACCTAAAATCTGCTTATCACCAAATACCTATAAATCATGCTGATCGTAAATTCACTGCGTTTGAAGTAAGTGGCAAACTTTTTCAATTTACTCGTCTTCCTTTTGGCGTCACCAATGGAGTAAGTGCTTTCCAGAGGAGCATAGACTATATTATAGAAAAAGAAAATCTAACCGATACCTTTGTGTATGTTGATAACGTAACTATATGTGGGAAAAATCAAGAAGAACACGATTACAATCTTCAAAAATTCTACAAAATTGCTAAACAATATAACATCACTTTAAATGAAAATAAAAGCATAATTTCTTCTAGTTCTATTACTCTACTCGGCTACACCATAGAAAATAATCAAATAGCTCCCGATTATCAAAGACTAAAACCATTACTCGAAATGCCACCTCCGCTGAATCTTAAATCTCAAAAAAGAATAGTTGGAATGTTTTCCTATTACTGCAAATTCATTAAAAAATTTTCTGATAAAATTTTATTACTAAATCAAAACAAAGAATTTCCACTACCTCCATCTGTATTAAAATATTTTCAAACATTGAAAAATGATCTAAAAGACGCCACTTTAATAACGGTAGATCCAAATAAAGAATTTGAAGTAGAAACGGACGCTAGTAACTATTGCATTGCTGCAACACTAAATCAAGAAGGTCGTCCTATTGCATTTTTTTCAAGAACTCTCAATACTAACGAAATTAAGCACCATGCAGTAGAAAAAGAGGCAGCCGCTATTGTAGAAGCTCTCCGTAAGTGGCGACATTTTCTACTCGGCAGGCACTTTAAAGTCATCACAGATCAGAAGAGCATCAGCTTCATATTCGACAATAAAAGAAAATCTAAAATTAAGAATGACAAAATATGTCGTTGGCGTATAGAATTATCCCAATACAATTTCACTATAGTTTATCGACCTGGACCTGAAAATATTGCTGCTGACACATTCTCTCGCATCTCTGCTCTTACTTACAATCTACAAGATCTTCGTGATTTACATAAACAATTATGTCATCCTGGTGTTTCAAGATTAAGCCATTTTATAAGAACGAGGAACCTCCCTTTTACTTTGGATCAAATTAAGAATATTACTGACTCTTGCTCATCCTGTCAATTACTGAAACCCAAATTCGCCAATACCAATGGAGGGACTCTCATTCAAGCCATATTACCTTTTCAACGATTAAATCTTGATTTTAAAGGCCCTCTACCTACTTCTATACATGGCAACAAATATCTACTTACTCTAATTGATGAGTATTCCCGTTTTCCTTTCGCTTTTCCTTGCAGAGATATGACAAGCAAAACCATTATCCACTGTCTAAACAAACTCTTTTCAATTTTTGGTTTGCCTGACATGATACATACTGACCGTGCTTCTGATTTCTTAGCAAGAGAAATAAAGGATTTTTTACACAAAAAAGGAATTGCTACTTCTAAAACAGGTAGGTATCATCCTGAAGGTAATGGACAGATTGAAAAACTCAACGGTACCTTATGGAAGGCCATTCAAACAACATTACATTCTAATCAAATGAAACTACCTTATTGGGAAGACATACTACCGGACGCACTTCATTCAATTAGATCATTACTTTGTACTGCCACTAATATGACTCCCCATGATAGACTTTTTAAATATAGTCGTAAATCTGCTTCCGGAATTTCAATTCCTTCTTGGGTTAAACCAGGCCCAATATATATTAGAAACCACACTAAAACAAGTAAACATGACCCTCCTGTAACGCCTGCCACCCTAATAGATGTCAACCCCCACTACGCTTATGTTCAACTACCTTCTGGTACTGAAACCACTGTCAACGTTCGAGACTTAGCTCCAAACTCATCAAATGAAGAAAACTCTAATAATAATCCTACTACTTCAGAGACTTTATTTGAACCTTCTATTAATGAAAACATTGGTCATGAGGAAGACAAAAACCAATCGTCTGATCTTGAAGAAAATCAGATTTCACTAAAAAATAATACTGAAAATCAGCATTCCTGCCAATCTGTGCGGAGGTCGTCCCGAGTTCGACAATTCCCTAGTAAATATAAGGATTTTGTGACTAAATACTGAAAAAACTGCAGTTTGGGTTCATATGTTATTTGTAAATAAAATGATTCTTATGTGATTGTAAAAAAAAAAAAAAAAAAAAAAAAAATTTGTCTATAATTAATTACCCCTTACTTGAATACTTTAGGACGGGGAAAATGTTATGATTAAATTTGTTGTTAAGAGTTATCCCCCTTGGGATTGACATTCATAATAAAAGCGCCCTCTGTTTTATTTTCCCGCTCGATCATTTCAAGAGCGTACGTGTATTTTACAGTTAATAAAACCTTTCTAAAAGGCAATTCTTTACTTACTGATACTATTCACTTCAATATATATATATATATATATATATATATATATATATATATATATATATATATATATTCCATAAGTTTTTATTTCGGTTTCGATTCAAGCTAATACACCCAAGTAATATATGGATATATATATATATATATATATATATATATATATATATATATATATATATATATATATATATATATATATATATATATATATATACATTTGAAATCGCAACTTTATAATATATAAAAATCAATAGAACATTAACTCTATAATAATATATACGAAATCTCCAAAAATTAAAATATCATATTTTAGCGTGCTTTACGACCGGGCTTTGCCGGACGTTTGTGCTAGCTTAGATAAATACTTTTTCAGTTTTAACAAAAAAAAAAAAAAACAAAAAACAAAAAAAAAAACTACAATAACTACACTGTAAATCTACAGAATGGCAACACCAATATATTACATATTAATGAGTCCCCTGTTAAATTTCCACAGGTCCCGCTAGTTATTATCATTATTATTATTATTATTATTATTATCAGTTTGTTAATAACGGTTATATGATAAAGATATGAATACTAGTATTATTAATGAATGTCATGATGATGATATTTTTTATTAATGACTAAAATACGTTACACAAAACATTGTAATTGGAATGAAGTAAATAAAAAAAGTTGTTTGATCTCGTCGAGACCTCGGGGATTTACCGTTTCCACAAATCTTTAATAATGAAATGCGATGGCTAGACAGAAATAAATAAAATATCCGTCGAATTTGTTGATTAGTAAAAAAACTTTTCGTGTGAACGCAATCTTTAATAAATACGGTTAGCTTTTTGAAAAGAGTTGAACGTTGTCTTTTGATTTTGACAAGAAATAAGGATGCGTCGTCGCTAGTATTTTGCAGTGGTGTTTCGTTAGAACCCTCCTCCACTCGCGGCGATGGATAGATGCTATCCTCATCAATAAAAGTTAATAACAAAAAATGCTTTAGTTTTCTTTCTACAAGGCAAGGAGCTGAAAAATGGTTCTCCAAACCTTAAAGAATGTGTGCCGAGCCTGCCGGCGGTGAAAAGCGAACCCTGGACCTTTCGATTGCAAATCTAGTCTACTAATGAACTACATCCATCTTACCCCAAAGCGACGATTTAGTTTCGCCCAACGGCTATTAAAAAAAAACAAAAAAACAAAAAAGCAAAAAAAACAAAAAACAAAAAAAAACAAACAAACAAGCCAATAAGTCATTCGGGGGCGGTTGAAAAATATGCTCTGAAAATATGTCCATAAGTTTTTATTTCGATTTTATTTCGATTTTGCATTTCGTATTGTGGCATTTCGATTCGGCGAGATTGTTCAATGGTGTCGGGAACGTAGCGTATCGATTCGACAATATTGTTTGGTGGCGTGTTGATTCGGCGATATTGTCCGGAGGCGTGTCGTGTCGGTCGACGATGTTGCTCGGGAACGTGTGTGTCGATTCAACGATATTGTTTTTGGCGTGGCGTGTCGATTCAGCGGTATTATTCGGGATTGCGTGGACGAATTTATCCAGGACCGTGCCGTCACTTGTTATATAAATATACTTTGTATTGGCGCTCTATCTTCCCTCGATGAGACTCATAAACCCTTCAAAGATAAGAGACACATTGTGTTGTGTCTAATAGCAGCTATTTGATTTCACTTAAATTGGAGTAAGAGCACGCCTCTTAAAGGATTCCAGTACTCTCAGTACCATTTGAGTTGAGTTTCCCAGCTCTACCTTTCAGTTCTGTTAAACAATTGTAGTGTCAACCTATGTTAGTGCCATTGCTTTCTTTAGTGATCATGGAATGTAGATTATACTATTTTTGCTTAATATTTCAGCGCAATCACTCTCAGTTTCCATTGATATTGTTTTAGTGTGTTCTATTTTATTATTATTTGTCGTCATTAGGAGTTCTTACACAGATAAACATTAGATATTACTCACTGAAAATAATGATGACAAACTTTATGCCTGTTCTACAAGTTCTACAAGGTGAATGTTCTGACGAGCTACAAGCACTTATGTCCCCTCGACGTAGATACCCCCTGACAAGCAGCTAAATCCTATTCTACACAGTAGAGATCCATAGGTGTAAGAAAGCCTTTAGTTTATTCACTAGAACTGCTAGACTTTGGAACTCCCTTCCGGGATTCTGCTTTCCCAACTGTACTGATATGCAGAAGTTCAAGTGTAATGTGAACATACATCTTGCTGCTCATCTCCCTGCATAATGTCCCTACAACTTATTCCTTCGATGATAGCCACCTATTTCAAAGTGGCACTGTGTCTTGTTTTAGGTGGATTGAATAATAAAAAGCAATTAGTTTGCGTTATTGTAACAGGTACTAGTAAACGAATAGAGCACTTTCGGTGTCTAATATTGTTTATATAAACGCTAAAATGTATTTTCCTAATAGATTGACTTTATAAAGTCGGGATACGATCGCTGACTTAATACGAATAATACGACGAAACAGCCTGTAAATAGATGTCTATGTATGTGTTTATAAATGACTGCATGTTTGTGTGTATAAGTGATAAAACCGGACATTTCATTTCCAACTTAATCTTTGAATAAAATATCTGTGATTTATTTCGAAAATGATTCGCTGGAAATTCGCAGCGAATTATCGCCAAATCGATTAACAGACTATTATTGATCTCTACAACGATGGCTCTGATGCAGCGAAACAAATTGGTTATCAAATGGAAGCAAGAAGTTATCGATGAAGAAAAAAAATGCCTACCAGTGGAAATCGTTCGATTCCACAGTCTTCTCTTTGAACTGCGCTGATGAGACGAGTATACACATTTCCTTTGAAATTGATCGATTTTGTAAACACCTTACCAGTCAGACTTATATATCAATGTGAAATAATTCGTGTCGATCTATGAAAAGTTAAGTATTATTATAAAACGTGTTTCATCCAAACATTAATCTCTTTCTTTAACAACCCTATTTGCTATATGTTTCAATATCTATCCATTGTTTACAGTGAACTAGCAGGACCCGTCTCTCGGTGTTGCCCGAGCTGCTAATAAAAAAAATATTAAACAAGTAAGCTCTTGGATACACAACATTTTATGAACCTTCCGGTGCTAATACACACACACACACACACACACACACACACACACACACACACACACACACACACACACACACATATATATAGGGTGACCTAAAAAAAAAGCTAAATGGAGGCCATCTAGAATATATGCTGTAGAACGGAGAAAAAAGGCTAAAGACCCTAGTGTTTTGATGTGATGTTTTGAATATAATAAACTAGTTATGACCAAAGTTTCATTTCATTCCAACAAAACACTTAGAAACGGAGCTCAATTAGAGTGGGATCCCGTCTCTTTTGGGTCACCCTATATATATATATATATATATATATATATATATATATATATATATAGGATGACCCAATATATATATATATATATATATATATATATATATATATATATAAATGAGAATTGACTGACAATAGCTTGATACGGGTATATAAAACGTTTCCTAACTATCGGGTTTGAAACCGACGGTTCCGATGACTTATTTCATCTAAACTTTCTGTAAATAAAAATATAAATAATGCGCTCTAATTTTCGGATTTTCCTTATAATAGAGCACTCTGATGGCTTTCTTCCTCTTCCCAAATATAACTAATTATATATATATATATATATATATATATATATAAGTGTGTGTGTGTACACTAGCAGTTTAGCCCGGCTTTGCTTAGGCCCTATGTACTGTTCATAACTTGCCCTACGTAAACCCTGGCGAATGAACTGACCCTTAAATTTTTGCCAAACATTTGAGACCTTAATTAATCAAGCTTTAGTCCACCACCTTACAGCTGCTAAACTTCTATCTGCCCATCAAATTGGATTTAGGAGAGCCCGTTCTACGGCAAATATTCTAACTGTAATCTCTGAACGGTTATACCAAGCACTGGACGAGGCCGAGAGGAGAGGGCTGTAGCCCTAGATATATCTAAGGCTTTTGACAGGGTATGGCACGATGGTCTTCACATGAAAATGAAACTCTATGGTATTACTGGACGAATGTTTAGCATAATTAGATCCTTCTTAAATGAGATAAGTGTCCAGGTTGTCCTTGATGGGTGCACGTCCAAAAAATTTATATAAAGGCGGGTGTAACTCAGGGATCGATCCTTGGGTCCTTGCTTTTTCTTATATTGATAATGGACTTACCTGATAAACTTGTCTCTGAGATGGGTATATTTGCCGACGACACCACGCTCTATAGAAAGCACGTGGGGTGAACTAATGAGCAGGTATTTAAGGTAATGGCTGAAATCTTAGAGGAAGACCTTCAGTCTGTAGTGTAATGAGGTTAAAATAAATGGCAACGTTTAAGGCTGTCATCAAACATTTCGTTTCCTTTAATAATTACAAGAAACCTTACCAACCACCAATAACTATGGCTAGAGATACTTTACCTGAAAGCAGTTCGTTCAAGTTCCTTGGTTTAACGTTCATAGGAAACATGAACTGGAATAGATACATCGAGATCATTACCAAGGCTGCTGCAAAGAAGGTGGGCTCTCTATACCGTTCTAGAAAGTTATTTACGCCTGAAAGTATCCTGTACCTCTACAAAGCAACCATTCGCCCATGTATGGAGTACTGCTGTCACATTTAGACTGGTGCATCTGCTATTAGTCTCTCGCTCCTGGACAGGGTCGAAAAGAGAGTTGCCAACCTAATATGTCCCTAACAGTTATCTAAGCTTCAGCCCCTGTCCCATCGACGAAATGTTACATCCCTCTGCCTGTTTTACAAGTATTTCAATGGTGGATGCTCTGACGAACTACAAGTCCTTGTACCCCATCGACGAAAATACCCCCGAAAAACTCGAAAAGCAGCGAAGTCCCACCCCTACACAGTTGAGATCCTTAGATGTAAGTAAGCCTTTTACTCTAATAGCTTCTTCCTCAGAACTGCAGGACTTAGGAATTATCTTCCAGTTTCCTGCTTCCCTAATTGTACTGACATGCAGAAGTTCAAGTGTAATTATTTGCTATTAATTTACTATTACTCTTAACAAAAACCTTATTTACTACTTGCATTTCTGTCCGGCTTTGTCCGGGCCCTATGTACTGTATATAACTTGCCCTGCGTGTGAATACACTTTATGTAAGATTTCAAATGTTTAGACCAAAAATTCTCTGAGTAATTTTGCAAAGACCGCTGACGTAATTTTTTGTAAATTTGAGCTCAATTTTCACCCCTTTAACATTTATGATTTTGGTCTCAATTCCAAATAAAAAGTTTTTCTCATGTCAAAGCTACCTACATCTAAAATTTCAAGTGTTTAGACCCAAAATTGGAGTAGAAATTTGATAGAATCTGCAAAGGTCAACTCTTTCAACTTTGACATTTTGGCAAACACGTTTTCGCACCAATACTGATTGAAAAGCTTTCCGCATGTATGAATACCAGTTATGAAAAAAATTTCAAATGTTTAGACCCAAAATTAGCTGAGTAGTTTTCTAGAGACTGCAAAGGTCAATTCTTTTGTACTTTGACCCCTTGGCAGCTAACATTTTCCACTCAAACCGATTAAAAAGTTTGCCCTATCTCTGAATATGTAAAATTTCAAACGTTTACACCGGAAATTAGCCAAGTAATTTAGGTGGAGACTGAAGAGGTAAAATTTTAAAAAGCTTTGACCCCAATTTTGACCCCATAACATTTATTTTTGGGCTCAAATCAAATTAAAAAGTCAGATCAATGTCCACGTAGCCTACATTTAGAATTTCAAGTCTTTAGACCCATAATTGGTGGAGGCGTTTTGTAGAGTTTTCAAAGGTCAGTTTGTTTAACTTTGATACGCTGACAGCTAAATTTCTGGCCGAAAACCGATTAAAAAGATTTTTCCAAATCTCAATACACCTCGAGTCTGTAGACCGAAAATTAGCAGAGTTATTTGATAGGGAAATGCGCGCGCGCACACACACACACACACACACACACACACACACACACACACACACACACACACACACACGGACAGAGAAATATCGAAAAAATTGGCGAAAAACATTAATTCTTTCCCTCTCAAGTGGGCACTTTTCTACAAGAACACCCAGGTAAGTTCTTTACTGAGTATTAATATATCGTTTAAGCTCGGGGCGTTTTGAGATTATTCTGTGTTTTTATTTAATAATTTAATGAATAAAAGATACCGTTACACTTGAAGATAATTTAAATATTTATTTTTAAACATTCATTAAAAACATAAAATAAAATAATGTACTCAGAATTTTACATTTATTTTTTACATTTTAACGGGGTAAGATCTTTTCTCCCATTAAATTGCACTGCCTCCCAAAACAACTTTCAAATGATGGTTAACTTAAATTAGTTTATACTTTTTTTAATAGTTTCATCGAGAAGTGTTCTTGGCCTCCCTCACTCTTAAATAATAAAAAAAAACTTTCAGTATATATGCAGAGAAGGTAGTAGAGGGGTTTTGTAACTATTAAGGTTTGTGGCAAAATAATGTCGTTTTTTGACGTTCAACTTTATGTAAAAAACGACATTATTTTTGCACCAACATAATATTGTGTTCGTTCATCTAAAGATTTATTAAACCTTATGCTTCAAAATAAAGATTCGTAACTAATTAATGTAAAACAGTCCTTTTGAAAAATTAAACATTAAAAGTGAACAGTTTTCCTTTAAAAAACGCCGCATATATTCTTTACTTCCATCTAACAGTTGAATAAACATTATTGTGAAGTAATTCTTGATCACGTGTTAATATATCGTCGATACTCACGGAAAGAACGTTTCCATCTACCTAGTTCCCCCTCCCCGAAAAATTACAAAGAAAACGCTCAATTAATGAATACATGAATTAGGTCCGAGAATTTACTGCAATTAATTTCTGGGTAAGAACGCAAGAAGCACACAATTGCATTGAAAAATCGTTGAACCGTTGGTTATTTAGTGAAAAGAAGACGATAGCTTAAAAAATGTAAGTTAATTATCTGTATATACCCGAAGAATGTAGGCATACAGAAAGTGCACGGTTTACTGACTTTTATATTGTTCCAATGTATGATGAATAAAGAAGTTCAATAGCGCAAAGTCAGCGAATGTGGGACGCCATGTTCCGCAAATATAAAAGAATGAATGAATAATGGAATATGGGAATGTACGAACGCAGCCAGTGAAATCGCAGGAAAAGTCAGGAATTAAAGAGAAAGGGATCAATCAGTATTCTCGTAAAGAATGAGGCGTAGGCAAAATATAAAAGCAGTAAAGCTGAAAATGAAATAATGACAGTCGGATGGCGATAAGATAATACTATGAGATATTTACGCCACGGAATTATGATATTGAATAAAATCGATTAATAATTTCCGGAAAACATGCAGCAGATATAGGCAGATAGTGTGCGAATATTGAATTTATATGTGCCATCTTTGTTTCTATTGCTATAATAGTCTTATATAGAAGGGAAAATCGTGCACATTTATTAATTATAGAGATAAAACACTTATCTGTAAACAACGTAAGTTATGTAGCATTGTTAAAACGATTTAAATGCTTACAGTGAAAGTCCTTTATCTTCGACAAACAATGTATGTTCCTTGTAAGAAGGTGTAATATTAGGGAATTTATAGGGATGAAAGAATTGCGAAATTCCCTCCGGCATATTTCTTGAAACTTAATTTTTAATCATTAGGATTCTAGTGGCAAGGAGATATGAAGGATGAAAATCCTGGGATATCCGAGAAACACTGGTGTTATTTCGAAGTTTTTAGTCTCCAAACATTGACAGTTCAGTATACATTATCACCATTTAATATATCGTGTGACAGATTATATATATATATATATATATATATATATATATATATATATATATATATATATATATAATAGACTCTCCCGTGGATTTCGACATATAAGGTTTCGCTACAACAATTAAGTTGCTCAAAAATCCACAGAGATGATTTGTTTAGAGTAGCAAAGGCTTTGTTTAGAACCATCCACATTTTTGGTATTACCGCTTACTTACGTCGGTGCAGATAATTGCCATAGTACAGAGTTTTTACATCAGAGTTTCCTTCTCCGATATGCAAGTCTTAAAGAAGACTGGGGGTGCATCTTTCTCAGAAAATTAATGCGTCTCCAGATACAAACTTGGAAATTTCTACGACTCGGCGCGATACATACAGCACATAATCTTCGCAAATGCTCACCCATCTCGTACTGGCCAGGCTCAACGTTGCTGCTTATCTTCGGTGATCTGGCGAGAACCGAAGTGTAAACGTGATTGTGCTATATATATATATATATATATATATATATATATATATATATACGTACATACATATATATATGCATGTATATATGTATATATATATACATATATGTATAAATGCATTATATTTATACGTATGTATATGTGTATACATATTTGTATGTATATGTATTTATGTTTATATATATATTCGTATTTGAATATATATATATATTTGTATGTATATATATTTGCATTTATATATATGTATATATATATATATTTGTATGTATATATATGTATATATATTTATTTGTATGTATATATATGTATATATATTATATATATATATATATATATATATATATATATATTTTACCCTTCACTGGACTATCCATTCATGTGAAATCTTTTTATCATTTTTTCTTTTACCTCCTATTCCCCTTACCTCACCCCTTTTTTTAACCAAGTAAGATCTGTGACTTACTTGTGGTTTCATTAAATACTTTTACATGCAAAATCCGATCCCGCATTTTGCTAATTCCTGCCCTCTGATGAGAAGGAGAGTATTTCTTCGAAACTCCCTGGATTAAGGACTAGCCACTTATCTTGTGCTTCTTTTTTAAAATTTAATATTTTTTAACATGTTTTATTAATCATTTGTTCATATATATTCATATATATATATATATATATATATATATATATATATATATAGGCGAATGAACTCTTTTTCTGGGTACAACGGCCAACTAGCACTGTGTATATTTGTGTGTGTGTGTGTGTGTGTATTGGGGTGGAGAGGGCTCCCGTAAGCCGTGGTTAAGGCAACCTTTCTAGGAGAAGCAAATCTCTGATTTAAAAAAACATAAAGCGGAAGACGATTACCCGCATTAAGCTGGTCTGCGGTTTAATTTGTTGTTGGCTATCTTGCTCTTGCTTGTTGCTGGATCTGAACATTTTGAACCGAGAGAGAGACTTAGCTGTCGTACAAAGCTAAGACTCTGTAACATCATATTTGTATTCGTAAAAAGCTAAGACTCTGTAACATCATATTTCAGGCATTTGGGCTCATGGATTTTAAATGTCTGAGGGAGTGGCACTCGTCTGACAAGACTTTGCAATCATCATCATATATATATATAACATAATCCTATACACACACGTATACACTTATACATAGGATGCTATGAGAAATATTTTATGGAGAGTTACGTAGAATATTCAGTGTTTGATTCAGTACAAGATCATGATGCTTCATGCTATTAACCGTGATTGGCTTTTACTAATCGAAACAAACATTATTTGTAACTTGTCACAAGTGAATTATCACACAAGTATTAAGTTATACTAACGTAATTCGTAAAGTGGCTTCCGCACAAAATATATTAGTCTAATAATATGACAATATAGGCAATGGCGAGAAGAATTATTTGTACGTCGCCATTAATCTTGTTTTACACCAACATGTTTCCTTGCCATTCAACGAGTTAGTATCCAAATCCAATAAACAATGCACAGAAAAGACTGAAGCGCTGCGTATATTGAATATTTTCAAATTAACAAAATTTAAAGCAAATTATGTTAATGTTGAATGAAATCAACTATTAACGCAGAATCATTTTCAAATGGGTATCACTGCTTTGCTTTTATTTATGTTGTGTTAAATAATAAGCTTTAATCCTTGTTATTCTACCAAACATTGCATATAACAATAATCGACACTTCTGCATCATTCAGATGGCGGCCATTTTTATGGTGCGATGACTCCAATTTCTTCTCGATACAAATAACACAGCAAATATGTAACGAACAATAATATTTTTCCAAACACAAAAATATTTGAATACCCAAACATATATTGTATAAAAATATCAATATATAATTGCAAAAACATTTATTGTACAAAAATGTGTCAATATATTAATTTCAAAAACATTTATTGTATAAAAATGTATCAATATATAATTGCAAAAACATTTATTGTATAAAAATGTATTAATATATAATTTCAAAAAAATTTATTGTATAAAAATGTATCAATATATAATTTCAAAAACATTTATTGTACAAAAATGTGTCAATATATAATTTCAAAAACATTTATTGTATAAAAATGTGTCAATATATTAATTGCAAAAACATTTATTGTATAAAATGTACCAATATATAATTTCAAAAACATTTATTGTATAAAAATGTATCAATATATAATTGCAAAAACATTTATTGTATAAAAATGTGTCAATATATTAATTGAAAAAACATTTATTGTATAAAAATGTATCAATATATAATTGAAAAAACATTCATTTTATAAAAATGTATCAATATATTAATTGCAAAAATATTTATTGTATAAAATGTATCAATATATAATTGCAAACACATTTATTGTATAAAAATGTGTCAATATATAATTTCAAAAACATTTATTTTATAAAAATCTATCAATATATTAATTGCAAAAATGTTAATTGTATAAAAATGTATCAATATATAATTGAAAAAACATTTATTGTATGAAAATGTGTCAATATATAATTGCAAAAACATTTATTTTATAAAAATGTATCAATATATAATTGCAAAAATATTTATTGCATAAACATTTGTTAATATATTAATTGAAAAAACATTTATTGTATAAAAATGTATCAATATATAATTGCAAAAACATTTTTTGTATAAACATTTGTCAATATATTAATTGAAAAACATTTATTGTATAAAAATGTATCAATATATAATTGCAAAAATATTTATTGTATAAAAATGTATTAATATATAATTGCAAAAATGTTTATTGTATAAAAATGTATCAATATATAATTTCAAAAACATTTATTGTACAAAAATGTGTCAATATATTAATTTCAAAAACATTTATTGTATAAAAATGTATCAATATATAATTGCAAAAACATTTATTGTACAAAAATGTATCAATATATTAATTTCAAAAACATTTATTTTATAAAAATGTATCAATATATAATTGCAAAAATATTTATTGTATAAAAATGTATCAATATATAATTGCAAAAACATTTATTGTAAAAAAATGTGTCAATTATTAATTTCAAAAACATTTATTATATAAAAATGTATCAATATATAATTGCAAAAAACATATATTGTATAAACATTTGTCAATATATTAATTGAAAAAAACATTTATTGTATAAAAATGTATCAAAATATAATTGCAAAAACATTTATTGTATAAAATGTATCAAAATATAATTGCAAAAACATTTATTGTATGAAAATGTATCAAAATATAATTGAAATAACATTTATTTAAACGTATGCGTTAGAAAATATAATTTTAATAAACAATTTTGTAATGAAAGCAACATTGGTTTTTATAAAGAAAATTCTTTTCGAGCAAATAAATAATATAAGTGAAGCACTTTTAAATTAAAGCACCTTTGAAGAGTCAACAACAAATTTATAATTTAAATGAAACATTTTTTTTCCAATTAAAGCAACGTTAGATTTTGTTTCGAAATTTTTTTGTAATTGAAATAAAATTGTCCTGTGTTCTTTGATCGAGAGCGCCACCTAGCGACAGTTTATTGAAACGCACAAAAAATGACCGCCATCCGTATACTACAGACGTGCCCAATAAACTCTGCTACTCAACATTAAGACTAGAAAAATCTGTCTCCTGACGATTATGCTTGTAGCAGTTGGACTGACGTATACCAACACTCTTCAGTTGTTGTACTTGCATTTCTGTTCAATATATATATATATATATATATATATATATATATATATATATATGCATGTATACTATAAATCATTTCTATATAAATTCATTTTTTCAGGGTCTTCATTAGTACGTAGATATTGAAAATTATATTCGTGTTATAAATATAGGGTGTCCCAATAAAATGTATACACTCTTTAAATGGCGATAAAAACAAGATTTATTATAAGAAATAAAAGTTTCATACATAAAAATACTGTGAACAAATATAGAAACCAGCTAATTATCGAAACTGTTCAAATTATTGGCCATTGTGCTCCAGGAACTGCTGACAACGCTCACTGATTGAACCGAAAACGTTCCTGATCAGTTCAATTGGCATATTGACATATCTTCTTTTAATGGTTACTTTCAACTCATTCGTTGTAGCTCGTTTTGCTGCGTGAACCCTGTTTTTAACATGCCCCAACCCCCGGCCCCCAAAAAGAGAGGAATCCATGGGGGTCAAATCTTGTGAGTGTGGACAGTACTCCATACTTTCTCTTCTTCCTAACTATCTGTTTCGCAGGTGACTACCAAGATATGCTCGTACGCTATGATGATAGTGAGGAAGTGGTCCATCTTGCTGGAAGTGCCATTCTTTATTCTTATACATCTCTTGGGAACGTGGCATAGCGTATTCATGTAGCAAGTTGAGATAATTTGAAGAGTGTATACATTTTATTGTGACACCCTGTATGTACTATATAGTATTATTTGGATCAACTACAAGTTGAAACTATGTTTTATTTACACGAGGGGGTCTTAGAATAAAATTATATCTGGAAAGTGCATTTAGCAACACACAGGATTCAAATAAACGAAGAATTTATCCAATAAGTTTATAAACATTTTTATTTTATTAATAATTCAACGTAGTACACACGTTTACACACGTAGACCCAACATGTTGTATGCAAGGTATGCCGCAATGGAACATACGAAAATGAATAACTTGACTCTTTTTTTTGTAAGAACAACATTTATTTCCGGATACTTTCCCGAATAAACCGTGATCGTGTTCCATCTAGCTGATCACTGTCTTCCTGAACGTCCTCCCCGTCTTGAACGTGCTCTCGAACATACTCTCAAAGCAGTTCTCGAATGTGATCACCGGTGTCTGATTTAGACATACTGCATGTTGTTTCTACCAATTACAGAGTTGTATCATTCTTTCAAACCCTTTCGGGTCCAGAGCATTGACGACGGTAGATTATTAAGGAACTGGGGACATGTCACTCCCAACACTGTCGATAGAGAATCATTTAAGAAACTAACGATATTAAAAAGGACGCCATAAGATGAGCGAAACAGATTTAAACACCATTCATTCGATAACCTTAAAGATAGCAAATGTTGGGAAACAACGGCGAAATTTAATATTCTAAATTGCTAAAAAAGTCTATAAATGGATAAAACATCAGTAAGCTGGATTTTTCCGCAGCTAAAGTGGTTTACTTTCATTTCCTCTCAAAGAAAAAGTAAGTGATTTCATTTTATTCCGCCACTGTGTTAACTTTTAAGAACGGGTTATTTGGTCTTCCGATAAAAAGAGGATGGACCTGTAATTTTACCTTTGTCCGTCCGTTCGTACTTTTCTCAATAACTACGTCTTGGAATTTTTTTTGAAATTTTGCACAAAAACTAAACATGATATGAATAAAAAAGTAACAGATCGGATTTTCCGGGAAAACTCCGGTTGCCCCCATAAGAGTGCCTTTCAGGTAAAAATGGCTAAAATTGACACTTTTGTGCTTATTAAAAAAAATTCATGTCTTGACTTTTTATAAAGCTTTCTGAAAAGTTGTAACTAACTGATTTCTATATAATATTGTTTGTCTATACTTCGCGATAACTCTTGGGTGTGCCACAGAGGCTCTTTTAGGGCTAATAAAACACTCAATGTTTGCAACAATTTAACCATATTTGTTGAAGATTTTCTGTGTATGTCTATTTATTAGCAGTTTTGCATGATGCTGAACTCAAATTTAAATATGTTAAGGCCTTGGGGACCTTCGAGGCTAAATAGCAGGGGTGGAAATAATGGGCTTAGTCATGTCTTTTTTTTGCATGGGGAAGAACTCAAATTTACATACGTTAAACCTAAACTTGCACCGTGTGTTCATTTTCACCAGAATTTGACGTCCCCTAGGGATTTGAGAGCTAAATGGATGGGGGACAAATGCTGATTCACTTGTTTATCTTTCTAATTTAGGAGCGAAAAAGCATCACAGTAGAAGTTATAAACTTTTATTTTTACTGCTGACTAAAGGTCTACCGTGAAAGCTCTTATGCGAAATACGTAATAAAAAGTGATTTTTTCTTGGTGAAAAAAGGAAATGTTTTCAACGTTACTTGTTTTTTTTTTTTTTTAGATTAGCAGCGCAAAATTGAAATTCACAAAGTCGTACTTATAACGATAACATTTTAAACATTGAAGATCTTAAGTCTAGTTTGCTGAAGTTGGTAAAATTCCAAACGGATCCATTAAAAAAAAAAAAACGAACAAATTACAAAAACTTCAAATGGAACAAAAAATACGGAAGAAAGATTACTGCAAGAATTTGCAGAATTATTATTACAGACATAGCAGTCTGAATACTAAGAATCGGAATGCTTCTTCACAAAATGTCATATTGAGAGCAATTTACAATTTTGATTATTCCCCAGACGAGGGTAAAACCTTCACTTCATATTTCAAAAGATGTGAAGCCTTATATAAAATGGATTGAGTAAAACGTCTGACTATATAAATATTTCGCCTGTTACTCCGAAAATTATGGACTGCTAAGTATAATAAATTTGTGCATTATATTATACCCAGAGAAAGTAGCCTCTTGAGTTTTCAATTAGATGAAAGTTGCTAACTAAGTTGGAAGTATAACCTAAATTAACGCTACAAAAATTAGCTGAAGACTAACAAGTATGAAGCAAGACACTAAAAGCATTCAAGAGTCGAGCATTGCTCACGTAAGAAAGGTACGTTAGAAAACATATTGTTTCAAGAACAAGACAAACCAAAAAGAAATGATTTTATAACTTTTCTGCAATAACAAGTCACACCAATAAAAAAAAGTTAAAATTACTGCCTAGACCACGCTGTCGCTGTGAAGCTCTTAATTGGTGTAGAAATTGCCTATACCGTTTTAAAACCTATCCGAGTTGTAATAAAATTTCACATTGCAGAAACAGTAAAAGAAATAAAACTCAGGTTAAATCCACAAGAACAGAAAAACGGAGGCACACATATAAGTAAGTACGTACAAGTAAAATTCCCGAATAAGAATGTTAAATTAGAACTAAATTTCAGATCTGACTTTTCTTTAATAAATAGCATACAGTGAAAACGTTGAATGGCTATACTCCAAAAATGGAGTATAGCCAATGGGCAGCACCCACTGTACATATATATATATATATATATATATATATATATATATATATATATATATATATATAACAAATTCAAAATAAATACGGATTTGTGCCGAATTCTTCACTGGTTTAAATACGATGCTCACTGACATTATCCACACCCAAGCACAGAAAAAAGGTTTTACGAAGATAAATGGCTAAAATGAACACCTTTATGTTACTTATGAAAATCGATCTTAGTGATACCTATCTCTAAATACCGGTGTGAGAAACGAGTTCTAAGTTTCTATGCATAAACACACATCGCGTAAGAGACAAGTTTCAAGAACTTACTAATCGTGTCGAAGTCGCTTCAGCGATTTTTCATCAAGTTATTGCCGAGCTAACTGTATTTTACGATCGCTTGCCTCTTAATAACAAGAAAATGTTGCTCTCACAAATACAAAACTAAAGATACAAAATAAAAACCGAAAAATGTGATTTCTGAAAGAGTTATCAAATATATTTAGCATATAATAGATAAAACGGGCAATCCAATTAAAAATACGCCGGCTTCTGAAAATCTTACATCTCTATAGACTTTACTGGAATTATTAGGTTTCTCGTAAAATAATATCGCTTTTTTACGTGTTTTTGACGTATATCTGATAAAAACGACAGTAATTTTGCACAAACCTAATAGTAAACTTTAAAGACTACAGGACTTCATTCCTAAATTGCAGAGAAGTACTATAAGATGTAAGTACTAACATGCATAACATCCCTGCTCTGCTGGACGAAATTTAAATAAAAATAAGGTATAGGAATGTACAAACGAATGCTAAGAAGCATTCAATAAATTACCTAAGTACTCTTATATATATATAAGAAAAAGGCATATTCCTTTCTTTATTTTGATTCTCGGGTCTTTATCCATTGATATCTTCTTTGTTTTTATGTAGAGTGATATAGTTCTCGGTTGATTACGTGTGTCTAACTGTGTCGGATACATACTCAAGAATCAAAACAATCAAAAGAATATTCTGTTTTCATAGCCCTACTTATAAGCTTTAAAATATCCTTGGCCTTAATGTATAAACACTATGTTCTTTAGCAAAACAACACAAAAAGCCCATATCCTAACGGTAATTAGTTATATCTTCCGAATCACCAGTGAAGCTGATTATAACACGAAACCTAACAACAAAATATTTTCCGTATCTGAAATGATTAAAAACACCCCGAGAAGTTTTATTTTCATACTCTTTTGCATCTCTTCTATGGATTCGGAAGTCAATGATTGGGGTAAATACTTATGTAAATGCACTAAATGATATGATCATGAGCACGCTTTAATAAGCTGTACAGAGATCGCCTTTTAAGTCTCGACTTCATTTCGAACAATATATTCCCTTTCGTGAAAGCAACATTTTGTTCTTTCACAATCTATTGTACTGCTTTCCAAAACGTATCCATATTGCCATCCGCGGTTTTGCCTTACGGATATTTAATGAGTTATTTTATCCCGATATCTGAAAATTTCAAATTTAATTATGCTATTACGTATTATAATTAAGTTTAGCATTTTTTTAACGCGCTTCCTTATTTTTATTTCGACTTTTTCCGTGAAACCATGCTTAATTTTGAATTAATCCACTTAACTGTCTTCTAGAGATTAATTAGTTTTGCTAATCATCTTTTTGTATCAGACTTATACGTGATCACTTTACAATCACCACTATACAATTACCAGTGAAGATATCTGGAAACGTGTTGTTACGAGAAGAACAAGTAAAGCCAGTGAGAAACGCTTGTCCCTCATTGTTCCCAGTTTTAATGGTGAATAGACATTCTAACCAATCATTCATGGTTGAAACTAGCAGAGGTTATAAGTACTCGATTACAGGAAACTAAAAAAAAAACACACGGTGAGGTTTTTCACTGCCGCTGCCAGAAGTTGTGATAGTAGAGGCAACAGAAAAACAATTCAGTTCATAATTTCCTGTGGTAGTTTCAGCGATATTGTCTTACCGGTCTTAACGTTATACATGTAATCATACAACCCGTTCTGATTGCCAGACTCTCCGAAAATCTGACAAATAAGCAATCCACGTCAGCGTATCTCGCTAAGAAATATTTTAATTAAAGCGTGTCTTCAGTAGATTATGTTATACGGCATAATCACGTTGACACACCGGTTCTCGTTAGATAACCGAAGTTAGGAAAGGTTGATCCTGGTCAATACCAGATAAGTAACCAATTTGTGAATTCCACTCGCTCTTTGTAGAAGAACGTCGACACTTCTATGCAAAAGTTGCAAAAACTTAAGATCATCTTCTCTCCTAGTGAATATATACATGCGGTTGGGGGCAGCCAAAGTAGTGACGTTGTGATGGTCCAGCTATATAAAGCATGGTGTAAAGTGTCCCGACGAAATATCTTTGCTTGCATTTAGATTCTTATTCATATATTGCTCCCCTTACTTAGCATTGGTACATAAGGTTATTCAACTACGTATATTACAGACTTTGCAGTGCAAACTCCCTCTAAGGAGCAGTTTTCACATTCCCATAGAACTTCTTCATTTGGAATTTCATATTCCCATGGAACTTCTTCCTTTGGAGGAAGCCGATTAAACCCACAGAGATGTAGTGCCGTTTCCATTCCATTAGTAGATGAGATAACGAAAGACTTTGAAAAGTACAATTTAACTTCCAAGAGACCGACTATCTCAAGAGATGGAACGTGTGTTCTCGTCTTATATATGCAGGAAACTTACGTTTCGCTAGAATTGAACACCGTAATGCAATTTTATAAATTTTCAACTAAACATAAATAGAACTTAAATAAAAAGAATGAGTTTTTTTTTCTTTGTTTCACGTAGAGGGTTCCCTTGAAGGTTGTGGTTTTAGAATAAGAATCGATCAATCGCAACACGTTATCAAGGGAAGCACATTTAATGCTGGTTATTGATGAGTTCTTTGCCTCTTTACCAAACTATTTTAGATGTAAAATTGAATGTCTTTGCGTGTGACAGAAGGCATCTCATTCATTTCAAGAAAGGTTCGATTTATTCAATTGAACATTGCATTTTGCCGCGTAAACTCAAATTGAAAAGCCTTTCAAAGTGGGAAACAAATTGGTGAAAACGTAGGGAAAAGAAAGCACATCATTGAAAAAAAAATAATAACAAAAATGAAAAGAAACACACAATGAATAAAAATGGGTCTATTCAAAAGTGAAATTACATTTGTTGTTAAGTTTCTATTGTAAGTTATTTTTCTTTCGTTTCTAATGCGCAAATCAATAGTAATTCTATCTAAGAAAATTAAAATTTCGTTTCTCTAGTAATAAAATACGATTTCCCTCTTTCAATGCACCCAAGAGAACATCTTGAAATCTTTCCGAGATTCTTCAGCTCTCTGTCTTTATATCGTTTAGATTATATATGATGATTGAAAAGTTGGCGAAAGTGTGAGGAACAAACTTATATATATATATATATATATATATATATATATATATATATATATATATATATATATATATATATAACTACTTCATTTATTCACATAAATTTAATATACGAAAGTATAGATTTATGCGTAAACTTTAAGTATTTACTTCAAAAGAGCTCAATACGTAGGTAGAGCTAGTTACGACGAATCCTATAGTTGGATGAAACGCAGAATATTCAGTGTAGCTTAATCGCCATATATATTTTAAAAATTACTAATTACTATATATATATATATATATATATATATATATATATATATATATATATATATATATACTAGCAGAAGTACCCGTCGTTGACTGGGTTAAAAAACAGCCTACAGAAAATGAATTGTGATTGATGAAAGTATGATAAGTTATGAAAAGTAGGGAGTTGTAAAGAGATAGGTTGTGTTACTCAAAAAGTTTACCCTAAGCAAAATATGATGAAAGTAAAGATAATTTTCGCGAAAATATATTTTTTTATATCAACTTTGTTTCCATTCGTAGTGACCAACAAAATGATGTTTCCTTACAAAGAGAAAATGTTATATATATATATATATATATATATATATATATATATATATATATAATATAAATATACAGGAAATAAACGTTACTATAGTAAATAAAAGTTACTTTTATGGAAGAAAAGTTCATTGCTTTGTATTTTTAAATAGTTTAAAAAAAAATTAATTCATGAACCGGAGTAAACAAAAAAAAATGGCAGCAGCTTTGAAATGAAGTGCCCCGTTTTCAATTTTAAGGAGAGGAACCTGAGCATTCTGTGTTAACAATTTAAGAGAGTTCCGTCAACGTAAGGGATATTTATAAACATATTTAATATTTTCCGTTATTTTGTGCTTGAGGAATATTCAATTATGGCATGTGTATTTTATATAAAAATATTTAAGTAGTTATCGCCTCAAATTTCGTTTTAATTTCTGTTCGCTGAAATTATTTCAAGTAAAGAGCATATAAACCTATTTCCAAATAAAAAAATACATTAACTGAACTTTTATTGACTATGATAACATTTATTTCTTGTATATTTATTTTTTCGGGTAGTCGTTTGTTGGCTTTTCTGGTAAACACTCTTACTAAATAATATCGACGAAATATCAAAAAACAAAGACATTAAAACAGTTTTGAAAAATAATGAAGCTTTACTGACTTTAGTAAAATAATCCGAAACAGCAAAATTGGATATTAAAAAAGTAAATACGTAATTACTTTAGTTTTTTAAAGCAAAGAATCGATATAAATATGCATAAGAAGAAAATGGCACCCTTTTCAAGCAGAACAGCTTCGTTTCAGTTTTACAGTATTGAATGGTGTAGTATTGCGCCGTCGGATTCAGGGGTGTACTATGGTAATGTAAAGAACAGGCAGAAAACGTTGTAATCAACTGAATTCCTTCTAGTATACTGACAAAAAAGCTTAAACAGATATATAAATAAAAATAAAAAGGTTATGTAAATGTTTTTAAAAAGACACGCAATCACGTGAGCAGGATTTTTCCATCTTTTTAAACGATAACAAGTAACGTTTTTATTTTTTATTATTTATCTATTTATCTTCGCACGAGTGCCACGTGCAAGTGGAGAAGGAAAAAAAAACAGAGTTATTCAAAATTTGTGTCGAGAATTGTCTAAAGTTCCTACTTTTTGGAGGGGGCTTTCACTTTAATAAGAATGTGAATTTATGAGGTGAATTTATTCGACACAATATGATTCAACTAAAAAAAATAAATAAAAGCTAACGTGAATTAAGATTAATGTTAAGTTGTTATTGTGGACCCTCACCCCTTTTAAAAACCTTGTTAAACTTTGTGACATATTTACATTGTATGGAGGTCAGGCGGGAACGAACACCCAATAATTTTATTATACCATATTTCTTCAAACTGAAACATAATTCTGAAAGTATACTTACGCAAATAGATACGAAAAGTCTTTGTTAAAGTTTGTGCCATATTTCCATGGAGTACAGACGCGAACGCAGACCCCACAATTTTATCATACCATCCCTATTTAATTTGAAACATACTTATCAAAGTATTCTAATGTACATCTATATCATAAACCCTTGTAAACTTTTTTCATTTTTTTTTATTCTTATGAAGCATCGTTCTGCCAGATCAAAATTACCCATTCCTAATCCTCGATACATCTTCTATCATCATATGTAATCAGTTTTTTAAAATAGTCAACTATATAGGAGCCTATTCGTGACCAGACACACACACACACACACAGACGTTCAGCTTTATATATATATATATATATATATATATATATATATAAGTTATATAAGTTGGTTCCTCACACTTTTCTCAATCTTGAAATCGTCATATATAATCTAAACGATATAAAGACAGAAACACAGATGGTGGACATGTTAAAAACACGAGGGGGTGGTAATCATTGCCAGATGTTGTTTTAACGGAATGAAAATGTGTCAAGATATGTACAATCTTTATATTTTCCAAACATATCTGATGAGATGTAACTACGAAAATTTGTAAATGATATAAAATTTAAAATTATCTGATTCATATTGAAAAGATTGTAATATCCGAAAAAATACAAATATGACGTTATTCGTACTTCTTGTTTTTGATTGTTTGCCAGTATATATATATATATATATATATATATATATATATATATATATATATATATATATATATATATAGTGATTTATAAAATATACATGGCAATTAAGCTACACTGAATATTCCGCGTTTCATTCACTCTAGGATTCTTCAGGCTTATGCGCATAAGCCTGAAGAATCCTAGAGTGGATTAAACGCGGAATATTCAGTGTAGGTTAATCGCCATAAACCTGAAGAATCCTATAGTTGGATGAAACGCGGAATATTCAGTGTAGCTTAATCGCATATATATTTTATAAATTACTAACTAGCTCTACCTACGTATTGAGCACTTTTTAAGTAAATACTTAAAGTTTACGCATAAATTTATACTTTAGTATATTAATTTTATGTGAGTAAATGAAGTATATATATATATATATATATATATATATATATATATATTAATATAGTGTAGTATGATAACTCCTCAAGTTTTCCAAATGTTAAGTTTTCTCAGTTGGTTATTTATTACTTTTCAAAAGCTATCCATTACAATATTCTTTGCGACTAACATTATCATGAAATTATGCATTTGCTGCATATTTAGTCACTTTAGGATTTTTTTCTAAAATTTACAAAATTTACACAAAAAATCTTTTCATTTTAAAAAGGCTTTACGAGGAGAATTTTTTTAGTCCATTGCGATTGGAATGTACTAACTGAGTATGTTTCAAGTAAATGATTAACACACACACACACACACGCGCACACACACATATATATATATATATATATATATATATATATATATATATATATATATATAAATTTGAAGCAGAAAACTAGAATCGATATCTGGAACGTTTTATTTCTTATTTTTCTTAGGAAGGTGGCGCTTAATCAACACTGATGAGTGTCATGATATAAAATCCTGTTCCCTTTTAAAAACTCCAAAACAATTTTTTTGGTAAGCAATTTACAATCCGTATAATAATGCTAGAATAAAATATTGGAAAAAAACAATTCCGGTGACTCGCAAGCCGAGTGACTTGCAAGCAAATGATTTTCTCAACGAACGACTTAAGTTTTCAAGGTAGCAAAACACCCGAAACTAAATATATATATATATATATATATATATATATATATATATATATATATATATATATATAGGTTATCTGCAGATATAATCATCAGTTTGGCTAAACGTAAGATATTTATCCACGTTGGGATTCGAAACCCGAACGATCAGATACATATGAAATGTGACATAGAATTACAAGGACCAAATTAATATTGCAACTGGCAGTGGAATAAATTCCAGTTTTCCCTATTTAAATACATATTGTTATTATACTTGTCGAAATACTCGAATAATTTATACTTTACGTAATATTATTGCTTTACGCTAAATGGAAACGGATAGTTTCTTTTACATAATTATAATATATTCTTTAATTAAATATATATATATATATATATGATATAATCATTTGAGAAATAAAAAAGAAAAATAATTAGCTATTAGGTCGACTAGAAAGTTCTTGCAAAATTTTAAATTTTGATTTCAACGGATGTATTTTAAAACAAGTTTTTTTAAACTACCTTTATTTTTTATATATCACTATATACGCGTTTTTCATTCTATTTAATCGTTTAAATTAGAATCGTTTTAAGACAATTCTGCTTTCTTGCCAGAACGTTGAATAAAAGATGGAAAAAGCAAATTCGCACAATTTTCTTATTTCAATTCAAGCTAGGCCGAAAAGGTGCTGAAAAAGCTCGTGATCTCAACGAATATCGGGTACCACTACTGAACTCACAGGACAATGGTGGTTTAAAAAATTTTGTGACGACGACGAGAGTCCTGAAGATGATGAGCGTATTGGTCGGTCATCGGATGTTCACAATGATCAGTTAAGAGCCTTAGTAGAAGCCAATCCACGCGCAATGTTTGAGAACTTGCTTTTGAATTAGATGTAACGTATACGACGATTTCACACCAATTAAGAAAGATTGAAAAGACAAAAAAATCTGGATAAATATGTGCCTCACGAATTAAACGACAATTAAAAGAAACGCTGTTATGAGGTTTCATTTTCCGTTCTTTTTACGCAACAAGAACAACCCGTTTATTGACCTAGTTGTGACTTGTGATGAAAAGTGGATTTTTTTACGACAACCGGCGACGCTCAGCTCAGTGGTTAGATGCCGACGAAGCCAGAGTTGCACCAACAGTAGGTCATGCTGACTGTTTGGTGGTCTTCAAGCGGGCTCATCCATTATATTTCTTTTTGAATGAAGGCGAAAACATTACGCTCGAGTCCTGTTCAAAATGGATGAAATGCATCAAAAACTCCGGCAACAACATCCAACATAAGTTAACAGAAACAGCTCAATTCTCCCCCATGAGAATGCCCGACCAAACGTTGCTAAACAGACCCTGCAGAAGCTGAACGAATTGGGTTAGGAAACTCTGTCTCATCCGCCATACCCCCCAGACATTTCACTTACCAACTACCGCTTTGTTAAGCAACTCGACAAATTTCTGTGTGAGAAATGCTTCAAAAACCTAAGCGATATCAAAGCTTTTCCAGCGACTTCGTTGTCACCAGTACGCAAGAGTTTTACGTTACTGGCAAAAATACACTTGTTTAGCAAACGTGTGTTGATTCTGATGGTCCTTTTTTCGACCAATAAATGTTTGTTTGAGCCGAGATATGTTCCTGTGAATTTAAAAGTTAAAAACCACAAGAACTTTCTTGTCAACATGATATATAACTCTGGCTATGTAAATAATATACCCTAGAACATCCACTAAAAATAAAACTCACTAAGCGTATAATTTCGAGAGCGTTCTGACTTGTTAGCAAAAACGTCGGAAACGCTGAATACGTCTATTAACATTATTAAACGAACAGTAAAGCGGAATACTCTTTTAACCAAATGACGGAAAAATAGTACTTGAATATGAACAGCGAATTCCGGGATTGTAGAAATATTTACTTTTCAAGCAATAATCTCACTTCTGAATGAGTCCTCTTCACAATCTTTATCAAAACTAGATTATTGGGGACACCGCAGAATGCGGCAAACCAATTGCTAAATTTTATGTGGACATTTAAGTCTGGAACACACAATCCTCGCATGTGTAACACAAAAAAATTATAGCAACTACTAAATTTACAACTGCAGTTATGAGCTTATGTAAAGAGAGTACAATTAGTATCAGTTATAGAAGGCTCACTTACAAGTATCCCAAAAATGTGGTAGAGAGAAGGAACATTCTTTTATTGTTTAAATTACCTGCAGTATTATAAAAGATTCTAGCAGGCCTCCCCCGTTGACATCTATCCATTTCTAGACACGTTTAACAACGTTTGCAGATACTACCCGTAGATCTTCTCTCGTGACTTTCCTGATTGCGTTGGTAATGTTCTCCTTTAGTTGATCTAGTTTGTAAGGATTATTTGCATAAACTTTTTGTTTTAAAGTCCCCCAAAGATAAAAATCATATGATGACAAGTCCGAGCAACGTGGTGGCCATAACTTGTTCTCTCTTTCGTAAACATGTCATGAACTCGTGTCAATGATCGGTGAGACGTGCGCTATCTTGTTAGAAAAAGAATGGAGTTTTGTCTTGTGGTGTCAGTTGACCGTTAAGAGAAAGATCAGAGAGAGAGAGAGAAAAAGAGAGAGAGAGAGAGAGAGATAGGGCTACTTTTAAGTGGGCTACTTTGAAGTAGACCATCCTCTACTATTAGACAAGTAGACATAATTTATTCATTATTTGAGATAACTGAAGTGAATAACATTTGACCAATTATCATCTTATAAAGTCTAACAATTTCTAAATTCCAAACCGTGATTAAATAAAAAAAAGAATCTAAGACATACTCAAACACAAACATTTACTTATGATTAGCTAGATTACGCAAAGTGTGTGATAGCATGGTAGGCAATATGATGTTAATTCGAGTTTATTTAAACAGTAACAATGTTTTCAGCTAGATATCTTATCTAGCGAGCTATTACGATATATATTAATACTCTTATTTAATAACGCTTATAAACAAGATCAATTTCATTATATAACATGTTATAAAATATTTCATTTTCTTCTTTTAAGGGATAGCTATAAGTAATTAAACTTAGTTTGTTCCAGTAATCTTTTTCAATCACCTCATAATATTCTTCTTCAACTGACAATCATCTAATGTTATCAACCCATATACTCGAGTGACTTTTGGCTTAGATAAATGGTGGCTGCATAAGATCATGAAAGTATATTAGGAGAGAATTTTCCCCAGATTATGAGCAGTAATTGTGAGAGCAATTTTCCGAATTAAACCACAGTGATGTTATTGCTGGTGATTAAGGACCACCGTGCTGACCGAATGAGTTTAATACAGTGTTATGTATCAAAACAGTTTATCTTTAGAATCGTGTAATATAGACTTAATAATATTTTTAAAATGCTGGCAATGTAACGTTAGAAAGAAGTGAAATCGTTACATCATTTGATTAGTTTGTGTATTCATTCGTTTGCGTGCAATTATCCTCATCTTCATAGTTACTGCTGTTTAACTACGTTTCCGCCAACTCATCCTCTGGCCTTCTTCAGATGATTAATCACAGCCGGATAGAAATTCTAAGTCTTGTAACTGTATCCTCAGTAATTACTGCATCCCCATAGTTGTTATCTCACAACGTTTTAGCCAACTCATCCCCTGGCCTGCTTTGGTAGGATTGAAACCGCTATCTTCATAAAATGCTCATGGTGAATCGTAGAGACTCAACGCCTCTATCAACAGTGCCATGGGTACCGAAGACAGTAATTAGTTGCGGTACAGTTACACGGCTAAGCATTCGTATCTCGTCGCGGTTAATTACCTGAAGCAGGCCAGGCGATGAGTTCGCCGAAACGTGATGAAACAGCGACGACTATGAGGATAAGGATGTTATATAAAAAAAGGTGTCAGTTGTGTAATGGTACCATAGCACCATATGTCGATATGTGTACTTGGGACGAAGGGTTCATCCTGATGCGTATAAGTGTCACTATATGTCTATTTTTGATTCTTCGCTATTTGAACCCTAAGTTGTGTTGTTGCTGTCTATTTATGATTTATTCGTATCTAATTGTTCATATGTGTATATATATATATGCATATATATATGTGTATGTGTGTGTGTGTGTGTGTGTGTGTGTGGTACATGTATTTTGGACATACCTTTATGCGTCTTTGATCTTGATTCACCTGGAATTCACCTTGTTCTTGGAGGGGAGGCTGGAACCTGATTAGACGAATATTCATTCACTTCCAAGAACGCAGGTTGGTTTTATATAGTTTTTATTCACTTTCCAGGTGTCGATCGCAGAAGAATGGAAAGTGAATATCTTGGCTTGCGTGGTTAATACTAGGTCTCTATTTTCACACAGCTCCCTCCCCAGTGAAGGGGGACGACCTGTTAAACCGTCCGCTCTGTTCAATGTCAAAATTCCAACTCTCTATGATCTCCAGCAAACCTTATCCGCGTAACATACATGTAGTTCCGTTAGCTGCTCAGCTACTTCCGGTAAACTTGTTTATGATATAATTCTAACATATTTTGACAGATTTTTATCAACATTCTTCATATTCATCTCTTGTTTATCTTTTCAGTAAGATAGATAGATAGATAGATCGAGATAGGTAAGTACTGAATAGATAGATAACTATATCGAGATATATCGATAATACATACATAGATAAATAGATCGACAGAAAGATTAATAACTAACAAATACTTTCTTGTGTTCGACCTACTACATAACAAGGATAGCATTCCCCCCAAAATAAATGCACAAATTAGGAAGCCTCATCTCCAAGGATTCTAAAATAAAGAAATATAATTATCTGATTATGTTGCTTCATGAGGGAAGAGAGAATGCTAACTAAAAGAAAAAAAAATAAACAGAAATATGTCTATATATATTTATATCGGACGTGGTAGCACGACCCTAAACAACTTCGTCCACACAATCCCGAACACATCCGGCACGACACGATCTCGAACGATACCGTCGACTCGACACGACACGATCCCGACCAGCACCGTAGAATTGGGCGAAGCTCATTCGACGTTGTGAGTAGCTCATTTGTAGACTTTGATTTGCAATGGAAGGTCCCGGGTTCGCTTATCGCCGCAGATAGGCCCGGCTCATACACTGGCACACAATTCTTGTACGCTTTCGCGCATGATTGTCATTGATTACTAGTAAAATAATAGCACTTTAAGAGAGAGAAAAGGTTGTCAGATAAAAAGAGAAAATATAAACTGGAACCATTTGTTTTAGAAAAAATATGCTGAGCTCGTATAACTTTGAGGATCGATATTGATTTGAAAAATATGTAGATAAGAAAAACCAAAAATCGGTCATTCGTACTTTTGTTTGCTTTTAGTGCGACCCTTGAATGAATGCTTTTACACAAGCTTTCATTCTTTCCTTATTGATTTTTTCTTTGCAGTGTCTGCTGCCAAATCTGTAACATTGAGAATCACGATTCATGACGTTGGAAAAAGCGATGATACGTATGTTTCAGTATCGATATATTTGTTGCCTTTCATTTTTAGTTGGAATCGTTTTGTTCTTTATTTGTGCTGTGTTAGTTATATCTGGATATAGCTCGCCTATCGGGGCCATAGACGGACAAAAGCTTGTCAGGTTATAACTCATAGTTATCCACCTATGAAAGCGAATACGCGAATACGCGTACAAGGTTAATATAACGTAAAACAGGAAAGTGCAAAATGACTGCCGGATGCCGAAGTAGGTAGGATTTTTTGGTCTTATAAATCCAAGTTTGTTGTTCATATCTGGTCTTCCATCGTCGGGTTCGTATTCATGGAGCAGTGGATAGAGGCGTTGAGTCTCTATGGTTCCAGGTGAGCATTGTCTGAAGATAGCAGTTTCAATCCTATCCAATGCCGGCCAGAGGATTAATTGACCAAAATGTGTTGAGACGACAACTATGGAAGGCAGTAATTACTAAGAATACAGTTAAGAGACTCAGCATTCGTATCCCGTCGCGGTTAACCACCTGACGGAGGCAAGAGGAATAGTTGGGCGAAATGTTGTGAAACAACTATGAGGATAATAGTCCACAAAAAATGATGAGGATAATAGTCCACAAAAATGATGAGGATAATAGTCTACAAAAAATGATGAGGATAATAGTCTACAAAAAATGATGAGGATAATAGTCCACAAAAAATGATGAGAATAGTCCACAAAAAATGATGAGGATAATAGTCTACAAAAAATGATGAGGACAATAGTCCACAAAAAATGATGAGGATAATAGTCTACAAAAAATGATGAGGATAATAGTCTACAAAAAATGACGAGGATAATAGTCTACAAAAAATGATGAGGATAATAGTCTACAAAAAATGATGAGGATAGTAGTCTACAAAAAATGATGAGGATAATAGTCTACAAAAAATGATGAGGATAATAGTCTACAAAAAATGATGAGGATAATAGTCCCCCAAAAATGAAGAAGATAATTAATTTAAATTAAGCTTAAATTTGCAGGTTTTGAAAAATTACAAGTGCGGACTTTCTTTTTTCCACCTGTGTATTTAATTTTCTTTATGTTAATATCGTAAACATAAAGTAAATAAAAATATATAATTATATAATTTGCATTCTTTGATTGAACAATACCAACGAGCCTTGTTGGAATTCAATGATTCTACGTTTTTGAATATTTTTCAACCTGGAATATATATATATATATATATATATATATATATATATATATATATATATATATATGTATATATATATGTATGTATATATATATATATGTATAATGTTGTTCCAAGTCTTGGACTTCCGGTTCGTTGACTGTCACGGCCCCTGTGGGCTGCGACGTTGTTTGGCTGTGGAATTTATGATATATTCTCTCACATTCTGAAAATCCTATCATTAATTACTCGCTAGGTTAGCATTGCTGGCTGGCATCGCCCTTTCGAAACTCCTACTTGTGAGACGTCGGCTTGGAATTATTAGTTGGTTAACCCTAACCCTAACCGCGTCCCTTGCAGAGACGAAGTATATCCATTTTACAGTCGGATCTCGACGCGGTTTGCTTGATCTGTTTTATTTTACTAAAATCGCCGAAGATCTACGAACACAGGAATGGTACCATTAAAATTATCGAACTTTTGTGCCCTAGAATTCATTTTTATTCACAGTTGTCATCATTCTAATTGCACTTTTAACAGCAATGAATGATTGCTGTGCATTGGCGTCCAGTTCGCTCTTTGACAGCCGAGGGTAATACCAAAAGTATCGCCTACTATTTATTTACTTCAAAAGTTGAAGAGCTACGAAGACGGGAGTGGTGCCATTAAAACAAAAAAATCTTTTTATTTCAGAATTTATTTTTCTATATAGTCACAACTATTCTTAATGGACTTTTGCAAGGAATTCAATAACACATCTCTGCCTCGAAAGAAACGTCAACGACAGGCGTTGCTTTGTTAGAGTCTCAAACTGTCAACATCTGCAACAGAGTGTTGAAACATTCAGGTTATAAAAGTATAATTTCAGTTATTATAACAATGCAATTTGAAATCGTTTCTGATTCATTCTGGTGGAATAAAAACATGCGATATTACTTTTGGGACGCCCCCAGTAAATATATATATATATATATATATATATATATATATATATATATATATATATATATATATATATATAGAGTCATCCACATACAATAGTGTATCGTTGCATCACACCTCATCAATGCAGCCAGACCAGCACCTTTCTCTAGGAAGGGATTGAACCAAAAACTATCGAGTTGATATATAATAGTTATAACCTCTATATGTCGATATCATACCACAACACCATGAGAAAATAATTACAAATTTAATTTCTTTTATTTCTAGCAATTGTTTAAGTTCTTTTATCGCCTACATGCATACATTTTTAGTTATGTTTTACTTCATTTTTCTCATCGATTAAATCATACCAGTCGCTGAAATGACTTAAATTTGTCTTTAAATTACTTAAAACTAATTCGCTAATTTCTTTACCCATGTATTGTTTGTTGCAGTTTTCGTCGTCATTGTAGCGAAATTCGAAAATTGAAATATGTAATTTCAAGTGAAACCAATGGCATCTACTGAATTGTCATGTCACAGTAATTAACATATCCAAAAATTACGAGAAACGATAAGGTATAAAATTTATTATTAAAGAATATAGTTTGAGAAGAAATTAGCAAATTTAGCTAATATAATAGATTGTTCTTCATCTCTCTTGCGTTTACATCACGTGACAAAACAAATACGGTCGTAATCATTTTCCCATCGACTCATCGAAATACGTGTTTGACATTCAAATTAGGTAGATAACATTACTTATTTTTAAAATTGACAAAAACTTAATTAGTTGTTGATTTTTTTAAAATGAAAACTCATTTTTTCGGCTATCGGATTTCGTTATAATAACGAAAAAGAACCGTCTGGTGTGACGTCATGTAGTGGAAATACCCACCTCTCTTCTTCACCGACATAAGCGACACTAAATGCCAAGGCAGTGCATTTAACCTGGAAGGGAAATTTGCATAACGGGCAGACGAACTGATAAAACAGACCAATGTTTACACATGGGAGAGAATGGAGGTTCACGGCGATAGAAGCCTCAGTAACGATAGTTTATTGTAAGAAGATTGTCCCGGAGTTTTTGTTTTGCGTGTTCTTTATTTCGAGCCATCACGGTTTCATGATGGCAGATAAGATTGACATGAAGCTAATACCGGATTTTAGCGGTGCGGCTAGCAGCGAATCGATTATTGAATGGATTAGAAAAGCTAAGCTTGTGCGTCTGTTGTGCTCGGTGACGAAAATGGGATGCATAATCTCTATGCATGTGACAGGCGGTGCCGTTGCGATCTACTAGTAATTGAGTAGGGAAAAAGGGAGATTATAAGAACCTGTGTTTATAACGTTTGCAGTTGAATCCTACGCGGCGTACGCGCAGTTTGTGGTGCATCGTATGCTTTCTGTCACATTAGAGGCCTCAAAACAGCATTTGTACCTGGGGCTGCCTAACCACGTCGGACAGCTCCTGTACGCTTCTCTAATTGATGGAAAGAAGTATTTCTCAGCTTCTGGCTCGAAGGAGAGTTATACTGAAAGATGGGATACTTGAATCGCATTAATTACCAGTGCAAACCAAGATACAAAGCCGAAGAACACCAGGATTAAATGTTTCTTTTTTAATGCAATGGAATTAATCACCTAACTAGGAATTATCTTGCTTGGCGCGACAGACTAAGAGTTTTGGCCTACAACTACAAAAAATGTTGTCCATGTTGCTACTGACGTGGATTAGGCCTCGTTTCTCAGGATTCTTTGAGAAAAGGGTTAGATGGCAATATTAATGTGCAGTTTACGTAACCAGATGTAAACTGCAAACTTAAAGAATAACAGTGAGCGGAAAAACAGTTCATTTCACTTATTGATTCTGGGTGCTCCTGCCTTATAATGGACAAAAAAGGTGTGTTGGACGTGACGAAAGCTGACCATCGACGTTGTCACTCTCGACGAAAAAACACATAACTGCGAAGTTGAGTTCGTCAGATTCTCACTGCAGAGTTGAAGTGCAATTATATTCGAGATCCTGGAACTGATGGCACATTAATAGGGCTATGGCAACGGCATCTTCTTTTCACTGTTTTGACTCTCGAGTATATATCCGTGTATATTTGATATGCTTTTATATAGAGTGATGTCATAATTCAGGAGAGGCGTGGTTGAAAATTGCGCAAGCATTGCCTCACTATTTAACGCGCAGCTGCCTCTACAGGCGGTATCCTTTGTCTTTTGAGACTGAACGGAGGCATCGTCGATGTTGTTCTTGGTTGATTAACTGTGTCGGATATATACTCGATAATCAAAACAATGAAAAGAATATTCTGTTGTCATAGCCCTGTATATTAGATTAGGTTCGAATGCTTGATGGGAATAGATGTAATAAAACTACAGATGAAGTATACATCTCGAAATTAATGGAAGTCTAAGAACTGAAAAGCAATACTGGAAAATCGTGTAACAGATAATTCGATGCCGGCAACTATGCGAGAAACAAGTAGAACGCTGCTGGCTGTGTTAGTAGTTGTTTGGTAGAATAAAGCACAAGTTCACTCTGCAGTAGGTTACAGATAAATCAACTTCCATGGGAAGTGATACATCGAAGACGCTGATGTTTGAACCAGTAAACTGCTGGAATCAAAACCGAGAGGATCAAATGTGGCGTTGCTCAATCTCCAATATTCTTATTTTCAAATATCTATGATGAACAATTGAGAAAAATGTAATAATTGTTTCTTCCGTTTAACACCATGTTGAGAAAAAAATATAAATCTCTGATGATGGCTCATATCGTTGAAATGTTGATTTGAAACAAATAACGATTTGCATATTTTACGTATATTGCGTTTAAATTTGGCTATTTCATAGCATTATAAACCCAACCTACTCTCTTGGTATGACCATACACTGATGATGCGTATGCACCTTTACCGAGAGATGTTGCTTATAGTGACTGCACCAAGCTGAACTTTTTGTAGTTACGTTGTTACGTTTTGAACAGCGACGCTCGGCGAAACCCGGCAGTTGATATCATGTTCTGAGCAAAGCCGAGCGGCCAGTTAGTTAGATCTGGTTCAAATTCTACACAAGTACCCAGATATATAATTGGCAATATTGCTAATGTTCTAATACGACATACTCACGTTGACACGCCGGTTTCCGTTAGGTACCCAAAGTTAAGCGACGTTGAGCCTTTTGTTTTTTAATGGAAGTCACCACCTATTAAGCCACTCGGGGATAAGGATTATTGCGTGGGCAATAATCAATGGGATAGTATCGTAGTAATCGTTAGTATTGGAGATTTGATAAAGTGTCTTACTTAAGGGAGCGAGTCATCAGGAGTTAGTTTATGTTGGACTTGAAGACAGCCAAGTTGTAGTCAGGTGGGAAACAGACAAACGGAAAGAGTTCCACTGGCGTGCACTTCTAAGAAAGAAGCTTTGTTTATGGAATGTACGTTTTTGGTTTTGGCACAGTTAAAGACTGGGGAAATTTTTTGAAAGTGGTTTCAGCTAGACGGATGTTTATCGTGAAGGATTGGCAAGGGAGACAAGGGATTGGAGTTAAGACGAGCAATTGCCATGGAAGTAACGATAAAACAACGCAACGTCTCTTCTCTGGGAGAGAGGTTGCAGGGAAGAGAAAAGGGCATCTTCCACTAAGCCACAAAGTCTATTTTATACTCTGTCAAGGCAGGATAGTCTGTTTATAGAAGCTCCTGCCCAGATGTGGCAGTAGTACTCCATCCTTGGACGTACTTGGCTTTTATATAGATAAAGAATTGCATTAGCAGTGAGATATCTTCTGGTCAATGGGTAACCATTTTGGTGTTGTTGTTGGTTGGTTGTTTTTGTTTTACGGCATATCAACCCTTTTCAGGTTATTTAATGCCGAATCCAAAGATTTTGAAGAAAATGTTTTAAATAGAATATATTTGTTGTTTTCAAGTCGGTTTCTATTTAACCCATAGTTGGGATCCTAACAGGTGCTACCACTCCGGGTAAGAATGGACCTGGGAGCAATAGTAATTAAAGGGTGGCTCCACACTCCCCAAAGCCCGCAAGCTGGGGCCTCACCACTGGATATAGTTTAAGGTCATATCAAGGACCCCATTTGGGTGTATTAGATACTTATCTCCGCATTTCTCGATACCATTGGAATCAGGCAGTGGTCATTCACGGGAGAAATGTTTAGAGGACTCTTTCTCCTGTAAGTGGGCACTGCCCGATATCACTGTAATGGAGAAATACAGGAGAGCTGAAAACAATGCTAAAATAAGCATCTGATATACCCAAATTGTCACCCATCGACCAGGTTCAACGTCGCTTAACTTTGGGTACCTAACGAAAACTATTACTATAACACGCGCAGACCGGTTTCCATAGAGTAAACATTTTTTATGCAAATTTATCTGTTTTTTTTTCATTATTTATTGATTTTTATATTTTTTACTTGCATCTAAAGTTTGTATATTACTGAGACTGAGTTACGCACGTGCGAGAAAACATTCAGGAAAACTGTTTCATTCAGATAATGTTTCACTCTAGTGAAACATTAAGCAGGATTTATATCGTTAGAACGACGGAAGGAAGGGTAATGATTTTTGGCAATCAGACACAGTCTGGCCGTTTCTGCACCTGTGCAAAAATACATCCGCTACTTTTGTTGTCCATAAGTGAAGGTGGAAAACAGAAAATATTTACGGCTGTCTGTCGTTCATCCGATACGAGTCTTCTGAAAGATGCTTCGTGTCGCGTATTCATGAGTGAAGAGGAGGTTGTCTGGAGTTATGAAAATATAGGTTTCAAAAAAGGAAGAATAGAGAGATTAAAAGGAGAAAGTAAAATAGATGGAGATGGCACGAGAGACAGGGGATGAGCGGGAGGAGTATACGAAGATAGACTACAAAAAAAAACGAAAAGAAAAGAAGAATAAGATTCGAATAAGATAAGAATATAGACAAAACTCATACTTAACAAATAATAAAACGCATAATAGAAATTACTAGAAGAGATACCCGCCTTTGACGGGGTTGAATTACAATTTACAGATGTTTCACACTCCCATATTTTTATTGTCATCGAAATCGATGAAATCGCCTATTTTTCAATAACACAGATCGATTACCTGCTCTAGTTGGGGACCCATTGCAGTGCACTGTAAGAAAGCTTTACATACCTCCCGCAGTGATTAAGCCCACAACCAATTTTAGCCTACATGGCACTGTACAGAAGCTAGTGTTGAATTTATAAAACTATTTTTATATATGCAATGGCTTGCATTAAAGTTTAAAATTCAAAAGTCAAATATCACGGGTGCTCTTAACAGAAACATTCATATAAACACGTCACTGTCATAGCAAAGAAATTACTGCTTATTTTATATGTCTGGCCTTTCTGCTGGTGCACTGACATTGGTTTGCATTTAAATTTTAAATGCAACAGTCAAATATCATGCTTTAATTGTGCTTTAAACAAAAACATTCATTTCGAAAGCGCTCCTATCATACTAAAGAACCTAGTGTTGATTTTATGCGCCCGATTTTTCTACTAGTATAATAATAAAACTTCTCAAAAGCACTTATGATGTTAGGCTGTGTAAGGTGTTAACTTTGGTCAAAATCGCCTGTTCCTTCTTTTATAGGATTTTTTTTTCGATTATCGACATTTATCGAAGACATTCCGATATAAAACCTATTTAAGAACACTGTCGCATACATAAAGTAGCTTTCTGTGAAATTTCATAAAAATTGGCTCAGAGGTTCTAGAGTCATAAGGCAACACACATACAAAGTTTCTTTTATAGAATAATATCTCCACTATTATATAAAAAGAACTTTCTCTGTGTATCTGTGTGTCTGTGAGTTCGTTCCCTATGGACTTGAAAACGTCTAGGCCGATTTCTATGAAATTTCTATGAAATTTCACATTGCCTGGCAATGTTTTAGATATGATTTTTATCGGACTATTTCTAAAAGGTATCAATTATCGATAATCGAATAATTTGATTAATAATACAACATGCGATTTCGACCAAAGTTAACACCTTACACAGCTTAACGTTACAAGTGCATTTGAGAAGTTTTATTAATACACAAGCACAAAGGCCCGTCATAAAAATCAACAGTAAGTTCTTTGATATAACAGGGGCATGTTCGAAATGAATATTTCTGTTTAGAGCATTAATATCTGATACCTGACTCTTAAACTTTAATTCAAGCCATTATATATATATATATATATATATATATATATATATATATAATTTTATAAAACCAATAGTAAGTTCTCTACAGTGCAATGTGAACTACAATGTATTGTTAATTAAGTCACTACGAGAGTCATGCGAAGCTTCCTCCAGGTGCACTGTGATGGGATCTCATCTAGAGCAGGCAATTGATCGATTTGATTGAAAAAATGTGCGATTTTACTGATTTCGATGACAATATAATTATAAGAGTGTGAAACATTCGTTGATCATTTAATTTCGGACATAGTCGGGCCACCCTTCTAATATATATATATACATATATATATATATATATATATATATATATATATATATATATATATATATGGGATCAGGTGTACATTTCTCGAGTAGAAGAGTTTATTTGGGGTACAAAATTTACGAGGATGACAAAAGACGGCTAGGGTCCAACGATGTCAGGGGCAAATGGCATTTTGATCTTCTTTTAAAAAAAGAAACTAGGGGTAAAAAATTAAAATTAATGATGAAAATGAGAACGAATTATTTACAATTACTGTAAAATATATGTACAGGGACGAAGGAAGAGGAGAAGATAAAAAGAAAAATGTGGATAAGTCACCCAAAACCTTTTCTGCCTGTAGATAGAGGGATTGAGTTCCGCAATGGAGACGGACTCGAGAGTTTTTCAGATGACTACCCGATCGGCCTCGAAATAAAATTGAAAAGAAGTCGTCCTTATATACAAACCAACATTCTGGATTATCCAATAAATGTTGTCCAATTGCGGAATCTTAATTATTGTGGGTGGGGTTGAGAAGAATTTTATTTTTATTTTATTTTTATTACGAAAACCTCAAGGAACATGTTGTCTAATCCTTTATCAAAGTGAAAGCTGATTCGCCCGACGTAGACAGCATCACACTGACATTGGGATTTATATATAATATAGTTTAATGCGAGGCAAACCGTCCTTTTTGAAAGAAAACAATGTAGGTTTCGTATTGAAAATCAACCGAGTTAGAACAGACAGAAAACAATTGTTGATAGTCTGTTTAAGTTGATTAATGAAGGAGACACCTTTTTCACCAACCAATGGCAACTTAAGATATACAGGACACTTTAAAGGGCCAAAGATGGCATCTTTATTAAATTGGTTGATTTTAAATTTAATACATTTATCAATTAAGAATTCTGGGTAGCCATTATCGATTAAGATTTCCTTAATTTTAATAATTTCAGTATCTAGCCAACAGGGGGAACATATAACCAAGGCCTTATGTACTAGCATATAAATATACGTTAACTTTGTGTTTTTGGTTTAGAAGAACACCATTTAGTGTAAAGACTATATACAGACGTAAGAAACCCACCTTTGAACCTTTAAATCGCCACGTCGAAGAACGGGAGAGAGTTGTCCTTTTCTATCTCCCTACTAAAAGATAAAGCGTGATGTAAGGAATTAAGACGTTTAAAGAATTCTAAAGCCAGGTCCTCAGAAGGAAAAAACGCAAACGTATCATCCACATAACGAAAATATAACGAAGGAGCGTTATGTGATGATATAAAGAAGGAGCGTTATGTGATGATTTGAGAAGTTTTAATTTATAAAACCCAACGAAAATATCGGCAAGGATAGCACCGAAGGGGTTGCCCATGGAAACCCCATCAATTTGTTTGTACATCACGTTGTTGAAACTAAACTCGACGGACTTTGTGTTCGACAAAATATTTTTCCGGTAAAGGAGGAGGAACAAGTTCACTGCGATAAAGTCCATAGCAGCAAATAGTAATAGTCTCATCGATAGGCACGTTAGTAAATAAACTTGAAATGTCAAACTAGCAAAAGAAAGCATTGTTTTGATTGGGAGTGTTATCTCTAATAATTTGGAGTAAGTAAACGAATCAGAAACACAATAAGTAGAATAGAATGCACGGATAGGTGAAAGTAAGTCAGTGAGCCATTGGGAAAGTGCATGTTGAGCAGAGCCAACAATGGATGAATCGGTCTACAGGACATACTATATTTATGAATTTTAGGGAGACCATAAAGTTGGGGTCTCAAAGATTCAGTGGGTCGTATTTTCTGATGAATCTCTTTGGAGAGATAATTCTCTATAAATAAGAAGTGCAAGCATTTTTGCAATTTATTTTCAATATTCAAAGTATTATCAAACGAGACGACCGGACCTATTTGAGAAATATTTTAGTGTTATCTAAAATATTTGACATTTTATTAATATAGTCAGTACGTTTCAGGACGAATACGCAGGCACCTTCTAAAAAGATAAATATCTTTATTTTTCTTTAAGTGACTTACATAGTGAAACTATTAACAAATTAGGACAGTATAGTAGCATCCGTCTTCATTGCGCGACTCAAGCCCTCTCTCTACGGGCAGAAAAGGTTCGTTTACACCCTGGACCTTTTGGGGGTACTTATAGAGGGATACTATAGCTATGATCCTCCCTTTTCTCCTCATTTTCCCGTATATTTATATGCGGGATATCATTCCTCGTGTTATTTTACGATTTTTTTTAGAATAATATTATATATATATATATATATATAATATATATATATATATATATATATATATATATATATATATATATATATACTAGCAAGTGTGTCCCGCGTTGCCCGGGTATTTAGAGGTGTATGTTGAGCAAAAAAAAAAAAACGGACAATTCTTTTAAATTTGATCCCTATTATGCCCCCTAAAAATTTATTGTTTTGGGCACAAATCCAGTTATTAAGTTAGATCCATGTCCAAGGAACATATATATAAAATTTCAAGTGATTAGACCCCAAATTGTCGGAGGAGTTTGGTAGAGTTCTCAAAGGTCAAATCGTTGAACTTTGACCCTTTAATCGCTAAATTTCTGGCCGAAAACAGATCACATCGATTTTCCCAAATCTCAGTACGCTGTATATCAAATTTCGAGTCTGTAGACTAAAAATTGACAGAGTTATTGCATAGGGGAATGTACACACACAAACACATAGATACACAGACAGACAGATACACATACACGTTCACTTATATATATACTAGCACTTCAGCCCGGCATTGCCCGGTTGTTTTGATGTGTATGTTAAGCAAAAAAAAAAAGTGGTAGTAGGAAGGCAAGCTCGAGCCCGTACCGCGAAGGAGGAAAAGGACAAGAAAAAAACCCTGACGTCTTTGCTGTTACGACCACCGCCAAACCAGAAATGACGTAGGTTTAAATTAAGGCTAGACAATCGATGACTATCAAAAATATCGGCGAAAAAAGCTTATCCCCTGTTGAAAAGTGCCTAGCTGAAGGTGAAGATATTAATGTTTTCAGCCAATTTTTCGATATTTGTCGTATGAAAGGTTGAGCTTTAAAACGATACTGATCTTGATAAAATCCGTCGCCTCTGTCGAAAGTTTTAGGCAGATATGCAAACATACATACATACATACATACATTTATATATTGGTAACTTGAAATTTTTGATCCAAACCGATGAAATGATTGCCCTAACTCTGAATACCCTTTATGTAAAATTTCAAATGTTTAGACCAGGAATTGTCTGAGTAATTTGGTAGAGACCGCAGAGGTCAATTTTTTTTTTTAAACTTTGACTCCTATTATAACCCCTTAACATTTATTGTTTTGGGCTTAAATCAATTTATTAAGTTAGATCCATGTTCAAGGAACCTATATCTAAAATTTCAATTGTTTAGTCCCAAAATTGTCGGAGGAGTTTGGCAGAGTTCTCAAAGGTCAAATCGTTGAACTTTGACCCCTTAACAGCCAAATTTCTGGCCGAAATCCGATCACATGGATTTTTCCCAAATCTCAGTACCCTGTATATACAATTTTGAGTCTGTAGACTAAAAATTGACAGAGTTATTGCGTAGGGAAATATACACAGACATATACACAGACACACAGACACGTTCACTTTTATAGATATACTGGCAGTGGTGCCCGGCATTGCCCGTGTGTTTGGAGGTGTATGCTTAGAAAAAAAAACACCCAAAAAACAAAAAAAAAATGTCAATTTGTAAAAATTTGACCGCTATTATTACCCCTTAAGATTTATTGTTTTTGGCTCAAATCAATTTATTAAGTTAGATCCATGTCCAAAGAACCTATATCTAAAATTTCAAGTGTTTAGACCCAAAATTGTCGGAGGAGTTTGGTAGAGTTCTCAAAGGTCAAATCGTTGAACTTTGACCCCTTACCAGCAAAATTTCTGGCCGAAACTGGACCATAAAGATTTCCCCAAATCTCAGTACACTGTATATTAAATTTCGAGTCTGTAGACTAAAAATTGACAGAGTTATTGTGTAGGGAAATGTACACAGACACAGATACACAGACACGTTCACTTTTATATCTATTTATAGTTATGTCTCGGAAGTAGAGTGAAAAGCACATCTTATTTTTCTTTTATTAATATTATTTTTTCCTTGTACACACTTTTTTTTGTGAATTATTCCACGGATTTCTGCGTTTGGATTATTATGGACCATCTTCTTCCAATTACGGGATTTCTTTGGATTTTACTTGTACAAATGGAAACTCTTTTAACTTTCTTGAAGTTTTACATTTGGATTTTACCGTCACTGGATTTTTTATCTTCCACCAGACTATCCATTAATGTATAATCACCTTTTTATTTACCATATTCCCTCTGCTTAACTTATTTTGTTTTCAAGTAAGATCTTTGACTTATTTGTTGTTTCATGAAATACTTCTGCATACAAAATCCGATCCTACATTTTGCTAATTCTTACCCTCTGATGAGAAGGAGAGTATTTCTTCGAAACTCCGCGGATTAAGGACTATCCATTTATCTAGTGTTTCCTTTTCAGATTAAATATGTTTTTAACTCATTTCAAAGTGTTTTTTAACATATTTCATTAACTGTTTGCTCATATATATATATATATATATATATATATATATATATATATATATATATATACAGAGAGAGATAGAGAGAGAGAGAAAGGGGGGGGGAGAGAAAGATATATATAGAGATAATCATACTAATAGATTGTTGACTTTGAAACAAATCACCGGAGAAGAAATCTAATAGCAATTGGTTGGTTTTAGGGATAGAAACCAAAGGAAAATATCAAGCAATATTAATTCGTCAATTAATTCGTTAAATTCAATGTATTCTCAAACCTGTTTCACATGCACGGTAAGTCTGTTTTACAGTAGAATTGATGGACTGTCTTAAATTTGACTTATTCTATAAGATTTTAAATAGAGCGAATTTATTTAATTTATTTTTTTATTTTTTTTTTATTTACAAATGAGTCACCATTTATCAAGGCCCGGATGCCACTCGGGGATAAGGGTTAATGAGTGTACAGTAGTCAGCGAGACAATGCCGTTATAATCGCTAGTAGTGGAAATTTGGTATACTGGAATACTTAAGGGGACGGCTCGTCAAGAACTTGTTTTCATTGGACTTGAAGACGACCAAACTGTGGTCAGCTGGAAAGCAGGCAAACAGAGGAAAGATCCACAGGAGACAAGCGTGCAGTTTTAAGAAAGAAGCTTTGTTCATGGAATCTATGTTTAGGTTTAGGCACAGATAAAGAGTGGAGGAATTATTGATAATGGTTTCAGTTAGACGAGCGTTGTTCGTGAATGTCTGGCAAAGGGAGAGTATAGATTGGAGCTCGGACGAGCACTTGGCATGAAAATAAAGATAAAGCAGAGATAGGCTCGCAACGTCTCTTCTGTGGGAAATAAGTTGCAGGGAATAGAAAAGGTCATCCCTCAGTAGGCTACGTAGTCGATTTTGGACAGTCAAGGCAGGATAAGTTGCTTGTAGCAGCACCTGTTCAGATGTGGCAACATTATTCCATCCTCGGCTCTTATGGAGATAGAGAATTGCGTCATCAGTGAGATATCTATTAGAGCGGTAGAAAGATTATTAAATATTAAATTATTATATTATTAAATCACTATTTACACAACTTTCTTTGCTTTAGATTTCATTTATTGTATTATATCTTATAATATATGACATGGACTAGAATTCCATGCATAATACTTGCGAAATAAGAAACAGAATCACTGTGATTGTGTCAACAATAATGGAAAATTTAAATTCATAACGGTTTACTCATAATTTCTTGAATTGGTAAAAGCCAATACACCATTGTATGGTATATAATATTCTCGATGAAAATAATATGAACACCGTATTTATATATACATACCATACATATAAGACGGTATATTTTCGCAACTCGCGTAGTATTCTCTGAGAAATAGTCGAAAATGTGCCAACAAAAAAACAAAACAAAACAAAACAAAACAAAAACGATTATCCCGATAATCAATGTGTTATATTATTCTAGAAGAGATGACCGACGGTGACCGAGATTAAAGAAGGAATCTCAGTCATCCCCCACACAACGAATACCACGATTTTTATTCTTTTCATCGCATATTTACAATATTACATGGTTTTCTCCACCCCATATCACTCGCTTTTCGGTTAAAGCCCTCTTTGATGGTTTCTTATTCCTTGAAACGTTTTATTTGTATAATATTTTCACCAACTAACAAATCATATTTGATTATGTTAGGATTTGTCTTCCTTGATAGAGGCGCTGGTTAAGTTTGAATAAAATAAATCCGTATTAGATACGTTTGAAGCCAACATAACGCATTATTACAAAATAAACAGATATTTATTTTGTTTCAATATACATTTCAAACAAAATAAATGTCTGTTGGTTTTGTAATAATGCGTTGTTTTGGCTTCAAACGTATCTAATAAGATTTTATTTTATATTTAATTATATTTATAAGTATTACATTTTTTATTGGAATGCAGAACGTTTTTCAGTTAATTCCCAAAACATAACCTTGAATTTTTTTCCTCACATCTAGCATCCCTACCACATTGTGGGTAATCTCGTTATATAATTACACTTACACGAAACCCTGCACCCCATGCTACTGTGCTGTTTTAATTTGTTAATAACTTCACGATGTGATAACACACACACACACACACACACATATATATATATAATTATATATATATATAATTATATAAATACAATGTATTTTCTATTGTCAATATTCTAACAGCTAACTGAATAGCTTCGTTGAAATTAGGCTTAGATAAAATCATAGCCTTTGACATGAAGGTGGTTTAAGGAACATCAACTAGAACGGCATTACCGGACGAAAATTTAATGTAATCAGATCTCTATTGGTTGAAAAAAGATTCATGTTGTTTTCGATATACATAGATACAATACTACATCCAAGCGCATGTGCACGAGGCGTTTACACTTGAACGTATATTGTTTCTAATTTTCATAGCTATCAGGTTGACAAGAAATTCTGTCGATTTTTAACTTTTAAATTTAGATGAACATATATCGGTTCAAATATGTATTGATCGAAAGAAGCACCATTAAAATCAACACACTTTTGGCAACGCAAAACAAGTGTATTTATGTTAGTAACATAAAAATACTGAATTCTGGTGGCGACGAAGTCGCTGAAAGCGTTTTTGACATCACTTTGGGTTTTTTAAGCCTTTCTCATGCAGAAAGTTGTCGAGATGCTTGTCAAAGTGGTAGTCGGTAAGTGACATGTCAGGAGAGTATGGCAGATCAGGCAAAGTTTCGTAGCCGAATTCGTTCAATCTCTCTAGGGTCGGATTAGCAACGTGCTGTCGGGCATTGCCGTGGAGGAGAATTGGGCCTTTTATGCTGACAAATCCTGCGTATTGTTGTCTAAGTTTCTGATGCATTTCATCCATTTGATGCGAGTACTTTTCCGACGTAATAGTTTCGTTTGCGTAAAAAAAACTGTAATGGATAAGATCACTCGCAGACCACCAAGGAGTCAACATGACTTTCTTTTGGTGCAACTCTGGCTTCGGAAAGAGTCGTGGAACTGTGTCGGCATCTAATCACTGAGCTAAGCATCGTCGGATGTCGTAAAGAACCCACATTTCATCGCAAGTCAAGAAATAGCTCGTTCTTGTTGTGAAAAAGAAGAGAAGATGACACCTCATAACGGCATTTCTTTTAGTTGTCGTTCAATTTTTTACGGCATTCATTTATCAAGCTTTTTTTTGTCTTTATAGTGGTTGGAAATCGTCGTATACCTTATTATAATTCAAAAGCAAGTTCTTGAATAGTTGTGCGTGGATTGACTTCGACTAATACTCTTAATTGATCGTTGTCAACCTCCTATGACCGACCACAACGCTCATCACTTTCATGATTTTCGTCGCCACCGCGAAATCTCTTAAACAACCATTGTGTTGTGCGTTCAATAGTGGTTCTTGGGCCAAACGCTTCGTTGATATCGCGAGTTGTTTCAGCAAGGTTTTCGGCCTAGCTTGAATTGAAATAAGTAAATTGCGCGAATTTGCTTTTTTTCATCTTGTATCCAACTTTCTGAAAAGAAGACAATTGTTTTAAAACGTTTGTAATTTAAACGATTAGATAGAGCGAAAAACGCTATTTATAAAGATATATATAGTAAAGGTATTATAGCGAAAACCTCTTTGAAAATACATCGTTTGAAATCAAAATTAAAAAATTCAACAAGAACTTTCTTCTCAATTTAATAACTTTATCCGATATCATCACATCTGAAATGCGTGAATTAACTGATTATATCAAGCTCTATTCTTGGTAGGGGTCCCATCAAATTCTGACACATGCAACGCTATAGCTGAATCCTTGGAGTTTTTGACATTTAAATGCTATAAAATTCCCATACCTGCCGGCAGTATACCATTAAATACGCAATTTCTAGTCGTCTTCTAGGTATATAAAAATAGTGGCTGGAGAGATAGTTAATATCACACCCTATTATAGATTGTATCTAAAATCACACTGATATCATTTGCATAGATCTGTATTTTGCCGTGATTGCTTGTATGCATTCATTCCTTGCAAACTATCATGTTCCCAACTGGTATTACATATAAAAAAAATCAGCTATTATTTCCTTAACTCGGAGAGGTCATATGTTTGCATTAAAAACAACACTTTCAAGTCAGTCTAATATAGTACATCCGATATTAAACAACGTATGATTTTATGCGTTTTTCTGTAAAAAAAAGCACATCAAAAAATAAAGTAACTTTGGAAAACAAAAAAAAAGCAAACAAAAAAACAAAACAAAAAAAACATAACTTCCTCACTTCTCAAAAGAAAATTGTGAGACAGTGTAAATGAGTTATTTTCCTGTAAATAGAATATATATTTTTATTTGACGAAGAATAAAAGTCGACGTCAGCAAAAAAACCATTTGAGTGCAATCGAACGGGACTGATTATGTCAGGAATGAAAAAAAAATAGACACGTCAGTTTTAAGTACTTTTATTTTTACCACAGGGATACAAAGCTGCTCGTGCGTAAGGAGAAAGTTATATTTACTTTCAGCTCAACTTTTTCGATAGACTTTCCAAGCAAATACACTTACAGTCTCCTCTCTATTGACCACTCAATTCAGACATATGTAAGTGAAATACAGTGAACATCGAGTACGGCTGTCTATTTCCCGCACTATACACGACTTGCTGTCAACAGATCGGTTTTACTTATATTCACTTACGTATGTCTCTCGTTAACAATCCGTTCCGGTCGGTTTTGACGTTTAACGCAATTGTTTGTATATTTCTGGGGGTGCGTAAAAATATATTGGATACCATCGCGAATTCTTGAATCGGTTATGTTAAGTCAACGTACTATCTCGGACATTAGGTGTTAATACGAATGCAATAATGTCCATATAATCGTATAAAATGAAAAATTTGTAATCAATATTAAATAATATCCAAAGATGATATATGATGTGAAGCAAAAGTTGTTTTTTTTTGTCCCCTGACAAAAGAAGTTTGGATCTATAAATTCAACCTTGCCCGCTCGCCCGTTCTTCTGTCCGAACTTTTCTCAATAACTAAGCCTTGTAAAATTTTTAAAATTTTGCACAAACATTAAACATGATATGAATAAAATAATAACAGAACGGATTTTCCGGGAAAACTTCGGTTGCCCCCAACCCCCGCCCAGGGGTGCCTTTCGGGTTAAAATGGTGAAAATTGACACTTTTGCGCTTATTAAAAAATGGGATTTTTTTATAAAACTTCCGGAAAAGTTGTAACTGATTTCTATATAATTTTGTTTGTCTATACTTCGCGGTACCTTTTGGGTGTGCTTTTAGGGCTAATAAAAACACTCTATTTTGCGGACTATTTTACCATATTTGCCCAAAATTTTCTGTGTATGTCTATTTAGCAGTTTTGCATGGTTCTGAAATCAAATTTAAATATGTTAAGGCCTTAGGGACATTTGGAGCTAAATGGGGAGGCAAATGATGGACTTAATCCTTTCTATTTTTGCATGATGCAGAACTCAAATTTGGCATAAAGGCATAAAACTGCAAACTGCAGTTTGTTCATTTTCACTAGGATTTGATGTCCTCTGGGGCATCAATTCTTTTTTAATAAGCACAAAAGTGTCAATTTTAGCCAAATAAACAGAAAAGGTAGCTTGTCACGATAAGTGAGATTGATTTGTGTTTGTTGGATAATCTACATGCAAGATTCGTTCAAAAAGTGATGAAAATGTATTAACGAAATAGAAATACCAGGAATAACGAAACAGACGCCTTCGAATGATCAACTAACGAGCGAAAAACGCTAATTTGAAAATACAACGAAAAATGAAAATGACAAATTAATTACTGCTCTATTATTTGCCTGCTGATATCGTGAAACATTTTCGCAATAAAACGAATGGGTATATTACGATCTTCATAATCATTGGTTACTTCCATAAGAGAGTGGCGGGAAGCGATTTGCTGCATATTAGTTTGGTGCAAAAATAATGCTTTTGTACGTTCAATTTCATGCCACAAAAACGAAATTATTTTTGCACCACCCTAATATTAAGCAAACCAAATCAAGCAGAAAAAATTAAGCAGAACAAATTGAACATACATTTAATGGGAAAATACATAAAATCGTTAATGCATGAACAACTATTAGAAAAACATATGATCCTATACCCAATAATTAAATGCATAAAATGTTTCACTTGTAGACAAAATTATTAACACGTGGATAAAAAACCAATGGAAAACATGTCAGAACTAAGAGATAAAGAAAATGAGACAGGCTTTATATTTATTCATGAGCTAAATAGCGATTATACGAGTAATAAACATACATATATTGCATAGTGACAACCTTATGATAGTAAGTACATCAATATTAAGAAAAAAGCAACAAGAACCACAGAAAAATCTACGTCATGAAACTGACCAAACATTTTGGGCAAGACTATCTTATAAATGAGAAAAGAACGCAAAAAATAGCCCGCCACGATAATAGCCCCCACCAGTCGCCAAGATATTCTATTGCAAAAACTGGTAGAGTAGAGCCATCCAACAGCATGTTATCATTTTTTTCTGAATGAATTATTCGCAGAATACATAGAAGGCTCTGCAGACTGGCTGGAAAGCGAATCACTTCACTAGGATCAGAAGAGGATGATAATGGTTGCCGATTAACAAGGAATAATGGTTAATGCTCTATAAAGAGAAGTGGTTTCAGTAATAAAACCAAGTGCACTTTCTAACATCCCGTTGTAAGGTTCTGCTGGAAGACAGCTTCTACACAATGCGACACAATAATGTAAATATTTTCCAGTCTGTAAAAAACCAAGTGCACTTTCTAACATCCCGTTGTAAGGTTCTGCTGGAAGACAGCTTCTACACAATGCGACACAATAATGTAAATATTTTCCAGTCTGTAAAAAAGTTGAATATCGAGTGTAGGAGCACGTCCAGAGAACATAGCAGAAAGATCAGTTTGCAAAAATCAATCAACAATCTACTACATCTATACAATTCATACAGCTTAGTACCTAGGTAGTTAGGTCTGATATAGTTATATGGGACAAGAAGGAGCAAGTAGCAACCCTGATTAAAGTCAGGATGCTGGGTGAAACAGAGATCAGAGGAAAACATAATGAAATAGTAATGTGTCTTATGTACGACATGAAAAGAAACCAGAATCTTAGAAAAGCCCCATCATTCCAGTAATTATAAACACAACTCATGAAATGAAAGTTCAAAAACTATCTGGTGAGTATACTCAGTGATCAAAGTGACAGAGAGATACACACAATTCACTTAAAAGAACGGTTAGAATCTTAAAATGATTCTATTAGTTATAGTTTCTGAAATAGCTTGTAGAATTCAATATCTCCAATTTCTGAAATAGCTAGTAGAATTCCATATTTCCAGTTTCTGACATAGCTGGTAGAATTCCATATCTTAAATTTCTGAAATAGCTGGTAGAATTCCATATTTCCAGTTTCTGAAATAGCTAGTAGAATTTCATATCTTCAATTTCTGAAATAGCTGGTAGAATTCCATATTTCCAGTTTCTGAAATAGCTGGTAGAATTCCATATCTTCAATTTCTGAAATACCTGGTAGAATTCCATATTTCCAGTTTCTGAAATAGCTGGTAGAATTCTATATATCCAATTTCTGAAATAGCTGGTAGAATTCCATATTTCCAGTTTCTGAAATAGCTGGTAGAATTCCATATCTTCAATTTCTGAAATACCTGGTAGAATTCCATATTTCCAGTTTCTGAAATAGCTGGTAGAATTCTATATATCCAATTTCTGAAATAGCTGGTAGAATTCCATATTTCCAGTTTCTGAAATAGCTGGTAGAATTCTATATATCCAATTTCTTAAATAGCTGGTAGAATTCCATATTTCCAGTTTCTGAAATAGCTGGTAGAATTCCATATCTTCAATTTCTGAAATAGCTGGTAGAATTCCATATTTCCAGTTTCTGAAATAGCTGGTAGAATTCCATATATCCAATTTCTGAAATAGCTGGTAGAATTCCATATTTCCAGTTTCTGACATAGCTGGTAGAATTCCATATCTTCAATTTCTGAAATAGCTGGTAGAATTCCATATCTCCAGTTTCTGAAATAGCTAGTAGAATTTCATATCTTCAATTTCTGAAATAGCTGGTAGAATTCCATATTTCCAGTTTCTGAAATAGCTGGTAGAATTCCATATCTTCAATTTCTGAAATAGCTGGTAGAATTCCATATTTCCAGTTTCTGAAATAGCTGGTAGAATTCTATATATCCAATTTCTGAAATAGCTGGTAGAATTCCATATTTCCAGTTTCTTAAATAGCTGGTAGAATTCCATATCTTCAATTTCTGAAATAGCTGGTAGAATTCTATATTTCCCGTTTCTGAAATATCTTGTAGAATTTCATATCTCCAGTTTCTGAAATAGCTGGTAGAATTCCATATCTCCAGTTTCTTAAATAGTTGGTAGAATTCCATATTTCTAGTTTCTGAAATATTCCATATCTCCAATTTCTTAAATAGCTTGTAGAATTCCATATCTCCAGTTTCTGAAATAGCTGGTAGAATTCCACATCTCCAGTTTCTTAAATAGCTGGTAGAATTCCACATCTCCAGTTTCTTAAATAGCTGGTAGAAGTCCATATCTTTTTGTTTACTGTATTCATCATTTATATTTTCGTATAAGTGATATCTTTGTATATGAAATTACATAAGCTGATATGCGGTTAAAACATTATTGTAAGATGCCAAAAAATTAAATAAAAAAACAAGCCTCATATTTAGAGAAACAAATGGCCAAATAAGTGACCTTGTTTATATAGGTCATGTGAAATCATCAACAGAAAATAACAAACACACAAAGAGAGGTAGTAACATTCATGATCATTATTGTATCACATAAGGTTATCCGAATGGCCGTTCATCACGTTGTTGGTTTCATGAAACGTAGCAGTAGTTTATTCTCTCATCGTTTTCGTTGTTTTCAACTATTCTTTTTACAGAGGATGTACACTAACAACACAAAATAATTGGAGCTTATCAATACATTAAAGATTTTTATTTGTATTCATCAAAATGCTGCATACAAACGTAAGCGACCTAACCTCTCCCTGATACAGCTATCCCAAAACATGGCTGTTTTCTTTAATTATTTGCTGCGTGTCCAAGGCGGCGTCCCATCTAATGTGCAATACCTTTAATTACTTATAATCTGACGTAAGACGCCAATCATTCATTCACAATGCGCGGCAAAGAACAGACAACTTTCGATTAAATATATATATATATATATATATATATATATATATAAATCCTCAACAGGAAATATCTCCAGAAAAAAATTACGAATAAACCTAGATTTCATGATTTCGCCATTGCCTATGACCTCACCTAGATTGTTCACGAACCCACCTGTGTGCTTGAAACTTCCAGTCAGTACGCTAGTCTACTAGACATTTTTCTCACAACTTCCCCTGAGCTATGTTCATGTTCAATTTTATCTCCTCTGGGATCTTCCGACGACTCGGTTGTACCAGTTAAGATAAAAAAGAAATGCAATAAGTCTCCAGACGTGCCTCTCTACCGTACTGTATATCGATACTCTACGGCTGACTGGGGTAGCTTCCGTACATTTATATCTGATCTACCTCTGCATTCCATGTTTAAAAAGGATGTGTCCTCCATAGTATCAGACCGACCGAATGGTTAATTGTAGGCATAGACCGATTCATACCATCCAAAAATTCCAACAAAAACCTAACAGCCAGCCATAGTTCAATTCCTAGAATTTGGTGCTGCTATCGCGCACAGAAATCACTTTTTCCATAGCTATCAATGTAATAGATGTACTGAGACTAAAGCTGTTTTCAGGACTGCCAGCAACCACTGTAAAAGAGTAATAAAAATGCAAGAGAGCTATATGCTCAGTCCGTTGAATCCAAAGTAGCTGAGCAGCGGCTTGGTTCCCACCAATTCTGTCAAATAAAAAACAGGATCCTGAACAGAAGCGTGCGTTCTATCTCAACCATCATCAATGGACCTGAGGTCATCTCGTCGGCATCAGATAAGGCCAGAATATTTGCAAAGAACTTTGCAGCTAATTCTACTCTATGCGACGAAGGCTATCAACTTCCCGTATTTTCTCCTTTAACAGACAACACGCTATGCAACATATAAATATCTGTGCGTGAGGTCGCCAAGCTAACCAAGAACCTAGATTCCAGTAAAGCAACTGGCCCAAGCGGTATTCCAATTATAGTGCTGAAAAAGCTCCAACCAGAACTTGCCCCCATACTTACGAAACTGTTTAAGCGTAGCCTTAAAGAGAAGTGATTCCCAACACCCTGGAAAACCTCATCAGTTTACCCTGTATTTAATAATTCAGGTGATAATTCGTGTCATACGTACAGACCAATGTCTCCTGTGTGTCATGATTAAATTGCTGGAATCCATATAAAATAGAGAAGTAGTCAACCACATCAGCAGAAATAACCTTCTTAGTGACATGCAATATAGTTTCCGTTCTGTAAGATCTACAGCAGATGTGCTAACGGTTATATCTCATAGGATTATTGAATCTCTTGACAAATGTTTCCTCTCTAGGGAAATTGCTCTTTACATATCAAAGGCCTTCGATAAGGTATGGCATAAGAGCCTACTTCACAAAATTTTCAGCTACGGTATAACTGGAAACGTTTTCTCAATCATTTAATCATTTCTCTCTGATAGACCCATAAGAGTAGCGGTTGATGGGCAGAAATCAGAGGCCCTCAGTATTAATGCTGGAGTCCCTCAGAGGTCCATCCTGGGCCCAACTCTCCTCCTGATCTACATCAATGATCTCCCAAAACACATACTTAAATCATTCGTTGATATCTATGCTGATGACACGACCATCTACGGCAACATATCAAAGGCCGTAAATGACAAAGTTCTCTCTGATTCTCTCTCCTCTGATCTCGAGCGCGTGATACAGTGGGGAAAGTGGTGGCTGATTACTTTTAATGCATCTAAAACTAAGCTCCATACTTTACATCATCAACGGTCTGATCCCCATCTGGCATCAATTGAAATGGATGGTTCTCGTCTGGGTGAGGCCCCATTTTTTGATAAGCTTCTGGACTTGACCTTTACTCCTGATCTGAAATGGAACACGTACATCAAGTCTGTTGCCAAGGTCGCTGGAAAACAGGTAGGATTCTTCTACCGCTCCAGAAAATATCTCACTGCTGATGCAATTCTCTATCTATATAAAAGGCAAGTACGTCCAAGGATGGCGTACTGCTGCCACATCTGGGCAGGAGCTGCAAAAAACAGATCATCCTGCCTTGACAGAGTACAAAATAGATTCTGTGGCTTAGTGGGGGATGCCCTTTTCTCTTCTCTGCAACTTCTTTCCCACAGAAGAGACGTTGCGAGCCTGTATTTGTTTTATCGTTACTTCCATGACAAGTGCTTGTCTGAACCCCAATCCTTTGTCTCCCTTGCCAATCCTTCATTATAAACACCCATCTAGCTCAAACCATTGTCAAAAATGTTCCCCACACTTTATCTGTGCCAAAACCAAAACGTAGATTCCATGAACAAAGCTTCTTTCTTAGAAGTGATCGCATGTGGAACTCTGTTCCGTTTTCCTGTTTCCCACCATACTACAACCTAGATGTCTTCAAATCCAACATAAACAAATTCCTGATGAACAGCCCCCTTAAGTAAGACACTTTATTAAATCTCAACACTAACGTACTGTACATGCAATAAGCCTTATACCCGAGTGGTTTTGGGGCCTTGCTATGAAACCCAAAAAATATTGGAAGAGATATAAAAAATAAAGAAATCAGATGTTACATGGAAATAATGGATACTAACAGCAGTATGTTAAACAAACAACTACAGGTGTCCAAAGAATTAGTTGTGTTTTGTCAAATAAAGATATTAATTGAATCCTAAAAGAATTGCATTACATGTGGCGTTAGATACATCACTGCAAAGAGAGGTTCCGTAAGCGACAGAAGTTGTTGAAGGCGCACAAACCTTTTCTTAAACAACAAAAAAAAAACCCTTTAACAGTTGAACTTAAAAAAAAGATTCTTCAAAAATACTTGAAATATAAGAGACTACTTATTTGAACATGTTTAAAAACGTTTGAAAGACCGAAAGCATACATAATTTAGTTTGAAAAAAGTGTTAAATATTATCTACTAAAATGGAAACAAAAATACAAAAAAAAATGTCACAGTAAAACCCTCCAAGCATAAACAATTTTGCTGTGAAATATTAGAAAAGGAATAAAAAAATAAAATAGCGGTTGATTGTTTTATTTTCTGTTTCTTTTTTAAATTTCTATTATTTTCATTGATTTTGTTAGTTTTCTGTTTCGTATCATTGTTAAGATTTGATCAGCGGCAACGCTCGGCATAATCCGACGGTTGATAATATTTTATGGGCGAAGCTGAGCGGACGCTTAATACGTCCAGTTTAAAATCTGCACAAGTATCGAATTTTGCACTGCCATAATAGAACTGTTACTCTAAACCTTACCTAATGATGCATAGGGGACATTCATATTGCAGAGAGACGGCGGACATGTAACGGGTACATGTAATACAAGATAGACGATGATCAGAGAGAGAGAGAGAGAGAGAGAGAGAGAGAGAGAGAGAGAGAGAGAGATTTATACAGTTCTAGAGTGTTTCTTAACACATATAGCGAGGATGATCAGTTCTTTTAACACAGGAAGGGGCAGTCATTACTTATGATGGAGAGGGATATTACTTAGAAGGACATTACTTAGGATGGGTTATACAAAGTTCATTAATAACGATGAGTGGGAACAAAGTTCATATTAAGGATTACACATTACGTTTTGCTGCTGAATGATGACACGACACAGTTTTACAAAAACATGATGATAACGTCTTTATTATCAGATCGACCAGCCGAATGATGATGATGTCAAGGAATTCAAAGTCGTTTCTACATGTTAAATGTTCTACCCCTTCGCCTCTGATGGAACCCTCCTCTGATCATGTCAGCTCTGTCCGACCGACTCTGCTGGTATTCGATTCGGATTTGACTGACTCCTGTCTCTGTCTCCTCATCTGCTAATCCTCTTCTATTATTGAGAATCCCTTTCTGTTATGAAGTCATATGTGTGTCTCTAAACGTAATCGACTCACGTGGCTTAAACATACATTTCCAAAACACACTTCTGCAACAAAGAATTCTCACTAACCTATTTTTTAAATATAATTAATTTCTATTGTTCGTTATTCTCTAACTGGCCTTATTTTAATTCAGTTTTCATAAAAAAGAATTGAACAATTAAATTCTTTTTACAAAAAACATATCTAAACTATTTTATATGAAATTCATCAATGCGAAATCCTAACATTCCATTTTCCGAATCTATTTCATAACCTTGCTTACCAAGTTCGAATCTCGGTCAATCCTAATCTCATTTTCACTTATCTAATGGTATTCTTACTTACAAGAAAAGGGGACCCTTTTTCTTGTAACACTAATACCGTAAGGAAATTAACTGGCCTCATTTTCAAGACAAACGCAATTAACACCGGCAGATCTCAGATCCCATGTTCTCTATCAGCTATCAATAATTCAATACTCATCTTAAGATAGATGACAAGTACATCTTTGTTCAGAAGAAGTAGAATGAAACAAGCAAGGTTTTGCACCTATTGTAGCCAACAAATATATTTTCTTCATCCGCTCGCCCAAAGGCAATATCACATCTATTCAACAATACTGAAAAAAAAAACGCGGAAAAATCTTAGCTCCAATTTTCTCTCTCAGATATCAAACAAATCAACTGCCCACAATCGTCAATACGTCTTTCTTAATATCGTTGTTTTCTTCATATGCAAATGAATCTTCCCTATAAAAATATATATAATTACAAAGTCAAGCTTATTTTTGCCACCGAAAATCGAATGCTCCATGTGCGAAACAGTCCATTCTCTATTGTTACAGCAAATATCTTGTACTTCGCTTTTATATTTTAAACCATACGCGCAATGATTGTGAAAGGTCATTTCACATCACAAATTTCGTGACCAGATCGACACATTATGCTAAATCTGTGGCTTTGCATTGCCACCATATAACCGCAATTCCCCTCATGTTCGAAGCGCGTGGTCCATGTAAACAATAGAGATGTATATCTATATTGTTTAAACAGACCATTAAATCAAAATTGTATTGTTTAATCTCAATGACGCTCAAGTTGTTAAAGGATTATCCCCTTTCCATATTACCTCGTACATCGTATATCCGGTAGCTTAATATAACTACTTTTTCCTATTCACATTCTGACGTGTTCCTGCCCAGCAATTTCCGAGGATATATCTCTTGCGCGCCTTCTATTCATATTTAAATATTAGGTGCTATATTATACAAGAATGGGAATTTTTCAGATGATATCCCTTCTCTCTCTCAGCTATTGCTTTCACTGTACGATGATGTCGCCCCACTTCGATTTCAACCAATTTTATCTGGATTATGTATATACAGGCCAGGATCAATTGACTGACAGCGAACGCAATTCTTTATCTCTTTTTGACTTTCCTCTCCTTTTATAAGGCGATCAATTTTCCGCACAAAATATAATGTTCTATCGACTCCAAGTGATGCATACCATGCACTCTTCTAGTCCACCGTAGATCCTAGACAGCAAATACAATTCTTTTTCTCTCTCAACTAAGCACTGTTTTGACTCGTATTAGCACATCATGTTTTTTTTTTCTGAAACCACAAACACTGCATTGATTTACAGTCCAAATGTAGATATTAACACTTCAATTATTTCTAATCTCGGTTTTACAACAATTTCTCCAGCATCCTTATCTGTATTTCTTTGTCCACATCCGATATATATATATATATATATATATATATATATATATATATATATATATATATATATATATATATATCAGAACAAGTAGTTAATAAAACATGTTAAAATACTTTGAAAAAGAGTTAAAAACATATTTAATTTTAAAAAAGAAAACACTAAATAAGTGGATAGACATTAATCCGCAGAGTTTCGAAGAAATACTTTCCTTCTCATCAGAGGGTAGGATTTGCAAAATGCGGGATAGGATTTTGCTTGCAAAAGTATTAAATGAAACTACAAGTAAGTCATAGATCTTACCTGATAACAAAAAGTGAAGCGGAGGGAATAGAGTGAAAAAAAAGTGCTTTCACGTGAATGGACAATCTGGTGAATGGTAAAATATCCAATGACGGTAAAATCCTTAGTTGTAATTCTTATTTCATTATATATATATATATATATATATATATATATATATATATATATATATATATATATATACATACATACATACATATATATATATATGTATATACATATATATATATTCAACTTTAAATCAGTTAAGGCAGTATATAATTTGAACAAGTTAATGTGATTATAATTATTGTTGTTATTGGCTATGTTGGATCTGTTACGTTATGCTATAGTTCTATAGTTTTTATCGAGTTGTCTATTGATATCATAAATCGTGTGCCAAAATATGCGGCGAATATATATAACAGATATTGACAATTTTGATTGGTTGGTTGTTTTTTTTTACGGTATATCAACCCTTTTCAGGTTATTTAATGCCGAATCCATTGATTTTGAAGAAACTATTTTTAATAGATTATATATATATATATATATATATATATATATATATATTTTCAAGTCGGTTTCTATTTAACCCATAGTTGGGACCCTAACAGGTACTAACACTGCGAGTCAGAGTGGACCTGGGAGCAATGGCAATTAAAGGGTGGCCTCACACTCCCCAAATCCCGCAGAATAGGGTCTCGCCATCCAATATAGTTTAAGGTCATATTCAGGACCATTGAAAATTTTGAGTATATAAAAAGTGGCAATTTATTTCTCCTAACTACTTTCATAATATGCTATAGTGGGAGGAAGAGAGAGAGAGAGAGAGAGAGAGAGAGAGAGAGAGTGAGTGAGTGAGTGAGTGAGTGAGTGAGAGAAAAGGTGAGAGAGGCGGCAAGTGGTTTGTTGAGGACTGACGACAAAGGTTGCTTTTCTCCGCTGTCTTTTTTCTTCTTCTCTGTCCGTTTTATCAGCATTCATTTGTTTATATTGACACATCTTTACAATTGACAAATAAAAGCCACATTCCATTTTCGAAAACTTGGTTATCTGAAGAATTCCAAAGCTTTTGTATATTCTTTCCAATGGTATGATTTCTGATGATATTTCTTGTTTCGAAGACTTGTCATCAATATTTGCGTGTGTGCACCCAGCTCCATATGTACAACCAGCAACCATTCCTGATTTGCCCAGAATACTATTTAATAATTTCACCACCAAACTCCCAATCTCCTTTTTTTGTTTCGTGTATATACCAATCTCTAGCAACAGGATCCTCTTTTTCTACATCAGTTAGATTCTCCTGCATGAATTCGACAGTTTTGCCATGAATTCTATCATTTTCTCCATTCAGGGATTCTGGCGGCTTTGTTGTTAACCATATCTCATTATAATGTTATACAACTTTCTCTGCGTACCTTTGCCAAATCTATCATTGTCATCAATATATGAACCATTTACCTCTTTTTCCTTATTTCCCTTCATCATTATTTTTTAGAACGAGTGCACTAATCTAACAGCCAGCCATGGTTCTCCCCAGAATGTGCTGCTGCTATCGCGCACAGAAATCACTTTTTCCATAGCTACCAACGTAATAGATGCACTGAGACTAAAGATGCTTTCAGGACTGCCAGCAACCACTGTAAAAGAGTAATAAAAAATGCAAGAGAGCTATATGCCCAGTCTATTAAATCCAAGGTAGCTGATCAGCGGCTTGGTTCCCACCAGTTTTGGCAAAAAACAAATAGGATCCTGAACAGAAGTGTGCGTTCTATCCCAACCATTATCAATGGACCAGAGGTCATCTCGTCAGCGTAAGACAAGACCAAACTATTTGCAAATAACTTTGCAGCTAATTCTACCCTATGCGACGAAGGCCATCAACTCCCCATATTTCCTCCTATAACACAGAACAAGCTAGGTAACATACAAATATCCGTGCATGAGGTCGCCAAGCTAATCAAGAACCTAGATTCCAGTAAAGCAACTGGTCCTGATGGCATCCCAATTATAGTGTTAAAAAAGCTTCAACCAGAACTTGCTCCCATACTTACGAATCTGTTTAAGCGCTGCCTAAAGGAGAAGTGCTTTCCGACTCCCTGGAAGACCTCATCAGTTTGCTCTGTATTTAAGAATTCAGGTGATAAGTTATCTCGCTCTCAGTACAGACCAATAAGTCTCCTGTGTGTTATGAGTAAGTTGCTGTAATCCATATTAAATAGAGAAATATTCAACCACCTCAGCAGGAATAAACTTCTTAGTGACACACATTATGGTTTCCGCTCTGCAAGATCTACCGCAGATGTGCTGACGGTTATATCCCACAGGATTAGTGAATCTCTTGACAAAGGCTTCCTCTCAAGGGCAATTGCTCTTGACATATCAAAGGCCTTCGACAGGGTATGGCATAAGGGTCTACTTCACAAGATTTCCAGCTACGGTATAACTGGAAATGTTTTCTCAATCATTAAATCATTTCTCTCCGATAGGCTCATAAGAGTAGTGGTAGATGGACAAAAATCGGAGGCCTGCAATATAAATGCTGGAGTCCCTCAGGGGTCAATCCTAGGCCCAACTCTCTTCCTGATCTACATCAATGACCTCCCTAAATACATACTTAAATCATTAGTTGACATCTATGCTGATGACACGACCATATACGGCAACACATCAAAGGCTGTAAATGACAAAGTTCTCTCTGATTCTCTCTCCTCTGATCTTGAGCGCGTGGTTCAGTGGGGGAAGATGTGGCTGGTTACCTTTAATGCATCCAAAACCAAACTCCTATCCTTACATCATCAACGCTCTGATCCCCATCTGGCATCAATTGTGATGGATAGCTCTCGTCTGGGTGAGGCCCCGTGTTTTGATAAGCTTCTGGGTTTGACCTTTACTCCTGATCTGAAATGGAACACGTACATCAAGTCTGTTGCCAAGGTTGCTTGAAAGATGGTGGGATCCTTCTACCGCTCCAGAAGATATCTCACTACTGATGCAATTCTCTATCTATATAAAAGCCAAGTACGTCCAAGGATGGAATACTGTTGCCATATCTGGGCAGGAGCTGCTAAAAACAGCCTATCCTGCCTTGACAGAGTACAAAATAGACTTCGTGGCTTAGTGGGGGATGCCCTTTTCTCTACCCTGCAACCTCTCTCCCACTGAAGAGACGTTGCGAGCCTATCCTTGTTTTATCGTTATTTCCATGGCAGGTGCTCGTCTGAACTCCAATCTCTGGTCCCCCTTCGCTAATCTTTCACGAAAAAACACCCGTCTAGCTGAATCCACTGTGAAAAATTTCCCCCACTCTTTATCTAAACTACAACGCGGATTCCATGAACAAAGCTTCTTTCTTAGAACTGCACGCCTGTGGAACTCTGTTCCGTCTGCCTGCTTCCCACCTGACTACAACTTGGATGTCTTCAAGTCTAATGTTAACAAATTCCCAATGAACCGCCCCCTTAAGTAAACACTTCATCAAATCTCCACACTAACGTAATGTACTTGCAATAACCCTTATCCCTGAGTGGCTTCCGGGCCTTGATAAGTGGTGATCACTGTGTAAAAAAAAATCTTTAGTGCAACAATAAGTCCAAATCTTAATCTTTTAAGATAATAAGTTCGTCCTTTATAGAAAACAGACTGGTAGTTAGTTCTTTGACCACATATAGATGCAAGTAGGTAGGCTTACAATCGTAGTGCCTCCTGCAAAACGTCCCAATTACTCATTATTATTATTATTATTATTATTATTATTATTATTATTATTATTATTATTATCCGGATATATTGAGAGGTGTGTTAGAAGGTTGGGGTGAAGAGTGCTGGAAAATGGCTTGAGGAGGTGCCTGATGAAGTGAGAACAAGTGAGGATGGCAAGGTAGAGGAATGGCGGTACAAAAGTGTCATAACGACCAAGCAATTGGAACATAATCGTCCAGATTTGGTCGTCATTGAAAATTTTTTAAAAAGAACTGGCAGATTGTAGACTTTTCAATACCCTGGGTCAGGAATGTGAGAGAGGAGAACGAGAAGTGGAGCAATTATGCTCCATTGGCCTTGGAGATAAGGCGTATACATGAAGTTAAAACACAAATAATCTCGTTCGTAGTTTGTACACTAGGAGTAGTATCAAGTCGTCTGAAAGGACAATTGAAAAAACTACAAATCTCCGATGTTTTAGATGGCCTTCAGACCTCTGCAATTATAGTTACCACCAACATTCTTAGAAAAACATTGATATTTGAAGCTCCTGGTTTGAAGCCGGGATTGAGGGAAATCCTCTGGAAATGAATACCATCCCTTTCAGAGAGAGGTTTATAAACGAAATCAGACTTCTTCTTCTTCTTTTTCTTCTTCTTCTTCTTCTTCTTCTTCTTCTCCTTATTATTATTATTATTATTATTATTATTATTATTATTATTGAACTCTACTGTGAACATAAGGATTGAGTTTATTTTAAAAAGGTCCCGTAGTTGATATATCCCCTCATTATTTTCCGCTCAAATAAGATGTCATCCACACCGCGTACATATATAGGGGCTTTGTGTTATTTTAAAATATTTTATCCTCTAGATCTGTCTTGTAGAAGTAACTAAGCGTCGGTCCGAGGACTGATCCCATTGCTACTCCATCTATTTGGGTATATATATATATATATATATATATATATATATATACATATATATATTTATATATATATATATTTTACACAGGCATTATCAAGGCCAAGAGGCCACTCGAGGATAAGGGTTAAAGAATGTACAGTAGAAATTGGACAATATAGTAATCATTAGTAATGGAAATTCGGTAAATTTGTTAACTTATATATATTTATATATACTTGTATATATGTTACCGTGGAGATCATAGAAAGTTACTTGTGTAGTACAGATAATTAGTAATTTTTCAAAATGTTTTTTTTTATTAATTCTAAGTGGAGGAAGTGACGGATTATTATAAATGTTGTTAATAATTATATCAATTGTTTCTGCTACGGGTACATTAACTACATAAGTACATTGATTAATAATAATAAAATTTAATGTCCTGATGTCCTTTCTATTATACGTCGAATAATATTTTCAACACTTTTGTATATATATAAAAAAAAACAACGAGTATAAATTCTAGCCTCCTGAACTTTAAACGTGAGTGCCCGCTTAGGTACAAAATAGCCATAATTAAAAAATCTATTAAATCGCGCTAAAATGAAATAATCAACAAAAAAGGAGATACTCATTGAAAAAAAAAAATTAAACAAGTACTCATCAACAATCATTTTCCGAATTACATCGTTGATGAACAAATAAAACGAATGCTAACATCCCTTGAAAACACTAATAATAATATTAGCCAGCACCGTAATGCAAACTCCATTAATATATTTTAGCAAAATCAAATGACACATAACTTCAGAATCGAAGAAAATGCAATTAAAAATATCGTCCGTAAATATTTAACGCCTATTGATAGCAACTCTAAAAATGAATCTATTATTTAGTATAAGAAGTTTAGAACACAAAACCTCGTGGTTAGAAACACCTCATCACCAGCTATAAAAACGTTAGAACAAACCAATGTGGTATATAAATTCAAATTCTCTCTAGGAACATGTAACTCCGAAAATAAATATATGAATAATACATGCATTGGACATACAACGACAACGTTGTCCCGGCGAATCACCATGCATTTAAACAATACTAGCGCTATATATAAACATTTAATAAAAGAACACAACTGCCCCCCCCCCCGCTTCAATCTTCAAAAAATCCCCGTCGACAACACCAAAATTATACAACGGGAAAATGATCTTAAAAAATTAAAAATTCTTGAAGTGCCATACATTAGAACTCATTACTCTACTATAAATAATATTGCATTCGAGAAAAGCAGAAATATATTAAAATGTATTGCGTAGTGCGTAATGGACGGACTTTTCTAATAGTGTCAACGAACTTGCTGATTTTAATACTGTAATTTTTAATCGACTTCTCACCGACTGTATATATTTGTACTTTCCATCACCTAACGCGGTTTTATGTATATTTTACTTTTCAGTTTTTAATTTTCATTTTCGCTCCTTCTCACTTTTACTTCCTCAACACCTGAAGATGATTCGTGGACGAATCGAAAGCGCTCGTGACAGTGACTATTATGGAGCCTTCATTAATATTATCGATTTTGATATATAAAAGATTAAAAGGAAAATCGAAAAAAACAAAAACAAAAAATAATCGTAAAGCAAAGTATCTCCATTGCATTTAAAAATGTTATATATATACATATCTATATATGTATATACATATGTATATATATACATATATATACATATATATACATATATACATAACTTACTCACATAAAATTAATATACGAAAGTATAGATTTATGCGTAAACTTTAAGTATTTACTTCAAAAGTGCTCAATACGTAGGTAGAGCTAGTTAGTAAGTTATAAAATATATGGCAATTAAGCTACACTGAATATTCCGTGTTTCATCCACTCTAGGATTCTTCAGGCTTATGCGCATAAGCCTGAATAGTCCTAGAGTGGATGAAACGCGGAATATACAGTGTAGCTTAATCGCCATATATATTTTATAACTTACTATATAATATATATATATATATATATATAAATATTTATATATATATATATGTGTGTGTGTGTGTGTGTATGTGTATGTGTATGCATGTGTGTGTGTGTGTGTGTGTGTGTGTGTGTGTGTGTGTGCGAGTGTATGATTCCCAAAAGGATAAAACACTAATATCTCAAGGTATTAAAAATAATTATAGTAATAATTATGTCAACTTCTTTAAGGACTCTGTTCTTATTGTTGAGCACTCTCACTTTAAGTTAAAAATTGGTCACTTAAGCTTACATTCGCAGATCATGATGTCATAATCAAAAGTTGGCCACTATCACTGTTTTGACATTTGATAATAAATGCTTAAATACCAACTGTATTTCTCACGGTTAACGGTGGATGTGTGGATTTATTTCTTTGCTAATGAACTCAAAGATGGTTTTGTAGCCGGGTTCGAATCCCCGAGACCGGCGGTAATCGTGATATCCTGCACTGATGATTCCCGAAATGAAGAAACACTGGTGTCTCTAGGTATTAAAAAATAATTACAGTAATAATTATATATATGTAAATGGCCCCAATAATGAATTTAGAAATATTAATAAAAAAATGCCATTTTAGCCGCCTCGCATAATAATCATGGAAGCCCTACTCATTTGCATAAATAAAACAACCATCAATCATGTTCAACATAAGGGAAAGAGCACACTTAAATGCTTTTAACAGTTTTAAATAATTTTAATCAAGTTTTTCAATAACTTCACTGAGCTCAATTTTTTAATTCCTGATTTGCATGGGGACGGCTCATGGAAGTCAAAAACATTCGTGACTATCCTTTTTATACTCGAATAGAACGTTCCAACATTGGCCCGCCAAAAAGAAAAAAAAAACGGATCGCAAGAAAAAAAAACAGGAATTATCCCTGCTATTCAATGCAACATGCATAAAAATATATGTAAATTAGACGTCCAGTATATGTCAATATAGACGTTCACTATATGTAAATATACACGCTCACAATATGTAAATATAGACGCTTACTATATGTAAATTAAACACTTCACTATATGTAAATATATACGTTCACTATATGTAAATATAGACGTTCACTATATATAAATATAGACGTTCACTATATGTAAATATAGACGTTCACTATATGTAAATTAGATGTTCCCTATATGTAAATTAGATGTTCACTATATATAAGTATAGACGTTCACTATATGTAAATATAAACGTTCACTATATGCAAATGTAGACGTTCACTATATGTCAATATAGACGTTCGCTATATGTAAATATAGACGTTCACTATATGTAAATATAGACGTTCACTATATGTAAATATAGACACCTCACTATATGTAAATATAGACGTTCACTATATATAAATATAGACGTTAACAATATGTAAATATAGACGTTCACTATATGTAAATATAGTGAACGTCATCTAAATATAGACATTCACTATATGTAAATTAGATGTTCACTATATATAAACATAGACGTTCACTATATGTAAATATAGACCCTTCGCTATATAAAAATATAGACGTTCACTTTATATAAATATAGACGTTCACAATATGCAAATATAGACGGTCACTATATGTAAATATAGACGTTCTCTATATATAAATATAGACGTTCACTATATGTAAATTAGACGTTCACTATATGAGATCATAGACGTTCACTATATGTAAATATAGACGCTTCGCTATATATAAATATAGACGTTCACTATATATAAATATAGACGTTCACTATATATAAGTATAGACGTTCACTATATATAAATATAGACGCTCACTATATGTAAATATAGACGTTCACTATATATAAATATAGACGTTCACTAAATATAAATATAGATGTTCACTATACGTAAATATAGACGTTCCCTATATGTAAATTAGATGTTCCCTATATGTAAATTAGACGTTCACTATATGTAAATATAAACGTTCACTATATGTAAATATAAACGTTCACTATATGTTAATATAGACGCTTCGCTATTTCAGGTAATTTAAATGTCATTTGAACTGAAGCATATAAGAGCATCCAGATTTTAAACGAAATAGTAATCAAAAACTGCCTGAAAACGACTTAAGGAAATCAGTTGAAAGTAGAGAAAAAAAAAACGATAATTAAGCAAAAACACTCCATGCTGTTCTACAATATCCGTCTAAATGAAAATATGCGCCATAAAATATATTTATGTATGCATAAGTATATATTATTGTGTATTTACACAATAATATATATTTGTGTATACATATGTATGCATATGTATATGTGCAGTAAATGTACATGTATACATATCAGTTATCAGCAAATATCATAGTGGAACGTACGACAACTGATGTTTGTGTCCCGAGTCAATGTCGTGATATTTCGAGATGCGACATGTGTCATATTAGAGTCAGGGTCTGTCTGACTTGACAGATAAGGGCAAACACATCATTTATTTTTTGCAAACAGATTATGCACCTCAAGAAATACGTAATAATTTGTTTCAGGCAGCTGTCTATCTCGTATCTCTATTCATTGAATTACACATAGACACAAGCATATAACCATGTATAAACACCTGTATATGCATACATTTTTAATATATATATATATATATATATATATATATATATATATAGCGTTGTAATTTGACTTTCAAACGTATTTCATACGGACGTTGGGCGCAATAAGTATCCGATACAAAGCAAAACGTTGATTTATTTTTATTACACGAAAACAAAAACAATAACAAAGTGCTATTCTAATGTATTTTTTTGTATAATTTTTGATACGAGATTCGTATTTATCCAACAAAAATACGTTAGCACTATATTATTCTTTTTTTTTTCGTGTAATAAAAACAAATCAACTCTTTGCTTTGTATAGTATACTTATTTCACCCACTGTATTTAATTTTAAAATTCAGTCAACGCTTCTATCACGGAAAACACAACCCTGACTTTATATATATATATATATATATATATATATATATATATATATATATATATATATATATATATATATATATATATGTATATATATATGTATATATAAGCGAGGTAAGATAGATATTACTTGAAGTAATACTTTCAGGGCGATCCTAGCCAAAAAGGAGAAGCTCAATATTTAAGTACAGAGCAATATATGAGTTTAATGGTTATATTTAAATTCTGATAAAACAAAATATAGACACATATATTCGAATTAAGAATTTATTCTTTTACAAAAGGAATATATAGAAGGGGTTATGTTATTATTATTCACCACTCCAAAAACTATTTTCAATATTTGTGCTGAAAAGCAAAATAAGTGTCTATTGACAGCTGAACATTTTACTAACTGCATTTCATTTCCTCTGATGATATGTGCCATTATTGAAAATCCATGGATTAAGGAAATCAAGATAACCCTTCTATATATTCCTTTTGTCAAACATTAAATTCTTAATTCGAATATATGTGTCCATATGTTGTTTTTTCAGAATTTAAATATAACCACTAAACTTTGAGAAACTTATAGTAAACTTATGTATGTATATATATATATATATATATATATATATATATATATATATATATATATATACTAGATTCTCTGCGTAAAACTTGGACAGTCATTTATTTATTTATTTATTATTTATTTTTCTTCCTTTGAAGATTGTAATGCCGGGTATGGGGCAGCCAAACCAGCTGCCAACATTGCCCCGCTTTTTTATTGAAACCAACCGAGAGCTCTTTTTAGTATCCTCGCTGTTCCCTTAAGTGCAATTGACTGAATCTCTTTTGCACTTGGTTCACCAGGAATATTAGTTAGGTAGGACTTCAGGTTCTTCTTCATAAGTCCTGTGGCACCTATGATAACTGGTATGATCGATATCCCCTTTAGGTTCCAGTTTCTTTTCATATCATACATGATACCTTGGTATTTGGTCTGTTTCTCTCTTTCAGCTCTGTTAAGACCGCCATCATTAGGAACACTCACTTCAATCAAGGTTGCAACTCTCTCTGACTTATTCCATATAACTATGTCAGGTTTCACAGCAGCATTTTCAAGGTAGGTGGCTGTAGGGATTACATGGTCGTAATGTATGGTATATAAATCATTTCCAACTGTTTTTTCAGGTTGATGTTCCCAGGACTTGCTGCTACACTGGATGTTTAATTTTTTACAGATGATCCAGTGGAGGTACTTGCATACTCCATCATGTCTCGCTGTATAGTAGCCGTCCCCTAGAAGAACTTTGCAACTTGATATCAGATGACCAACACTTTCCAATTCTGTGTGGCAGAATCTGTATTTATTGTCATTACTGATCCCTGCCATCTTCTTGAATGCATTGGTCATCAATCCCTGGTCTTGGGCAGCCGTTATGACCCTTTCCTGATCGTGGTGGAGGGATCCTCTTTTGAGCCAGTCCAAAGAACCTTCTTTATCTATGTATTCCCGAGAAAGTTCCCCCAGAAAATACTTTGCACGCTGATGTTGTTCCCATTCTTTAAGGTTCATCTGTTGAAAGGTCTCGGTATATTTCTGCCGGCTCTTTCTTGCTATTTCTGTGGCACACTTGTTTGGTGTTTCGTCCTTATCTGAGAGACAACTCTGACCAAAATGTTTGGCCAGCTGGGTGACTGATGTTGTTCTGCTGGCTCTTGTCTCTTGATGTTCATATACTATTGAGAGGGTGTCATTCTGGGAGCTTCTCAGATACTGGCCGGTGCTCACAATAGTTGCCCTATGTTGATGATTAATCTCTGAGAGTCCCAGACCTCCTACTCCCCTGGGCACATACAGCCTTTATAAGTATGTAAATCTATATGTACATTAAAAGTTTTTCTCGTGTAAAATATTTTTTCAAAAATCATATATTTTGTATAGTCCTTCAACACGATCTGTTTTTCATACAAAATGATCTTGTCTATAACTTTTCTAGACAAGTTTGTCCCACACTCCTTGCGAATCTAATTTGAGAATATTACCACACCTTTTCGCATTAGTTGGTTCCGTGTGAAATTCCATATTTAGCCTGTAATAAGAACTTTTTTCTTTTGCTAAATCAAGTTTTTTTTACCGCTGATTACAAATTATTATTTTTCAAGTAAAAATTTTGCTATAAGATGATACTTCGAAGTCTGTTAAATATCATTCAAACACGTGAGTGTTTGAATATATGGTTAAATAGCAGTTTTAGTAATTTAGAACGCTTTAAAGCCTCGCCGCTCACTCATTTTAGACCAAATATCAAACAATTATTACAGTGTATATATCATCTTCTTAGCTATATTGTGAACACATTTTCATTTTCGTTAAGTAAAACAAAAGTTATGTGAATTTATTGGTGTTTAAAATCGTAAAAAAATGTAAGGATGTGAGCGACATTTTTTCTGACTTGATTTCCATAGCAGCCACGTCGTTTATGCGACTACTGTTGCTACCAATTCACCGCTCTCGCGAAAAGAGAAGTAACAAGTGAAACAGGGAGAATGAAAGAATGAAAGGGAGATAATTGGGGGAGATTTTATTGAAAGTAGACAAGTGTCGTACATTTTTGTTACATATGTGTATGTTATGTTTATGAGGGAAAAATATATAACTGAAATTAAACAATGAACAAGAACCATAAAAAATCATAGATTACAATAGAAAAATGCGATCATGAAAAGTAATACGGTTAAGCTTAAACATGGAAAAGTAAAGGAATAGTTGTTAAAACTGGAAAAGAAAATGACAAGCTATTACACTAAAAAATATAAGTGCTCGTCTGAGCTCCAATCCCTGGTCCCCCCATCCCCAATCTTTCACGATAAACACCCGTCTAGCTCAAACCACTGTCAAAATTTCCCCCACTCTTTATCTGTGCCAAAACCAAAACGTAGATTCCATGAACAAAGTTTCTTACTTAGAAGTGCACGACAGTGGAACTCTCTTTCATTTGCCTTTTTCCCACTTCACTACAACTTGGATGTCTTCAAGTCCAACATCAACAAATTCCTGATGAACCGGCCCTTAAGTAAGACACTTTATCAAATCTCAACACTAACGTACTGCCCACGCAATAACCCTTATCCCCGAGTGGCTTCCGGGTCTTGATGAGTGGTGACACCTTGTAACCCCCCTCACAAAACCCTTTATAACTTAAAATATTTCAGCATTTAAATTTGTGTTAAAACTCAATTTATAACATTATAGAATAAATTTTTAATGCTGCACTATTTTAAATTATAAATTTATTTTTTTACTAGAATAGCTTGTCATTTTCTTATCCAGTTTTAACAACTATTCCTTTACTTTTCCATGTTTAAGCTTGACCATATCAATTTTCATGCTCGCATTTTTCTATTGTAACAGATTTATGTGTAAGGGTTTTATTTTAATATCCATTTTAATCGTTTTATGCGTGCAGACGTGAACGAAAATTTGTTTGTTTATGGAAAAGATTTTGGTATTATTTTATATACTTTCCGTTTGGTGAAAATGTTTGGCGATTTTATAGCGTGCCGCATACTAAGTTTGTTGTGATTAAATATTAGTCTAAAATGCAATTTTGCTTTGCCTGTGCGTCTTCCTTATTCGCCTGCATAGAAATATATTTTCATATTATGTGTGTGCCTTATTTGTCTTTCCAATCTTAACCACAAATGGTTTGTTATTAACGCTGAAAATTATCTCATGACACCTAGCATTGTCATGACAAATTCTCTTTCGTGTACTACAATCAAGGCGCCGTGTTAGGGACCAGATTTGTAGAGATGCAATCTGGATGGAGAGTTAAGCAGAGATATGTTTTTTAACAGTACATTTTAATTTTCTGCAGATTAGAACGGTAAGTTGAACAAGAAGGGCTGGGGGATTACAAAAAAAAAAAAAAAAAAAACTATTCAGGAAAACCAGCACATTTTCCGGGATCCAGAGGTTTCAATAATTTTACAACTATTCGGGTTATTCATGAAATTTACATTAATAGAGATACAATTAGAGTTAAATTTCGTAATAATACTTTAAAATAGATAAATGCAACACTAGCGACGTGACATCGTTTGCGATTCATTGATTACAAGGTTCTATATAAGGTTTATACTTTTTTCAACAATATTAAATAAATATCCGAGGAATCTTATGCACTGATGAAGCCTCCTCACGAATAAAAATGCCATTTGGTATATAATGAACATAAATATTCTTACACTGGGCAGACACAACTATCTATAATGCGTTTTAGGAGGGTATAGAAGGTCTCTTCGAATATTTAGGGTGTAAATATATATATATATATATATATATATATATATATACCGCAAAGATATCTAAAAATAATAAAAACATTGAATTTAACGAACAAGGTTGTTGGTAGTGCTCAATAAAAATAGCAGTATATTATTTTATTCAGTTTACGGTAAACAAATTGCCATATGTCGTTACAATAAAATTACTGTTTCCATCTAAAAGATTTAATCTGCTACATGATGGAATATTTTTAGATTGAAACAGTAATTTTATTGTAGCGACATATAGTAATGTTGTTTACCTAAATTGAATGCAATGTATATATATATATATATATATATATATATATATATATATATATATATATATATATCCTTACCCAAAATTGGGATGATAGTATTTGCTGCCTCAGCCAAGATGCTTGGGTGTGTCAAGGCTTTAAAGAGATATGGAATTCTGATAGGTGTGAGTAGTTTTCTATCTTAATAGAAGGAAACCTACTTTCTTTACAGCAAACTCAGCAACATTTTGTGCTTTTTCTACTGCATCTTACCTGAAAATATCAGACTGGGCAGTTTAAACGACAGATATTATAAGCCATGAAAATCGGTGGTTGGAAAGATATTTTATTAGATATTTTAGAAGAATATGTACATTTTGCTAGCTTTAACATAAGCCATCTATTTGTCCGCCCGATTTTATTACAGAGGAAAAGATCATTTGCAAGGATGCTGGTGTTGCCTTGTTAGTGCGTCTCTTCTACTTGTCATACGTAAATTAGAGCGAGGTGTCATCAGTAAACACGCCCATCTCAGATGCGATTTTATGGTGGCAGGCGTTTATTAAGATTAGGGATATTATATCGACGCCTGGTGAAAACGCTCATTGCTACGGTATTATTTGGATTTGTGGGCATCAAGAACGGCCTCGATGTTCTTTTAGGTAAGTCAGATCTGATTATACTACAGTCTAGTTCAGCATAAAAATTGTGTCACTAATAAAAATAGCAATGATCCTCATAAAGTACTAATCTTCAAACATATGTAAAACTTTGAGTTCGATCGGATTATTAGTTTACCAAATTACAGTTATTGAGACGTATATACTTTTGCAGATTTTTAAAACAATAAACCATAAATAAGTCATGTGTTAATGAATTGTTTTTTTTTTCGTAGAGGATATATACTGTTAAAGAAAATGGCTTCATATGTATTATTGGAAATATGTTTTAAGAAGTTATAGTCTGATATTTAATATTGCCATGCACACACAAATGCTGTCGGACGTCTGGGTTACCAAAATTCAGCCGTTTTCTTATACAACAAGAAAACCCATTACATTCCTTTGGTTGATCGTAAATTAAAGTTAAACGTCAAATATTTTCTTTTGATTCACATTCACCCCTGAAAAGCATATCGACACTTTCACATAAGGGGCTACCAAAAAGATCAACAAGATGTTGGTTTATGCTACATTTAAATTTCTGCATATCGGTACAGCCAGGGAAGCAGGTAACAGAAAGGTAATTTCAATGTCTAGCTGCACGAGGGAATAAACTATTAGCATAGAAAGCTTTCTGGCATTAGAGACCTCAACAGTGAAGGGATGGGGTTTTATTGCTAATCGTGTTTGTCGAAGATATGTACGTCGTAAAAGATACAAGTGCAACAAGTTCATTAGAACATATTCCATTAAGACATTTTAAAACAGGCACAGAGATGAAGTATTGCGGCGATGGAATAGGGTCTGGAGATTAGTTGACAAAGTGGAGACTATTAGATTGAAAACTCTTGGACCCTATCTAAGACGGAGAAGCTAGTGGTACATGCACTACTTAAGATGTGGCAGCAATACTCAACATATGGGCAAACGGTGGCCTTGTAGAAGTACAGGATACTCTCAGGTGTGAGTATACTTCTTGCATATGATATGAGAAGGAAGTGCATTCACCATTATGCACGAGAAAATTGTTTTAACGGTAGATCAAAACAACACAGTTTCGAATATGCAAAGCCTTGTTTGCAAATGATTCAACGCAACTAAAAAGTTTATATAAATACTAGCAGGACACAGAGCGTTGCTCGGTCGTAGTATACACTAAATATAATAGTTTAATTCGTGCAGATTACGGGCTTATATATATATATATATATATATATATATATATATATATATATATATATATATATATATATAGTAAGTTATGAAATGTATATGGCGATTAAGCTACACTGAATATTCCGCGTTTCATCCACTCTAGGATTCTTCAGGCTTATGCGCTTAGGCGGAACGCGGAATATTCAGTGTAGCTTAATCGCCATATACATTTTATAACTTACTAACTAGCCCTACCTACGTATTGAGCACTTTTGAAGTAAATACTTACAGTTTACGCATAAATCTATACTTTTGTATATTAATTTCATGTGAGTAAATTAAGTAGTTATATATATATATGTATGTATATATATATATATATATATATATATATATATATATATATATATGAATTCAACTGTCATCTCTTTTTTATAAGATAGAATCATCTGGTCGTCGAAGACCAGATCAAGCAATCAAGTAGGCATATATATATATATATATATATATATATATATATATATATATATATATATATATAAATAATATAGAATAGAAAAATCATATTGAAAATCAATTACAATTCCCCTCCCCCCCCCAAAAAAAATTAAAAACCTGTAAAGGAGGTATAAAGAATGTTGAATTATCATTCAAGGAGTACAGATAAACTGGAAAGAACTTATTCCGCGGAGTTTCGAAAAAGTCAATTCTTCTGATCACAGGACAGAGGTGTGCAAAATATACGGTAACTTTTGCAGATTAGTGCATTAACGGAAACTAAAAAGATTAATTGAATCATATTTGCATATGCCATTATTAAAAGGCATGAAACACTAAACCCCGCTAAAGCGACAAAGAGAAACATGATCTTTCAGCGAGATAATGCAATGACTAAGAATCCGATAGAAAATGGATGCCACACAACATGAATTGCAGTTCGTAAAACCCGATTCTTTAAATCTGGCCAACAGTAATCACTGGCTTTGTATTAGCGTATTCCACAAAGAAAGAGATTTATTCCCAATGGGGAAGTGATACCGGACACCGAGGTATTTTGAAGTCGTTTGTTTGTTATACCAAAAATTCAACTTAATAAAGAAGCGGTGTGAAAGTTGTATCACATTAGACTGAGATTATACTGATGCTTGAATCTTGCCATAAATTGCTATTGTATTATTTAAGCCTCGGAAATTATTGAGTGCTGTTGTACATAATTATATGTAAATAACCGTATTAATAACATTTTTAGATAGTAGAAAGTTATATTAGTAAGAAAACCAAGAACAATTTTCAGAAATTTGATTCAACTCTCGTACAAGGCAAACACAAAACATAGATTGTACAAAGATACCAGATATGATTTATACCTTGATTTATTAAATTGCGTTCATTAAAAATCAAAACCTTTATCCACACTATTTAGTAGTTAATTAATCAATCAGTCCTGTATACATGTCGATGAGAAACATGTTTGGAATGTTTATTTCCCATTCGAAAGGAGTCGAATATTTAGAGAACTGTGCTTGTCAAGTGGTCATTAGCGTTTCAGCTGCCGTTGACGAGAATCAATAAAGTCGACTATTTGTCATCGTTATGTGTGGCCTCTTAACTAGAAATCCGACCATTTGCATGTCCGAAAGACATGGGTGACCAGCCTCGGACTGTAAGAAAATCGATGGCATTTGTCAGTCAGATTTAATAGAAAACCGCAGGGATTATAGACAATTAAGGAAATACAAAGTTGTGATGAAAACACGTTGTTGTCGACGCGTTGGTGATATTCATGGGGATGATCGGTATCATTATAAAATGTTGCTTATAGTAATTTTTATAGTTCAGATAATGATTACTATACCGTGTTTGTTGTTTGGTGATTATTGGTGATTATATATATATATATATATATATATATATATATATATATATATATATATATATATATATATATATATATGTGTATATATATATATACACATATATTTCTGTGGAAATATACTTTATTTCCTTATATTATATACCAATCCTTATTTAAGAAGCTCAATGTAATTACAGAGTCATATAGTGAACGAATGACAAAAGTCTTTAATACAAAGTTCATGATGTTTACCATCTTACAATGTATTACTTTAATTAAGTTGACATTTACAATTCTTGACAATATGTTTTGTAATCGAGGCATATGACATTCGAGTCAGTCTTTTTAGCTTCCGCTCTTTGGATATCATACTACAACTTGCTAATTATGGGACACCACTATTTTGCACGGAAAGTTGACCTATCAGTTTAAGAGTAGATATTTTATTAGTCTTGAAGCCATAAGTGTGAAAAAATATTTCTTTCTACATTAAGAAGTAGGATTCATCGAACTGGTTTATGGCTTCTGGTTTCTGTTCATTGGCCATGTATACACTATCTGCTTTCATCCACTGGTTACTGACATGATAGTGTTTCCATGCCTACCTAAGGTTTATATACAACCATTTAAGTAATTTAAGACATCTTCTGTAAAGAAAGAAGAGTATTCCATTCGGGCCTAGTACAATTTTTTCTCGCTTTGTTGACAACAGGATTTACTTCTTCGTGCGTTATCTTCACCATAGTCCATTATTTTCTTCTAGTGGAATTTGCAAGTTTTGGTCCGAGTATGTGTGTCTAAAATGAGTTTGCAAAACGCTTTAATCCGTTTTTAGTACTCCTGATTTTGGTTGTTTAAAAGATTTATGGTATATTTATATGGCCCTTGAATGAATCGTTCGCGCTACCTTGCCATCTCCCTCCATCATAAGCTTTTCTTGACAAATTCGGTATATAAGGCTGAAGGAACTGCAACTGTATTCACTAAAAAGGGAAGAGAACGATATATTATCATCTATATATGGAAAATCTTGAAAGGAATGGTCCCAAACACAACAGTAGTAGAAATAACCTACAAGTGGCGAGGGAGGCTGTGCTATATAAAAATCACATCAGGTAATACACAGAGATCCCTCATTCACTACGGCTTCACCTACAGTGGCACAACATTCAACTGTATTTCAGCCGCAATAAGGAATATAAGGAGAGTGCCCCCTAGATACTTACAAAAACATCTGGACATCTGGCTAGAAAAGATACCTGACCAGCCACCAACAACAGGCTACACTAGTCCCAACCTCAATCGTCTAGTGGACTGGATCTCTGTATGAAGTGGACAACCTGGGTGCAGTGGAGCTCCAGCTCAGTTGTGTCACTAACGCACGGAATAATACAAACAAACAAACATTCTTGCAACCGTTGATCATACTTCTTTCTGTCTAGCTATTAATGCAGTGTGGTCAAGCATGCGCCATTCTTCCAAACTTCTTGTAAGTAGAAATTTGATTCTGAGGAGTTTCAACTTCCCAATTACTTAAATATTCTCAGCACTGTTGACTGAGTCCTAGTCTTAGTTTTCCGACGTATTATCTGTGATGCAAGAGCGCTGTAAAGTGTAATTGGATGAGTAACACATCTCATTTTGCTTCGGTGAATCTTAATTCTTTTGTGTGAGTTGAATTTCTGTTCGCAGACGCATGAGAATTCCATCTGTTGAATCTCTGGGTTGTTTTTTGATAGTTCGTTTTAGATCTATTATCCTCATTGCCTTTCGGTGGATCGTGAATGCACTTTTCTGGATTTATGTCCATTATACGAAGTCTGGGTTACTTATCCGACACTTTCAATTTGGTATTTCTCAGCGAATCTGGCATTTCCAGGTATCGTTGGTCTATACACACTCAATATTTAGCCTAATCTTCAAAGTAAATGGGCAAAGCATGTATGCATAGAATGATATTTTCAAACGAAACAGTAGCAGAAACTCGTTATGAAGCAAGCGGTCACAAAAGATATTATGTTTGGAATGAAATAGCTTACCATGAAGGTGTGTATATAATCATGATTATTGGCTATTATTGGCTATTTTCACTTGTGAAGTATTTCTTTTCGGCTTACAGTTAATATGTAATCCGAAGAGAATACCATTTTATTTTCGGGCCTTCCTTTTTTTTTTATTTATTTCACTTTAAGACGTGTATATAATTGTGTTTATCGGCCGTTTTTACTTGCTAGGTAGTTCATTTAATCTTCAGATAATGTCGGGTAATCAGGAGAATGTACCAACATAACACGCATATGAACTGATTAAAAATAAACTAAAATAGGAGGTACAAAAATTATAACGATTAAAAAAAATTGACTCATGTTTGACCCCTTAAAAACCATTTTAACCGGCTAAAGACCCATAAAAAAAACGGTCCATATGAATCCAATCATTTGAGGCCTCTAGCGCAGTTCTGCGACTTTTAGCTTCGGAAGAGATAAACTTTGAAAATATGGAGACAGACAGACAGACAGATAGACAGCCTTTTATATATTAGATTATGATTTAGTACACGTTTGTGTTTATTATTATATGTTGTTGACATTTGTCTGTTTTAGAAGGTAATGAAGCATTTAGCTTAAGATTAGTCCGTTACTGAAATGAAGTCTACTGCGACTATACAAGTCTATACTGGATCGACAGTCTCTGTTGCAGATGCCACAGATGTAGGTGGTGTATAAGTTGCGAGACTTCTGTTTCCACCCTCTGTCACCTGTACTCTATGACCTGTATTAGCTTATTATCTTTGTTGAAGTAGAGTATCATTAATCTCAGTACTGGTTTTGGTTGAGTATGGCCTCGTTTGTAAAAAAAAATAAAAACATACTTAACACTAAAATAAATAACATTAAATTTGATGTTATTAAATACGCGAGAAATTAATTGATAGATAAAAAAAGGTAAATAACGTAAAAACAGACAATGGAAAACCACGTATTAAAGACTACTCTGCTTCTTGTCGATGCGTTTTTAACATGAATCAAATGAATAGCTTCGTTATATCATTGTAAAGGCTGTGATTTCCAGACACGAAAGTGCGCTTAAAGGCGCCCGTCAGGGGAAGAAAATGTCGATACATTGCGTGTGGGAATACGTCAGACAACATACACATTAAGATATAAATAAACATAATGTAGGTGCGTTAAGTTTAGAATCAAAATATGGCTTCACTTGAATTATATATATATATATATATATATATATATATATATATATATATATATATATAATGCCTATATAATGTATACATACCTATTCCCAGGGTTAGATAAAAAATATATTTTGAAAGGTATTTCCCTCACAATATCATTCAAATTGTGTTCAATAACATGCGCAATAGAGTTATTTTTAATCCAGCTTTAGAGCATATGTACTAACCAGTATATATATAAGTTGATTAAATAACTTACTGACTAGATGGTTTTCTAACGAATGATAAAAAAATATTTTTTGTATAGTTTTAAAGGTTTAAAACTTCAAAGACTATATAAATATATATATATATATATATGTATATATATAGTAATTTATAAAATATATATGGCGATTAAGCTACACTGAATATTCTGCGTTTCATCCACTATAGGATTCGTCAGGCTTATGCGCGAATTCTGTGGTTGCTTCTTGTTTTTATATATGTTGAGGATTTCTAGTTAGCCAATCAGCTTTCTAGTATCCACCGCGCCCCTTCCTATCAGCCAATGGGCATGCATTTTATCGAACAAAGGATCTGTTTTAGAACTAGGTTAGTGGTTTAAGGTAGATCTTTTCCTTCCTTTTTTAAGTTTTTTAATATATATATATATATATATATATATATATATATATATGTATGTGTGTGTGTGTGTGTGTGTGTGTGAATGAAAGAGAGGGAAAATTAGTGCGAGCCTAAATCTAATAATTTAATAAAAATATATTTTGCTCTCATCCACTTTGTCCCATTTTGGGTTATTGGAGTTTCCCCACACTAAAAACCAACTCTGTGTCTAACTATGCTCTCGTGGGGAGGTCGGTAGATAGGCACAATATATTATAAACAGGCCACATTCCACACTGTTAAGAACCTCTTTCTAGATAATATTATTTCAGTACGGACAGTTAACGGCAGAAACCTTTCTTAACAGGCGAAGTTTCGCTTACAAATTTCATTACAACAAGGGTAAAGCGACAATAAAGAAACAAGTATTTTATATCCTGAACCTACTATGGTTTAACACCGTAATCGGCTAACTCATATTCAGTAAAGCATAATCAACAGCATCATCATTAGTATTATTGCTGTCGTTATGATTAATTTCATTTTTTAGTTATTATTATTGCTTGTTGTGGTGAATTTAATATTGTTATTATTGCTAATATTTTTCACTTATATTGCAATTTTTATTTTCTACAATTCTTACTGTTTTTGACTATTATTTTGATTTATTATTATTATTATTATTATTATTATTATTATTATTATTATTATTATTATTATTATTATTATTGTCTCACAAGGAGCTTGCATACAAGTCATCGAAGGTCTCTCCTTGAAAACAGCCTGTGGTGTTCCCTGGAAACTGAGTGACAACAAGTCTCCCCAGGTTTCCAGTACTGTCCACCTCTTTCGATAAAATTAGCAAATATATCTGCATCATCACAACAGCTGCTTACCATTGATTTCTCGTTGGCAGCGGCTATTGCTCTCCACTGGAATTTGAGTGGTAATTATTATTATTATTATTATTATCATTATTATTATTATCATTAGTAGTAGTAGTAGTAGTCGTAGTAATGTTCTTTTTATTTTATTATTTCAATTTATATGTTATATATTGTCCGTGTTACTGTAACAATTATTATGATAATTATTTTCCTTACTCTTATAATCCGTAGTATCAATATTATTTGTATTATATTTTTCCCAGTTTTTACTATTATCGTTAGATTAATTATTACTTTTTTATTTTTACCATTATCAATAATATTGTTTCTGTTTGCAACAGTACTAATATAAAACTTTCTTATTATTGATATTCATATTAATATTGGTAACATCATTTCCATGAAGTATTATTTTTCATCAATTTTCGCCATTGAGATTTCGTCTATCGATCCCAGGTAACAACAGAACACGAGTAGGCTAGTTTCCTTGACAATTCTACATAAATGTAAAACTGTATGTAGTTTCTGAGCCATATTAAATAACCTTTTGAAATTCTTTCATTTTAGAAACCTTTGAGTATTTAATAACACCAGTGTGCAACAATGTTACTTTTTAGTATTGTTGGCTGGATTCGATGTACGTCTAAAAATGTTGTTGGATATATGTGAATGGCATCATGATGATTCGAATTGTATTAAAAAAATTGAAATCCTTAGGTGTAACTCTATTCTCCTAGAATATCTTGAAGACTATGCTATGTGAGATATAGAACTGCGCTGAGGATGTGGTAGGATCATAGCATAGTTGGGTCGGCACAAGTGAATTTGTCTAGAAGCTACCGAAAACAGCGCCGTATGATCCAGTCAAGTAAATGTAGATCTCCTAAAGAAAGATGGGCTTCAGAGTATTTACGTCAGAATAAACGTTAGATAAAGGTCCTTGCTACTCTTTATAAATGAGTACCAAGAACCAACTGTATATGTTTTTTTCCTCTGGGGAGAAGGGCCTATCTTTGAATCTTCATGGAATAAGGAGTTTTTTCACATTTATCTCGTATTCCTTGTTTTGAATAAAATATTGTGAATTTAATCTACAATATCGTGACGTTTTTTTACTCATATATATATATATATATATATATATATATTTACTGATATAAACTGATTTGTTCCTTATATATATTTATATATATATATATATATATATATATATATATATATATATATATATAAAAAGAACAAATCAGTTTACGTGTTCGTCAAAGTTTCGTCTTTATTGCAGGATTTCCTCTGGATGAATGAAATTAGGAAAACAAAACAAATATTTGAAAAAAAAATTAAAATATTTGTATTGGTGTCTTGTTTTCTTAATTTCATTAATCCAGAGGAAATCCTGCAATAAAGACGAAACTTTGATGAACGCATAAACTGATTCGTCTTTTTTTTATCTCTCTATATCGGCGGAAAATGATTTGTATTATTCTCTCTCTCTCACACACACACCACGCACACACACGCACACACGCACGCACGCACGCACACACACGCATATATATATATTTTAAGGCCTATATACACTAGTGTTTCATCCTTTAGGGAATCATCAATGCAATGCTACGATTACAGCAGGTCTGGAGATTCGAACACGGCCACGAAGCTATCTATGACCCCATTAGCAAGGAACACATTGCACAGCCAACGTTAACTGCGAGAAATACAGAATATGTAATTGATGAAATTGATTGGAATTTCCTGTTTATGTAAGGAATGCAGACTAAAAATTTCCGTAATTTACTGGCTAGTTAGAATCAAATATCGATTTGTCATTTGCAATTCTATAACAATCTTACTGAAAATCTGAGTAATTATATATATATATATATATATATATATATATATATATATATATATATATAATTATTACTATAATTATTTTAATACCTACAGACACTAGTGTTTAATCCTTTTGGGAATCATTAGTGCAGGGAGTTACGATTAAAGCCGGTTGGGAGATTCGAACCTGGCCATGAAGCCATCTCATCATTAGCAAGCAACAAACCACACGGCCAATGTTAACCGCGAGAAATACAGTTGAAAATAACATTTATATAAAGCATAAATGTCAAGACGGCTAGAGTGATCTTATGATTATAACATTATGATCTGCTCATGTAAACTTAAGTGACCGATTTTTATTTCAACTTAGATTTCTCAAGAATAAGAACCGAGTTCTTAATAAGGCTTACATAATTATTACATTATCTGAATACATGTGTGTGTGTGTTCTGCGTTACAAATATATACATGTGTATATGCGCGTGTCTTCTGCGTTTTGCTATAATAACTAAAATCAATATAATGAAAAATATAATTTAGAGCGTATTTCATGAATGCTTTTACTATCCCGATGGAAGAAAAAACGAAGTCATTTTTCATATTTTTCAAATTTAAAACCATTGATGTTTCACGGAAATTATTATTTTACGTAAGAACTAGTACAGAAAATATAGACGAATAGATAGGAAAGATGAAGATATTACTTCATCTTTCTAAACAAAGACTACTTGGATGCTGTTATTTTACTAGGCGAATCTTTCTGTCAAAAGCCAACGTAGTAGAAGAATACGTTTTTGTAGTATTGACGAGAAGATGATTGTTTACTTAACTAATACTAAGCATACCAATGGAAAGACTAATTTATTATTACCCGATTAAAATATAATTTTAACCAATTCCTGAACGATATGCATAAAAGAACTAACATAGTCAACAAATGATTAACAAAAAGACTCGTTCATCGCTTATTTATTGTGGTTAGATCTTAGACTTAACTGTTCATCAGCAACACTAGTTGTGTCAGAAATTTTTGGGAATTTTTGACACCCTTAACACAAAACTGCGAATAAAATATATAAAACTCCTAATTTCTCTTTTTAAAATGGTTTGTTTAATTTCTTTATGGAATATACTTCCAAAATGAATTATTAAAGTCTTTTGAAAAAATAATAGAAATATTATTTTTTATTAAAAAAACGAAACAAAAAAAAAGTGTCCACCAAGTGCCTGCGCGTGCTCATTCAGCCATTTTTTTCTACATAATAAAATAAATTGAATTTTACGAGTTAAATTTTTTTTCTATTTTTTTCAATTTAAAAATCTATCAAAATTTTTTTATTGGTTCAATTTTTACGATGTGCTTAGATCTTAGACTTAAGTGTTCATCCGCGCCACCAAACCTATTTAGTTAGAACGACACCTTTTACTATTTCTATCTCTATTTTTATATAAAAGTCACTTTGTATCTTTTTTTTTTTAATTAGATGAAAAGCTCCGTTCATAGTAATTGTTTTCCTTGCCATCCTGTCCATATCTTTCAGTATGTTTCTTTTTCCTGGAATAATACCCGCTCATACCAGCATATAGAACCTACACATTTGTTTACTGTTGACAATACGGCATAATCACGTTGACACACCGGTTCCCGCTGGATCACCGAAGTTAAGTAACGTTGAGCCTGGTCGTTACTAAATGGGTGACAATTTGGGACTTCCAGGTGCTGTATGTGCTCTCCGCTTATCTCGGCATTGTTTCCAGTCGTACTGGTCTTCTCCTTGCCACTGGACTCAAAAAATGTCGATTCAAGAGAGGTGTGGTTACAGATTTCGCGACCCTTGGCTCACAATTACACGCGCACCACTGCCCCTACGGAGGTATCCTTTGTCTTTCGAGACTGAACGGAGGCATCGATCGACTCGCTTTTCGTATTCAATGTTGACATAAGAAGCAAACGTAGTCTTCTCTTGTATTCTTTTCATATTATTTCCTTCGTTTCATCTTTTTTTATTTTATCTAATTCCACAATTCCTAAGTTTTTTTAAAAATTTATTTATTCAATTTTAACCCCAACCAAGGCACAGATCCACTTTGAAGTAGGGGGGCTACTATCGGGGACATAAGTTGCAGGGGCATCATGAAGAGAGATGAGTAGCAAGATGTTTGTTCACATTACACTTGAACTTCTGTATGTCAGTACAGTTTGGAAAGCAGAATCCCGAGAGGCAATTCAATTCCGAAATCTATCAGTCCTGAGGAAGAAACCATTGGAGTAGAAGGTTTTATTATACCTATGGATCTATACTGTGAAAGGGTGGGATTTAGCTGCTTGTCGGGTTTGTCGGGGGTATTCACGCCGAGGGGGTACAAATGCTTGCAGTTCGTCAGAGCATTCACCATTAAAATACTTGTAGAACAGGGAGAGGGATGCAACATTTCGTCGATGGGACAGAGGCTGAAGACTAGATAACAGTTCAGGACCTATCAGGTCGGCGACTCTCTTTTAACCCCGTCAGGAAGTGAGAGACAAGTAGCAGATGCACCAGCCCAGATGTGACAACAGTACTCGATACATAGGCGAATGGTGGCCTTATAGAGGTACAGGATACTTTTAGGCGTAAGTATTTTTCTAGCACGGTAGAGAGAGAGAGAGAGAGAGAGAGAGAGAGAGAGAGAGAGAGAGAGAGAGACCCCACCTTCGTAGCAGCCTTGGCAATGCCCTCAATGTATCTATTCCAATTCATGTTCCCTGTAAACAATAGGCCGAAGAGTTTAAAAGAAGTACTTTCGGGTAATGCGTTCTTGGCCATTGTTATTAGTGGTAGAGAAGGTTTCTTGTAATTATTGAAGGAAACAAGCTTAGTCTTGGCAGCATTGAATGTGACCATCAATTTTTGTCTGTGAGTTCCTTCCCCATATTTTCCATAACGGCTGAGCCTATCTTTTGCAAATTTCACCCAAAGCTAATTTATATGTCTGGCAGTGTTCTTAGATGAACTTTGTACATGAATTCATCCGATAACTATCGAAAATCGAAAAAAAATCTGGTCTTAAAATAGTCTTTCTCTTATAGATAATTAAGGATAATTTTTAAAGAGGAATATTTTAGTTACACCGGCCGATGTTCCATAAAATATTCCCGTGTAAAAATTCTTCCATTTTATTTATACCAGAAAGAAGACTATGTTTAAGATCGTCAGGCCTAAATATCAGCTGACGTGATATTGTAAAGAAACACAGACGGAATTTGATGAACGATATTATCATTAATATTAAAAAAAATTGCGAATTAGTCCACCGGGCAAATTATTCCTCGTAAATATACAATAATTGATAGAGTGTTAAAATATCATGAATAACCGTATTGTACAACCAGGCGACGCTAGGCTGCCAGCTAGTTTTCTATAAAATAAACTTAACCCGTATGGGAATAAAGTTTTCCTGTTGTAGCAATCAACACGATCTCTGTGGATATTTATGAGGCCAAAACAACTATAGTTTGAGTTATAAATTATCTTAGAAATATTTTTCTTTCGGCTTGATTTCATAATTGTCGTTAAAAGTTGACTAGTTGTATTGGCTACGTTAATTGAAAATTGTCTTAATTAAATATGAAAGTTTTCTATTAAATAAGGAAGAAAGGTCCATACACCTTTTGGTTGGGCATTGTACAAAATGTTGCTGCCAAGTTAAATTATTTAAAACTAATAACTGTTGACGTGCAATTTTTATATAATGTTTCCAGCGTAATAATGTTCACACATTGCCGCAGGAAAAGGTTGCAATTTAAATTTTTTAATAACATTTGGCTGAATTAGCAAAACATAATAATCGGTAAAAATGTCATTTTTATTCATAAACTTTGAAAGTTCAATGATAATGAACAATGTTAAGACATAATAGGGTTTACACTTCGAAACGATAGAAAATCAAACTTTCTCTTTTCAGATAAGCTGTGTATGCTTGTTCAACAACATATTAACCATGTCAGGTCATTTTGTTACACGAATGACCCGGTCTAAGCTGGGTTGACATGCTAGTATATATATGCGTATAGGTGTATATACATATATGTATGTTCATGAATTAAAATGTGGAACGCGACTGCGGATGAAATGTCAGAAATTGACAAGCTAAACGGGAATTGTTTCAATATTTCTCACAAATATAAACAAACCTTGTTATTGTTATGAAAAATGTAACAGAACGGAATCTGGTTATGTGGTTATTTTGAAAAGATTGACAGGAAAAAGTGACAGAAGGAAAAAGATTGCAGTTGGAGATTTGATTGTCAACCGAGTGGACACCACGATAATCCTCTCTGTCGCTCCCCCACTCTCTCTCTCTCTATCTATCTACCATAAGCAAGAACAACAGGAGAAATAAAAAACGAACTGTTGCTTACACCAATGGTTGTTGTGTTTTGAATTCTTAAAAAGGGTTTATAATATAACAATTTAAAGCTATAAAACATTATGTGTAGTTTTTTTTCTTTTTTTTTGCATTTTCTCCCCAAACAAAGCACGGCGCCACTTTGATGTAGAAGATCTAGGACATATTTTGCAGGGAGTTGAGCAGAAAGATGTCGGTTTACATTACACTTGAACTTCTACATCTCAGAATAGTCACGGAATGGAATTCCAAACTCTAGCAGTCATAGGGGGGAACTATTAGAGTAGAAGGCTTCCTTACATCTAGGGATCTATACTCCCTAGGTGTGAAATTTTGTTACTTGTCGGGTTTGTCGGCGACTACTGTTGCTACCAATTCACCGCTCTCGTGATAAGAGGAGTAAGAAGGTGAACAGAGAAAATGAAAGAATGAGAGAATGAAAGGGAGATAAGTGGGAGGGTTCTTGAAAGCAGAAGAGTGCCGTACATTGTTATTGCATATGTGTACGCTATGTTTATGGGGGTAAAAAATAGACTGAAATTAAACAAAGAACAAGTGAATTTACTGGAAGCCTGGAAAAATCATGGATTACAGTAGAAAAATGCGAGCATGAACAGTAATATGGTTAAGTTTAAACATGCAAAAGTAAAGGACTAGTTGTTAAGACTAGAAGCGAAAAGGACAAAATATTTCAGTAAAAAAATATAATAAATTTATAACTTAAAATATTGCAGCATTACATTTTAAAAAATTCAGTTTATAACATTATATAATCAATTCGTAATGCTGCAATGTTTTAAGTTATATATATATATATATATATAGAGAGAGAGAGAGAGAGAGAGAAAGAGAGAGAGAAAGAGGAAGAGAGAGAGAGAAGGAGAGTAAGAAAGAAAGAGAGTGATATCTGTTTTTATATATATTAATTAATTCTAATTTATTTATTTTTTTATTAAAAAAAAAAAAAAACGAATAAAAATTGTAACATTACCGGGAACGCTGGATATGTCTGTAAGTAATTTAAATTTCATTTGCCTTTCCAGCAGATAAATGAGACAAGTCGTTAGTATTTAATTGATACAGAAATTTTTTTTTTGTAGAACACGGGCATGCTTTGAGTGATTCATAACAGGACTTTGAAGCTCACATCCGTTCATAATTTCAAACAAATTCGATAAAGCAAACGTCTAATAAAAAAGAAGAAGTCAAATCAATTTTAAAGAGATTGAGGAAGAGAGTAGAGAAATAAAGAGGGAAGGTAAAGGGATATATAGAGAGGATAGAAAGAAAGAAATGTTAAATAAAGAAAACTTATAGAAAATGCAATAAATAAATTTAATGTTAATAAAAAAAAAATACATTGGATATTATCAGGATGTTAAAGAGTTCCATTGATCTAACACGATGAAAACGCTACATGCTGTAAAATAAAATGAAGCTTTTAAATAAGAAGGCATCTTTAGGTGAGAAATGATGTCGAAACCGTTTAATTAACATTTTTCTTCGTGATTAAAAACAGTTCAATTGTAATTTTAAGGAACTCATGATGACATTCATTTGAATTAATTCGAAGTTTAAAAAAAAAAAAAAATCAAGGGAGACCTTTCCAGAGACTAACACTTGATCTCTATATGAGATACATCGATATCCGGAGATTTTATTAAAGTTCTCCTTTACCTGCCAAGTAAGCTCCTAAGGTTAACATTTACAGACAACATGAATTAGAACAAATACATTGAGACAATTGCCAAGGCTGCTGCGAGGAAAATGGTCTCTCTCTACCGTGCTAAAAGGCTACTCGCACCTGAGAGCATCCTGCGTCCATACAACGCTCCTGTTCGCACATACATAGAGTATTGTTGTCACATCTAGGATGGTGCATCTGCCACTAATATCTAACTCATTAACATTCAGTTAAAAAAAAGAGTCGGCAACAATAGGCCTTAACTATCAACTAAACTCCAACTTCTGTCCCATCCCCGAAACGTGACATTCTTATGCCTGTTTTACAAGTATTTCAATGGCAAGTGCTCTGACGAACTCCGAGCAGTATTTCCCCCTTGACGACAGTGCCCTCGACAAACTCCACCAGCAGCAAAATCCCATCTCTACCCTTTAAAGATCCTTAGATGCTGTAAAGCCTTCTACTCGAATAGCTTTTCCCCCTCAGACTACTGCATTTCAGAGTTCCCTCCAGGGCCCACTGCTTCCTTGACTGTACAGGCATGCAAAATTCAAGTGTAATGTTAACCAGATAGCTCGTTGCCCAACTTCATAAATATTATCCCTGATAATCTGGTCCAAATAGTAACCCCTCACGACTAAGTGGCCCTGTGCCTTGTTTGAGGTGAAATTACAATAAAAATAGAGTTATTAAAGACGTTAACAAGATAAATTCTCCTCTAATAAGCGACATGTAAAACGTATGTAAATCCTTATGAACATAGTGAGGATTTTCTCATAGCAAAACTAGAAATGCTATCGTTAATACCCCGTTTAAAAAGTCAGAACGAAAACGCAACACGGGAATAGAGTAACAAAACGTATTGACAGAAACATACACAAAAAGTGAGTGTTGTACGTCCAGCCGACGAATAACCTTGATTGGTTCAGCGGATTTCGACTTTCTTCCAGTATCGATTGTGTATGGATCAGCCCATTCGTGGGTAACACAGGTAGTCCGCCACAACATTTATTTAAGACAAGCATGTTATCACATGACACCGGTCTTAATGTAATCAAACCGGTGCATAAAGAAGACCATCGGATTTTTTTCTGATTATGTTTCTTTTAAATGATATTCTATGATTTGATAATAAAACTAATACAAATCTAGACATTAATACAAATAATAATAGCGAAAAATGTAAAAGCGTATTTATAAAAACATACATTTTTTTTTACAAAGGAGGCACCACTTATCAAGGCCCAGATACCACTCGAGGATAACGGTTAAAGAGTGTACAGTAGTGAATGGGACACTATTGTAGTAATCGTTAGTAGTGTAAATTCGATAAGTTTGATTACTTAAGGGGGACAGTTCACAAGGAACTTGTTTACGTTAGACTTGAAGGCGACCATGTTGTAGTCAGCTGAAAAGTAGGCAAACGGAGCAGAGTTCCACAGGCGAGCAGTTCTAAGAAAAAAGCTTTGTTCATGGAATCTATGCTTAGGTTTAGGCACAGATAAAGAGTAGTGGAAATTATTGAGTTTTCAGTTAGATGAGTGTTTCTTGTGAATGTTTGGAGAGTGGGAACCATTAATTGAAGTTCATACGAGAACTTGCCATGAAAATAACGATAAAGCAGAGACAGCCTTGCAACCTCTCTTGTTTTGTTTGTCACAAATAAGTTTTTAATAACGTTTGCATCGGTCTGTCACACTTGAGATATAAATTTCTGACGCGTCCACGTTGCTGATGAACCGGTCGATAGATCAGTCACGCCTAAAATTAGAAACGACTCTCTCATGGCTAAATGCCAAATTGAATGGGCGCATTTTAAACAGGGTTCTGTTCTTTCTTTTGTTGACTGTGTAATAACATTACACATTCAATAATATTTGCTGTTTCTCATTTAATTTACAGAATTTCTTCTTTTGCATTTGTAATTTACATTTGCTGTGCTTCTTCATTATTTTACAAAAGTAGAAAAGAACAGACATTTTTCGCTAGAGACGCCATCCGAAGCAGAATCTTAATTGAAATGAGTATAATGAATGAGTTCTTTGGCTTTAGCGTATAAATATCGTTAACTCGAAAAAAGCTAATATCTCGTGCTGTTTAGTAAGCACTCTTCTGTTCAAATGACATTTTCTCAAATTCAAACACCACAGTGAATTATATACTAGCCTGAACCGTGTCCTGGAGTAGCCCCGGAATAATAATGAGGCCAAAAATATTTTAATCCCACCCTAGGATCCCACGTTAATATTGATATTCGAATTGTTTACTTTCTATACTTCCGTCCGGTTATAGGGTGTCGTATAGTCGGTTCTCTCTGTCACGATTTATCTGTTTATCGCTCACGCCTGTAAAATCATGTTTTTTGCGCTTCTACGAAGATGATTGTTGCTAAATAAATATATACACTTTAGGTTGTTCCGGCCGTTCGACAATCAAACACAGACGGTTTCATAACAAAACTTTATTTACTTGTTACTTTGTCTATTACTGTTCGTCGGGCGTCTCGAGCAAGGGTAGTGAAGTAAAGGTTTAGGTTGACGAACTAACGACGTAACGATCGTGCGTCTTTCTCTCTCCCCTTCTTTCA
>NC_136482.1:151737350-151769850 GCF_053919585.1 Euprymna scolopes | reverse complement strand
AATGCACATTAGGTCATACGTGAAACCCAAATGTGTTATCTTTTTCGAAAATGTCAATCGAATGTTTTTATCGCAATGTTTTTTTATTCGCATAAACAATGAACTATTTTCTTCATCACTTTGTCTCTTGAATAAGTGATCTAGTACAGCTGCTTCTTTGATTACACATTGTCAAAAACAGATAACTCTCCTACAAGTTATTTTCCATGCTTTCTATCTCACAAAGATATAAAATTTCAAGAATGTTAGTATCAAATAGATGATACGTTCGCAGTTTATAACGTGTAGCATATTATTATCTTTCTCCTGTGTTGATGACGATGTTTTATTAACAAAACAATATTCACATATACAAAAAGAACTTGATTTAGTTTTTAATTACCTTTATATATATATATATATATATATATATACATATATGTATATATACACATATATATATATGTGTGTGTATATATGTGTGTGTATGTGTGCGCGTATATATATATATATATATATATATATATATATATATATAATTATTTACTATAATAATTATTAAATACCTACAGACACTAGTTTTCATCCTTTCGGGAATCTTCAGTGCAGGTTGTGTCACCATTAACACCAGTCGATGGATTTGAACCTCGCGACAGAAGCCACCTCTGGCTTTATTAGCCAAGACCCTATCCATTCGACTACCGTTCATGTTAACCGCGTGAAATACTGTTGAAATTGAAACATTTTATTTAAAAAAATTTTTTTACGTCAGTCAGAGTGATCTAATCATTATATGATTATCTGCACATGAGAACTAAATTGACCGATTTTGATCCAACTGAAAGTGATTAACGATAAGAAACGAGTTTCTTAAAGGGGCTGACATAATTATTTACTATAATAATTATCAAATATCTACAGACACTAGTGTTTCATCTTTTCAGAAATCTTCAGTGCAGGATGTCACGATTAACCTCTGTCAATAGATTCGAACCCAGCGACAGAAGCTCTCTCTGACTTCATTAGCAAGGACCGTATCCATCCGGCGACCCTTAACCGCGTGAAATAACGTTGAAATTTAACCATTTTATAAAAAAAATATTTTTTCACAAAAATTATATATATATATATATATATATATATATATAATGATGTTTTATACCCACATACACTAGTGTTTCATGCTTACGCAATCATCAGTGTAGGACAACAATTTCTGCTGATCGAGAGATTCAGACCCAGCCACGAAGCCATCTTTGACTACATTTGCTAAGCCTTTACCCCGAGCCATTAAACAGCTGCCACAAGAATGACGGAAATTAATAACTAATAAACGCTCCATTCCGTCGCAGATATTAGACGGACATTGTGCACGTTACATAAACGCTAGTTGACTGCCTCTTATTTTAAACTTCTCAGACAGTGCCCATCCTAAACTATCCTTAAAGGGAAATTTTACGTTACACCGGCCAAAGGGAATAATCAGTGTTGCCGATTTAGCAGTTTTCCCGCGAGAGCTGGAGATTCCATTTGCAATTTGAAGAGTAAAATTTTGATCTAGCGGCTGGCGTTTTTTTTTTTTTCTAGAAAATCTGGAGATATTTAACACCTGCAAATCTGCAGTTTAAGATGAAAAAAATAAAAAAAAGAGTTTGAAAATACTTTAAAACATAAACTAAACCAGTTCATGTAGAAAAGTAGTATTTATTGACTTTCGTTACAATTATTTATTGACTATTTGTTTTTCACCATTTTTTTTCGGTTAAACATATTTAAACTAGCTATAAAATCGATTTTTCTCAGTACATTTTATTGGGAGGGACGTTCTAGCCTCTGTAGATTAAAATACGATCCAATCACCCCCTTATTTTGAACGTATTTATTCACTTGGTAATAGTGTAGAAAAGTTAACAGCCGAAACTTATATATAAAAAAGCAAAACAGCAATATGCAGTCCTGGTCATAATCATAAGACCACTTCAGAAAGTAAGCGTTTACGCATATTATCGAATTTTAAACAAATGGTTGAAACCATTGCTAAAAGGGAAAATATGATGCAAAAAAAATGAAATTTTCTTTTGTAGTGTAGCTGGGATCACTACTCTTTCTCGGCACAACAGTACTTCATTGCACATAGAATAAGCTTCCAACGCCAATTTTTTGTTTCATTTCTTTGATGAAAATCTTCTTCAGCCTCCGTTATTATATCTTTCAAAGTGACTGATACTTCCTTGATCGTATTACATAGTATTCGTGTATAGTCCTTTTCACTTTATAGTGATGCTATTACTGTGTCTTCTAGCGGTTCCATTGATTTCGGGATCAATCGCGACAATCCGCCTGAATGACTTAACTTCGCAGATGTAAGAAATTCCATACTGAAATCGTAATTCAGTAGAATGGTCCCCCATCTTTGCAGTCTGTTGGCTATGTAAGTTGTCAGATCTTTTTTAGAGCCAAAGATGATTATAAGCGGCTTATGGTCAGTTTGCAATTTAAACTTATGACCGTGCAAAAATCGGCGGAATTTTGTAACACCGAATATAATCCTCAGTGCTTCCTTTTCGATTTGGGAGTAATTCTTTTCGGCAGGGAGTAAATTTCTTGACGCATGGGCGATTGGCTTAGTAGACCCATCAGGCATCTTGTGTAGAATGCACGCCCCGATCCCATAAGAACTTTCGTCAGTTGCGATAATAATCTCTTGTTTCAGATTGAAATGAAGCTGGAATAAATCTGACGTTAATACATCCTTTAATTTCTTAAACGCTATCTGGCACACAGGGGTCCAGTCCCAATTTTTGTCCTTTTTTTAATAGTACATTCAATGGCGCACGCAATTCATGCATGTTCTTAATGAACATTTGATAATAGTTCGCGAGCCCTAAAATACCCTGTAATGTAGTTACATTATGAGGATCTGGCATGTCTTTTATAGCTGTGGACATGTCTGGATCGGGTTTCCTCCCGTCCTTATTTATGATATGACCCAGATATTTAATTCGTTCCAAAATAATTCATATTTTGCTTCCTTCAATATGAAGCTGTATTCTTTTATTCTGTCAAACACTTGAAATATATGATCTCTATGTTGTTCAACATTTTGACTACGCATAAAAATATCGTCCAGATAGCCTATTCCGAAATCCAAACCGCTTAGCCAAGTATCAATTACCTGTTGGAAAATTGCAGGTGATACTTTTATACCAAATGCTAATCTATTAAATTTATAAAGTCCTTTGTGCGTTGAGATAAACAAAAGTTTCGAGCTATCTTCCTCTACTGCTATTTGTAGGATCGCCTCGCGTAAGGCTATTTTGGAAAATATATTTTCCGCCATTTAACTTAGCGAATATTTCGTCTGGGTTTGGTAGCGGCTGGTGATGGTCCTTGAGCGCCGCATTCAATCCGGTCGAAAAGTTCACGCATATCCTAATCTCTTTAGATTTTTTTCACGTATACGGTTAGGGCTGCCCACTCACTATAGTTAAAATCCCAGTGTTAACTAGTCTTTCAATTCTCTTTCAATTTTTTTCCCTCGAAGCGAATGGTACGCTCCGTGGCTTTTTTCCTTCGTCCAGCAATTCGAATCTCGCCTTTCTTTTTGTACAGCATCCAAGCTTTTCGGAGAAAAGAGTTGGGGAACATTTTTTTAGCTCTTTTTTGAGTTTGTCGACTTCGGCCGTTAGGTTTTCGACTTTGTGACAAAATCACTCATTGGCGAGCCCCATAATTCAATTTCCTGTATCCAATCGGTCCCGAATAAGTTCGATGCGTTCCTTAGAACGAACACTTAGCTTTTTTGTCGTTCTTTTTAGTGACACATTAGTAACTAGCTCACCCTCAGAATTTATTTTTTCACCAGTTACCGATCTTGCGACTTTATTCGTCTTTGTCATCGTGGGCTTTCCTATTCTCTTCCACATATGAAAATTTATAATTGATAAATCCGACCTTGAATCGAGCTGCAATTTTACTTCTTCATTTCTGATTCTCACCTTAACATGTTTTCCTTATGTTCTCTGTTGGTGAAAGGTCTATTTTTGCTGTTTCACGTACGTCTTTTTTGCTACTTTTGCTCTGCAATATGAGGCCTTGTGCCCTGCTCGCTTGCATAGGTCGCATGTTATTTTCCTTTGTTACTGATATGCATTGTACCCATGAGACCCTCTACATTTTCTACAAGGGGTCCTAGGATTTTGTCTAGCCTGATAATTTTGTGAAGGGTTCTTTTTGCCTCATGGTTGGTAATTGCTGACAGGCGGGTGTCCTTTATTTTTGAAGCGTATTTTTTTTTAATGTGAGCGATACCTGCTTTTTCTATATTTCGGGAATCTTGCTTCATTGCAATGAACCGCTGACAATCTTAAGCCAGTTTCTGAAGCATCAAATCAGATTCTAATTTCAATTTGTTTAGAGCACGATGTCTTATATCGGCGTCTTTTGTGGCTATCAAACCTTGTGTGAATATTAAGCATTTCAAATTGCCGGCCGTTAATGACGACAATTTGAAATCGTCACACTGCTTATTAACTATAGACGCAAATGTCGTATAGTCCTGACTCTCCTTACGTGTAAGATTCATGCATTTTCATCTTTTATGATAAAGGCTTCTTTTTGGATAGTATAACTCCAGTAATAGTTTGACTGCCACGTCAAACGACGATTCGTTGTTTTTTTCTTGGTAAAATATAGTCCACGAATTTATTATGTACCTGACTTCCGTAGCAATAAACGAACCTTCTTTTGATCCATCCATGCACTGCAATCAATTTCAAAAATGTCTTCAAACCTTCTGAAATATACCTCAAACGTTAGGTCTTCCTTAGGAGCATAGTGAAATGTATCAATAGCTGACCAGATCACATTTTGGGAAAAAGCCGTGCTGGTTTCTTCTCCGCTGTCCTTATTCACTAAAATGTGCGTTCTCAAATCTATATTTTTTTTTTATCTGACTGGTTTTGTTGTTCTAAATGTAATTTTTTTAATTCCAATATTTGTTCATTCACGTCTTTTCTATCTCTCTCCTGTTTTTACTCGAAGAATTTCGTTAAATCTAATTGCTTTTCCAATATTTGTTCGTTCATTTATTTATTTTCTCTTTGTCTTTTTTCTTCGATATATTTTATTAAATTTAACTGTTTGTCTTCGTTGTGTTTCTGTGTTGCCAATTGTTTCTCTTCATTTTGTTTCTCTATTGCCAATTGTTTCTCTTCATTTTGTTTCTCTATTGCCAATTGTTTCTCTTCATTTTGTTTCTCTATTGCCAATTGTTTCTCTTCATTTTGTTTCTCTATTGCCAATTGTTTCTCTTCATTTTGTTTCTCTATTGCCAATTGTTTCTCTTCATTTTGTTTCTCTATTGCCAATTGTTTCTCTTCATTTTGTTTCTCTATTGCCAATTGTTTCTCTTCATTTTGTTTCTCTATTGCCAATTGTTTCTCTTCATTTTGTTTCTCTATTGCCAATTGTTTCTCTTCATTTTGTTTCTCTATTGCCAATTGTTTCTCTTCATTTTGTTTCTCTATTGCCAATTGTTTCTCTTCATTTTGTTTCTCTATTGCCAATTGTCTCTCTTCATTTTGTTTCTCTATTGCCAATTGTTTCTCTTCATTTTGTTTCTCTATTGCCAATTGTTTCTCTTCATTTTGTTTCTCTATTGCCAATTGTTTCTCTTCATTTTGTTTCTCTATTGCCAATTGTTTCTCTTCATTTTGTTTCTCTATTGCCAATTGTTTCTCTTCATTTTGTTTCTCTATTGCCAATTGTTTCTCTTCATTTTGTTTCTCTATTGCCAATTGTTTCTCTTAATTTTGTTTCTCTATTGCCAATTGTTTCTCTTCATTTTGTTTCTCTATTGCCAATTGTTTCTCTTCATTTTGTTTCTCTATTGCCAATTGTTTCTCTTCGTTTTGTTTCTCTATTGCCAATTGTTTCTCTTCATTTTGTTTCTCTATTGCCAATTGTTTCTCTTCATTTTGTTTCTCTATTGCCAATTGTTTCTCTTAATTTTGTTTCTCTATTGCCAATTGTTTCTCTTCATTTTGTTTCTCTATTGCCAATTGTTTCTCTTCATTTTGTTTCTCTATTGCCAATTGTTTCTCTTCGTTTTGTTTCTCTATTGCCAATTGTTTCTCTTCATTTTGTTTCTCTATTGCCAATTGTTTCTCTTCATTTTGTTTCTCTATTGCCAATTGTTTCTCTTCATTTTGTTTCTCTATTGCCAATTGTTTCTCTTCATTTTGTTTCTCTATTGCCAATTGTTTCTCTTCGTTTTGTTTCTCTATTGCCAATTGTTTCTCTTCATTTTGTTTCTCTATTGCCAATTGTTTCTCTTCATTTTGTTTCTCTATTGCCAATTGTTTCTCTTCATTTTGTTTCTCTATTGCCAATTGTTTCTCTTCATTTTGTTTCTCTATTGCCAATTGTTTCTCTTCATTTTGTTTCTCTATTGCCAATTGTTTCTCTTCATTTTGTTTCTCTATTGCCAATTGTTTCTCTTCATTTTGTTTCTCTATTGCCAATTGTTTCTCTTCGTTTTGTTTCTCTATTGCCAATTGTTTCTCTTCATTTTGTTTCTCTATTGCCAATTTTTTCTCTTCATTTTGTTTCTCTATTGCCAATTGTTTCTCTTCATTTTGTTTCTCTATTGCCAATTGTTTCTCTTCATTTTGTTTCTCTATTGCCAATTGTTTCTCTTCATTTTGTTTCTCTATTGCCAATTGTTTCTCTTCGTTTTGTTTCTCTATTGCCAATTGTTTCTCTTCATTTTGTTTCTCTATTGCCAATTGTTTCTCTTCATTTTGTTTCTCTATTGCCAATTGTTTCTCTTCATTTTGTTTCTCTATTGCCAATTGTTTCTCTTCATTTTGTTTCTCTATTGCCAATTGTTTCTCTTCATTTTGTTTCTCTATTGCCAATTGTTTCTCTTCATTTTGTTTCTCTATTGCCAATTGCTCTTCTCTGAACCTTTTTTCAAGTTCTAATTGTTGACCTTGTTAGAAATTCACAATTTCCAGAATTTGCTTTGGAAACTCGTCCATTTTGATTTTTTTACGGTATTGGCATATTGACAAAATGATTTTTATTCACAAACAACAGAATTCGTTGATTTACTTTTCCTATATTATCAACTCTATAGAAACAAACGTTTACAAAATTCGTACCTGATTATATAACGAATATTTCCTTCATATATTTATTTCTTCGTGTGGCAATTTTCCTGAGAAAATAATTTCGGCGTTTGCATTCACACAGAAAGCAGTAGATTTCGTTTGTCATTTTTCAATCTTCGTAACGTGTAGACACTGGGTTAAATTCCTTATTGACCCCACACATTTTTCCTCTTTTTCCTAAAAAGAAAAAATTACTTATCTGTGAATGAGAGTTTATAGCATTTATTTAATATTGGCTATTCTTTTTTATCTCTATGCGAAACAGAATGTCCCTTTTCTTGTTAACATTTTATTTGTCGTGCTTAGCGAAAGCGTTTTTTTTCTTCGACGTTCATCCCCGTCGACCAGTGAAAAGTTTATTTTAATCAGATTAAAATCAGACGTATTTTTTTACTTTGTGCAAATACTCGCTTTAGCCAATAAAATAAAATATATCATTTACTTTTGCAGAAGGGTTCTTTTGCCTTTTTTCTAACGCTAATGCCTTTTAACCATAAGATGTATTAGCAAGACATGCTTTTTAGAACGACAAGGTTTTGTTGTACTTACTGAAAACTTGGTCTCGTTAATTCAGTAATAATAATTCTCCACGCAATTCATCTTATGAGTTCTGTTTCAGCTCGTAGTGCACGCTTTAGTAGCTTTTTTAACAGCAAGACAAGGCTTTTTGACGACGTCTTTGTAAAATCTTTTTTTCGGCAAGAATTGTTGTCCTTTTGTCGAAGTTTCTTTATCTCATATTTGTGGATTTCTACGCTCGAATGTTATTTTTCCCCCAACATAAACAAGTAGTTTTTCCCGTTTTTCACCGAACTTTTGAAAAATAAATACTTTTGAAGTGTCGAATTTACCCCGAGTGTAGGAAAAAATTATTTCGAATATCCGCGTGTGTGCTTTTTTATTGAATCATTTTGGTCGTCAAATGCTGTCTTCCAATGGCTATTTTATTTTTAGAGTGAATTCGTTGCCCGAATGTTCGTCATTCCGTTGTTGTTAACAATTGTTGTAGATTGATCAGGGGAGTTCTTGAATCGTCCTCGTCAGCCAGTTGTTGTAGATTCATGTTATGTGTTACAAATGAAGGAAACCACAAGTAGTGTAAAGTGTATAAAATATAATATGTATTTATCATAAAGAATACAGGAGTCACTGAAGTGGTATAAGAGGAACGTGTTCGTAGTATGCGGTTAAACATGGTATGAATGTTTCCATTTAGTCCCTGAAACCAGTGGTATTCATAGGACCGGTTGATTCCACTTAGTACTCAAATAGGGGTGATTTGTACCCCACAACCCTTACTAACTTAACGGAACACGTCGATTTTATTTTTGCTTTCGGTTTTTGCTTCTAGCTGATGCTATCAAAATCCCGCTACCCGCCAAGCCCCGTCCCACCTGGCACGCTCTCCGCGTCCACGTTCTCTCTCCCTATAGGGAATATTTTTTTTACGACTGGGCAAGGCCGGGAGTCTTCCGCTAGTATATATATATATATATGTATATATATATATATATATATATATATATATATGTGTATATATATATATATATAACATATATATATATAATTATTTTTTTTTTACTATAATAATAATAATAATAATAATAATAATAATAATTATATATATAATTATTTTTTACTATAATAATAATAATAATAATAATAATAATAATAATATATATATATATAAAATATATTTTAGTCATTGACATACAGTCCTGTTTCGTTGTTTCACAATTCATCAGTGCCGCTAGACTAACACCCATCCCAAGCCGAGGATCGAACTTAAAACCGTCGTGATGACAGTCGGCAGTTCTACCCCCTGACTACGGAAGCGGTAGCCGTAATTAATCTGTCCGAATGTCTATTTAAATAAACATCCGCCCGCCACTCGTAAAGTGCTCAAACGTTGTTTGTAAACAAACCGCGAGCTTCGCATTTTTTCAGCTAAATTAAGTAGCGAGTAAGATTATTTACGATAGTGCTCAACCCAAGAGGGGGGTTTTATAAAATATATTTTAGTCATCGACATACAGTCCTATATATATATATATAACCAAGTCTTGAGGTCTGTTTCTGTGTCTGCCCGTTCTAATTTTTCGCGAAAACTTCTGAGCCGATCTGGGTGAAATTTGATACGTACCTCTGTTATGATAAGGTACAGCGAACTAAATAATGCACGATTTTTGAGTAATAAGCATTAGTAGGGATTAGTCAACACAATGCGACGTTTACTCTACGCTTCCGATATAGACAAAACATTTCCCAGAATTCCGCCAATCAGCAAAAACACTCAACATTTCTGCTCAAATGTACTAAAAAACATACGCAAAGAGGTAAGGAAGCACTATGTTACATCCTCGACGGAAAAGACTCCAAATGTCTGTGAAGAATACGAACAAACACGGAATCAAAACACTGCCGAAGAACTGCTACAAACCCTCCAAGAAGATCGAGCAGAAAAATGGATGAAATGGTAGAGAATCTTGACCTCACTAGATTCAGTCGACATGCCTGGCAGACGATAAAAAACTTAGATCCCGAAAAGTCCAACCCAAAATCAGCATCACCGATAGGAGCTGAGAAAGTTGCCCAAGAAATTAAGTCCAGACGGCAACACATCCCAAACCACAACTTTGAGAGATGTATCAGGAAGGATCTTAGAGAAACCCTAAGAGCGACACCAGCGGACAACCCTATCCTGACTGCACCCATAAAACCCACAGAAATGAAAGAAAGCAATCATCAACATACAAAATGGCAAATCTATAGGTGTCGGCAGGATCTTCCCCAATATGATCACCCGCCTCCGACCAAAAGCCAGAAATTGGCTCCTGACACAACGACAAACATCATTGACACAGCAGATTATACCTACAGCTGAAGACAAGCTTAAGCAATAACGATTCTCAAGCCCGGAAAAGCGGCTGATGGCGCAGCAAGCTACATGCCTATATCCCTGCTATGCTGCGTCTGCAAACTACAAGAGAGAATCACTCTCACGAGACTAACTCCTTTCCTGAACCCACACACCCTAAAAAACAAGGGGTCTCCAAGTACTGCAGAGCAAGTTATCACCCTCACATTATTACATAGAGGCATGTTATGAAAATCAGTTGTAAACCGGAGCAGTCCTCATCGCCTTTCTGCAGCCTACGGCATGGTTTGGACAGAAAGATTCATACTAAAACTTGCAGAGGCCATCCTCTGCAGAAAAAAAACATTAAGTTTACTTACAAAATTCACGGGAACCAGACATAATAATGTCATTACGGATAAGAGCAAGATCAGAAAAAAAAATGAAGTTCCTCAAGGCTCAGTATCTGCACCGACACTCTTTAACATCTACATCAGCGACATGCTTACAAGTACCTCAGTAAAGTTGGAATACGCAAACAACTGGGCGTTGGTTCATCAATCAGACAAGTGGGAGGAACATAAAAAGATGTTGACTGAGGACACCAACCCTATGAAAACTTTCTTTGACAAGATGAACAGCAAAAAGACAATTATATCAGTCTTTACTCTCAACAACTATGAGTCCAGACGAAATCTTCAAGTTAAAGGTGATAACTCAGCTCTTTCAACTGATCAATTCATTAAGTACCTGGGGATTACCGTTTGGAGAACGCTGTCCTATCATACGCACCTTAAGGGATATGTAAATAAGATTTCCAAAAGGAACAACCTCCTAAATATAGTAGCTGGAACGTGATGGGTAGTTCCCAAAGTCGTCAGAACAACAGCAGTTGAACTCTGCTATGGGGTTGTAGAATACTGCGCCCCAGCATGGTCTCGGAGCCAACACACAAGACCAATTGACAAAGGACTCCAAGAAACTACGCGTATTAACTTAGGATGCTAAAGTCAACCCTAACACAATGACTGCCAGTAGCAAGCTAAATCGCACAATCCTACATAACGAGAGAGGAAGCAACTCAAAAATGAATTCAAAACATCGAGGATGACACCAGGTACTTACCAATCCAACAAATTTTAAACGATGCCGGAAATACATCCAAACTCAAGTCTCGAAATCTCTTCTACAGCTCCAAAATAAAAAAAAAATCAACCTAGTTGAAACATGGAAGGGGGAATGGAGAAACAATACTCTCAAAGGGAGGGGGGATGTTATTGAAGATCAAACTTTGCGCCTCCCAGGTTTTGCTACAATTCGTAGAAAGCAGCGGGTAGCTGCAAACTGGATCAGAACAAGATACTGCAGGCCTGCAGTAAAGAAACACAGGTAGAGACAAATAGACTCACCAATCTGCCCAAAGTGCAAGGAAACCCTCTCAGGATATAGACCACCTGATCCTACACTGGCCAGTCACTCGACTAGAAGGAGCTTATGCGACAGCCCACCTACCTGAAGACAATTTCTCACACTGGATAAAAATAGCGATTTAGAGATCAAGTTCCTATGATACTACTACTACTACTACTCTAGAAATTTATGTGTAAAGCACTAATTCTTAATAAACAAGCTATAAGTTTTATAACCGTTTAACGGAGTAAAATATCTAGTATTTATATATTCATTCATGTTTTGTCTATTTTATTCGTTGGAAAACTAGGAAAAAATATGCTTTTTCGTATTACAATCGCATTAAACATTTGAAAATATAGTATATATATATATATATATATATATATATATATATATATATATATATATATATATATTACCGCTTTATTTGCTTAGTTACACCGGTTTCGATTACCGAATCGTATTAACTATCCAAGAATTTCGTCAAACTTTCCAGAAACGTTTCTGTAAAGTCTGACGAAATTGTCGGATCGTTAATACGATTTGGTAACCGAAACATATGTAACTAAGCAGATAAAACGGTAATATATATTCTCTACAATAGTATTGAGCACTCTCTTTAGTTCTTTTTGTAATTTCCATTTATTTGTCTCGCTCTCCTTCTCTCTCTCTCTCTGTTTCTCTCTCTCTCTCTCTCTCTCTCTCTCTATATATATATATATATATATATATATATAATTTTAGCTTTTTTTGCCATATACGTAACTATAAATAATGAATCTTTAATAATTATCTACGTACATATACATTTTATCCTTGTATAGATATATGTTTAAACCGGAAATACGATTCGAACTCCGGAAGAAAGGATTTCGAACTCTCTAACCAAGTTTAGTTATGGGAGCTTTATTGCCAAACAGTTTCATGAACTTAAATGTTTAGGTTTGTATTTTTGAAAGAATTAATATGTGTTTCTGCAATTCTAATACATCTTGAGTCATGTTTGTGAATTGTTTAGATGAGGATTAGTTATTTGTATTATTTGGATTCACCAGACTACTGTTCTCATCTTGGGTGCCATTTTCTCAACGTTTCGGTCGATATAACTAGACAGTACCTTAGCTTCAACTTCCACCATCATTATAATGTAAAGAAAGAAATCGTCAGTTGGTTACAATATCGAGCAAAAGCAATGTATATTAATAGCAATGCATATCAATAGAAAATGGGCAAATTTAATGAAATCCTCCAGCGAAACAACTATCCAGAGAGCATGACAATCTCCTCCTGGGGTTAATACCACCAGAATACTAAGATCTGGTTCCCCCTCGCCAATCTTTCACGATAAACACCCGTCTAGCTGAATCCATTGTGAAAAATTTCCCCCACTCTATATCTGTGCCTAAATCAAAACGCGGATTCCATGAACAAAGCTTCTTTCTTAGAACTGCACGCCTGTGGAACTCTGTTCCGTGCCTGCTTCCCTCCGGACTACAACTTGGATGTGTTCAAGTCCAATGTTAACAAGTTCCTAATGAACCGCCCCCTTAATTAAACACTTCATCAAATCTCCACACTAACGTAATGCACTTGCAATAACCCTTATCCCTGAGTGGATTCCGGGCCTTGATAAGTGGTGACCACTGTGTAAAAAAAAACAAGAAAAAAAAACAACAACATTTTAACACGAACAGTCTTCTACCCTTGATAAAGGTATGTTTCTACACCGAAAATGTGGACATTATATATAAAATCATGATTTTATCATATCATTTAATTGGAATTCATTATTGAGTATTATTTATTAATTTGTTTATTGCGGACTATTATCCGCATCTAAAAAACAACTACGAAAGATTAGGATAATAGTCTGCAATAAACAAATTAATGATTTTATCATTTGATCAATATTTTCTTAAGATTTCTTGGTTTTCAAAGATTTTCAATTTAACATTACGAAATACTTTCCAATATATGAAGCACACTACTAATTTAATATAATATATTTTGTCAGTAATTCAAACCCAATAGATAATCCTTCCTATATAAAAAATAGTCTCTCAGTTTGCTTATTAATCAACTTTTTGGCTTCTATTTTGAGCTAAACAGCTCAGAAAAGAACTGATTGATATTTTCTAAATAAAATTCCCATACGAAACTCCATACACAAACGCTTTATCACAGTAAGTAAAGTATTCATGTTTTAAATGAGATTAATATTTAAAGTTGGTCTCCCAAATTAGGATGCTGAACAATTGTTTAAGGTTTCAGTGTTAAACATGTCTTATAACCATAATAACATTTTAGATGCATTTTTCTTGTGTGGCGCCTTCCTCCATATCTGATAAATCACGTTAAAACGTCGTAGATAAAAGCTATAAACTGCGTTAAACAACAACACCAAAAAAAAAAAAACCAACAAAAAACCTTATTATGTATACATAAATCTGAAGTGATAAGAATCTGAGAACGCAGCATTTTTCGTTATCGCATTTTTCCTTTCTAATAAATATTGAATTTGTTGATACGGTGCCCGAAAACTTTTATAAGTACTTGAATCTTATACAAACATAGGCATACGATAACCATATCTAACGTAATTTAATATCATATATATATATATATATATATATATATATACATATATGTATATATATATACATATATGTATATATATATGCATGTATATATATATATATCTTTATAAGATCGTATTTAAATGTGAGAACATATATATATTTATATTTATATATTCTCACATTTAAATACGATTTAAATGTGGGAATATATATATATATATATATATATATATATATATATATATATATATATATATATATGTATTCTCACATTTAAATACGATCTTATAAAGGTGTGCATTTATATACATTCTATATTAAACAAAACCAAACGTTCAGTTCGGCACATACATTTGTCATGATGTCAAATCTCGCGGCAAATTTTGGAAAAAGAAAATGGAGTTATAAAATCTAATGTTTCATAGCTTTCAACAAGCTTCGTGTAACTTGTGCCTCTGTAAAGACCACTTGAGGATCGGAATACTAAACGTGAAAATCAAAATTCGCTAATTTGTTTTGTTATGGATTATTTTAGCTGCTATATTGGTCATGCTGCGAAACACTTGAAAGAGGAAATGATAATTCATATTCTTCGATCCTCGTCTTTGATATCATTCACAAAACGTTTCGTTCGTAGTTCATTTGGACGCATTGCGCAACAGAAAATATTAATAGTCAATAATCAGTTCTAAGTGACTGTCTTCTTAAGGTCGAAGGTCCAATCCTCACTGCAGGCGATGCTAAACAAGAAATAGAATAAAAAAACATATTCATTTATTTATTGCGGACTGTTATCTTCATCTTTTCGTTGTTGTTTCACGACGTTTCGAGCCAATATTCCTGTGACCTTCGGCAAATGGTAATCGCGACAAAATAGGAACTCCGAATCTCTTAACTGCATTCTCAGTAATTACCACCTTCCATTATTTTTTTCATCTCATCACGTTTTGGCCAACAAAGCCTCTGGCTGGTTTTGGGTAGGATTGAAACCGCTATCCTCAGACAATGCTCACCTGGAACCGTAGAGCTTCAACGTCTCTATCCACTGCGCCACGAGCCCCGACGGGGGATCAAGGTTAAACTTTTTTTCTTATAAATCTACGTTTATATCTGATCTGTCACTGTGGGGTCTCTACCGAATAATATATACAATTTAATTAATTGGAATATTTATTGAGATGAGTATTATTTATTCATTTATTTATGACGGACTATTATTCTCATCTTTTATTTGTTGTTTAACGACATTAGTTGTTCTCAAAACGTAGTGAGACGAAAAGCAACTACGGATGGTAGTAATTGCTGAAAATGCAGTTAGGAAATTCGGAGTTCGGATCCCGTCGCGGTTACCACCTGACGAAGGCCAGAGGAATAGTTGGCCGAAACGTCGTGAAACAACAACCAAAAGATGAGGATAGTAGTCCGCAATAAATAAATTAATAAATCATATTCATCTCAATGAATAATTAATTAAATAAAAACCTACTTAAGACTTCTACTCACCCATGACCGATGAAACAAGAACACTTTACCTTCGTTGATGACAGAAATAGTTCAGTTCAAAATTTAGACATGAAAAAAATCCAAAAGTTCAACAAGATATTGAAAACTGCAACAGTTTACCGAAGAACCCAAATAATTCATATACGCATTTTGGTTATTATGCTCACACCGCTTTGGTAACTTCCAATGCATCTTTTGGTTATTTGAAGTCTAATGGTTGAACTTGTAAATCTTTAGTTTCCAAATTGAAAACGATGCACTTTTTTATGGTGTCATCTCTTAACAATGCCCAAAGATAGATAAATAAATGTTAAATGAATAGAAAGTAAATCGTGAGGCAAAAACGTGCTGACTGGTAATAGTGGTGTCTGACTGGGCAGAATTTGATTATTTAAGATGGCGGCTCAACCAGAATTTGTCCGCATTAGACTTAAAAACAATCGTGTTGTAGTTAGCAGCTCCACGGTATTGTGTTCTGCAGCCGAGGTTAAACTTGAAAAGTTTGGCAACATCCTGGACCGGTATATGATAGGTATGAGTATTTTCAGTCGCAGATGGAAATTCAGAGCACAGACGGTTCTGATCATAAAGTATTGACTTTGATACAAACTTCTTATTAAAAGGTTTGACTTTGTCGATTACTTACGAAATCACTTGAAGTCCATTAATACTTGTTTTGATCACAATCACGCATCTGCTCAGAACACTTTGTTATTCGCCAACACCTCGTGGGAACCAAGCCATTTCTCCGCTACTTTAGACTTAACGGATTGTGTATATGAGTCTCTCGCGTCGTCTATCAGATTTTTGCAGTTGTTATTGGTGCTCCTAAAGTTGGCTATTGTTCGAGGATTACATCGGCTGAAACGTAATGAATATAAAAACAAACGCGAGACAAATTATGAATACATGTTTTAAGATATCCCGAAAGGTGATATCATTCGATGATTATTATTTCATTGGTTTATTAAGGAATGGCTGGTTAAGACTTTTGTCATAAATAATAAAAAACGGGAAGAATGAGAATGGTTGAAAATCATAAAGATATAACTGAAAGTGTAAATAAAACTTTTGGGACGGGAAGAAGAACCACACACCAGATTGAAACAGTCAGACGGGATAGAAGATTGAAAAAGTAACCTAAGTTGAAAAAAATTAGCAAAGAAAAATCTATAATATAAATCTCACCTGTCTATTTAAATGTATGTATGTATGTATGTATGTATGTATGTACGTATGTATGCCTGAAACTTTCGATAGAGGTGACAGATTTTAACGAAATCTATATCCTCTTGAAGCTCGAACCTTCGGACGACAAATAGCGAAAAATTGGCTAAAAACATTAGTGCCCTCACCCTCAACTCGACACATTTCAACAAGCAGGGGGTCGAATTTTTCGCCGATAATTTCGAAAGTCATCCACACTTTTCGATTGTCTAGCCTTAATTCAAACATTCGTCACTTCCGATTTGGCGAGAGATGCAACAGCAAAGACGTCACGTTTTCATTTTCACGTACTTTTCCAGCTTCGCGATACGTGTTCGAACATGCCTGCCTGTCTGCATACTACAAAAATTGTTTTCTTGCTCAACACACTCCTCCAAATACTCGGTCACCACCAGGCACACAGGACAGTAAAAAAAAACAAAACAAAACACAAAAAAAACAACGGTATGTATTACCTATATTAACGAATGAAAATAATGACAAAAGAAAGTTCGAACAACACAAATCTAAGAAAGCAATACTAGGATAGAAAAAAGAAAAGAAAAGAAAAAGAAAAAAAGAAAGATAAGATAACAAAAAGGAATTAACAAGAAATAAATCTGCATTTAGGAATACAGAATGAAAGAAAAAAAGAATTAAGATAGAGAAACATATTAAAAAAGACGGCAGGAAAAATGCAAAATAGAATGAAAACAATGAACAATAGTTTGGATAAAATAAAGGAAAATATTTGGTGATAATACGTGATAGAAAATGATTTGTAGTAAATCGGTATTCAAAAGTAAACGTGAAACGCGAATGGAACAAGCGAACCGCGATAGAACGTAATAACTTATCACATGCGAGAATTGGTGTGAAAAGAAAATCGTTTGTTTCAATGTAAAAGAAAAAATAATGATTTTATGTATTATTTGACCTATTATCTTTATCTTGGATGTTATTGTCAAAGCATGTCTGCCAATTTAACGTCCAGTCTCCTTCAGGTGCATCCTTCCAGAAATATTTTCGTAGAACTCGGAAACCTGTACGGAATTTCTTTTTTAATCCATGGGGACATATTGGTTTTGTTCCATCAATGTATGGGCACCATGTGTCACCTGTATATACTACTATCGGTAGGTGGGCGCTGCCCGGTTATAAAATATATTTAAGTATGGTATTTTAATTTATAGAGCACATTAGAAAAAAAGGGACTTCGGTGCCATCAGTCAGAAGCGAAACCGAAAGCAAAATTTTGTAAGAAAAAAAAATAAAAATAAAGAAAAGAAAAATGCCTAGTGGTGGACGCGAACTTGCGAAAGTTGAGTTCGTAAGCGATAACGTTATGGATCGAACCACGGTTTTTACTCATTTCTTTCTAATTTTTCGATATTATGTGTCCGAGAGACCGTTCTTTCTAACGATACCAGGTTTGTGCCTGTTCGATGACAAAAGTTTTTAACAGACATACGAACACACACAAACACACACAAACACACACACATATACGGTTGATATTTATAGTATTTATATCATAGATTTCGCACTTGCATCCACCCAGTTCTTTTGTCCTGATGCCATGAAAACGAAACTTCTGAGTTTTATTCTCAAACATATTTATGATATTATTGAGAGACTGTATAAGGTTTCAGGGTAGTATCCTGCGATTTTTTTTACCAAATTTCCCCTAGATGATATTCTCTTGTGGTGCGTATAGTGTGTATAATATTCTCTCTGGTGCGTATAGTTTCTTTTAGATAGTCACTCTATTGGCGTCACTGCATATTGCTTTTGTGCAATATTCAAGTAAGTGGACAGTCCTTTTGTTTATATTGTTTCTATTAAATTCGTGGTGGAAGTTGAAATTAAGATATTGTCCAGTGAAGGCAGGTTTACGACGTATACATGATCCGGACCTTTGATCAGTTACAAACGATCAACACATTCAGAAAGGAAAAGTTGCTGTATCTTCCTTTTCTCTACTTCAGTGTAGTGAGAACTCAAGCAAAAATGATTACTCTATCCCCCTCCCCTTCCCCTCCTCTCTCTCTTTCTCTCTCTCTTTCTCTCTCTCTCTCTCTCTCTCTCTCTCTATATATATATATATATATATATATATATATATATACATATATACTAGCAAAAGTACCCGTCGTTGATTGGGTTAAAAAACAACCTACAGAAAATGGACTCTGATTTATGAAAGTATGGTCGGTTATGAAAAGGAAGGTTTGCTTCGAATTTGGGGGTATCAAAACCAAAGCAAAATATGATGACAGTAAAAATAAAGTAGACAAACCACATAATTTATTGTACCGTACCTGTTCACACTGAAACACTTATCACAATAACCTATATTAAAAAAAAAACTTGTTAAACTTTGTGACATATTTCCATTCTATGGAGGTCATCCGCGAACGAACACCCCATAATTTTATTATACCATATTTCTTCAAACTGAAGCATAATTATCAAAGTATACTTACGCAGATAGATATTAAAATTCTTTATTACAGTTTGTGACTATTTCCATTCTATGGAGGCCAGGCGCGAACGCAGACCCCACAATTTTATTATACCCTCCCTATTAAAGTTAAAACATAATAATCAAAGTATTATAATGTACATCTATATTAAAAACACTTGTAAACGTTTTTTTTTTAATTTTTAAATTCTTTATTCCATACTTTGAGGACGAGTTGCTTACGCAGACCCCACAATTTTAATGAATCATCATTATACCAGATCAAACATATCCATTCCTGTATCTCGATAATCTTCTATCATTATATGTGATCAGTTTTCTATAATAATCGACCATATAGAAGCCTATTCGTGACCAGACACACACACTCAGGCGTCCAGCTTTATATATATATATATATATATATATATATATATATATATATATATATATAGTATTCCGAATTTTATTGGGTTTATATAATTGATAATTCGGTAGCCGTTCATATACCAATAACTTTTAAGTCAGAATTAGATTACTTAAATTTTAAGTGTCATTGTTCTATCGTTATTTCTATGGTAGGTGCACGTCTGAGCTCCATTCTCTGGTCCTCCCTCGCCAATCTTTTTCAAAAAACACCCGACAAGCTGAAACCACCGTCAATAATTTTCCCCACTCCCTATCTGTGCCTAATTCAAAACGTAGATACCATGAACAAAGCTTCTTTCTTAGAACTGCACGCCTGTGGAAATCTGTTCCGCTTGCCTGTTTGCCTCCCGACTTCAACCTGGATGTCTTCAAGTCCAACACAAACAAATTCTGATGAACCGCCCCCTCCCTAAGTAATGACACCTCACAATTTATCCAATACTATTGCTACACTATCCCTTTGATTACTGTACACACAATAACTCTTATCCTTGAGTGGCCATTGGGTCTTGATAACTAGTGAACTCCATGTAAAATAAAAAGCTTCCAAATTATAATATTTTGTAATCAGAGTTCATATATTGTTTTAACAAAATCCAGATATCAAAGAATGGATTGATAGCAACAAATAGTGTATTTTATCGTTCGTGACAATTGTTTCAAGACTATTCGGACAAATTCCAGAAAAAACCTTGGAAAGAAGAGATGTAGATAAAATATTTTCTCATAATTTTCATTAAAATGGAAATGGATTCCATATTGTTCATTATAAAAGTGTTTTTTCAAAACGTCCGATGATAGGCTGTTTTTGTGAAAATTTTTGAACGATAAAGGGTTTGAATTTGTTCGAATGGTCTTAAAACAATTGTACCTGTTTACTATGCCTCCCCACGGGACAGAGTTAGACACCAGGATCGTTTTTTAACGTGGAGAAAAGGTACAAAAATAAAAATTGTCTCAGTCGTGAAGGATTTCTCCTCCACCGAAAGAGAACAAGAAATGGAAGTGCAGCATCTGAAGATTAGATACTACACGTTGATCTTGACCAAAAAGGCCAAGTAAAACAATTGTAACGAACGATGAAATACACTATTTTTCCTATCAATACATGCTTTGATGTCTTGATTTTGTTAAAACAATATATATTTATATATATATATATATATATATATATATATATATATATATATATATATATATATATATATATACAGGGTGGGCCAAAATAAGGGGCCTATCTTTAAATTTGAATAACTTCCACAAAATAAAAGTTAAACTCACCAAACTTTATGTGTGTAGACTGACCCTTCCGAGAATTTTTTGAAATAAACAAAACAAATTTTGGCCGAAAAACACTTCTTAAAACTTACATGAATTTATGAATTTTTAAAAATAGGACCCTAATTTTGGCCCACTTTATATATATATATATATATATATATATATATATATATATATATATATATATATATATATAAGTTTCCAGACATTTTTTTGTACAGGATGTTAAAATTGCTGTACACTCTTGAAAATTCACTATGCTATTGTTATACATCATATCAGATGATTAACCAATTTTAATCATTTCAGGGCAAAATGAAAAGCTACAGCAGGAATTAGAATACACCCTAATAAAGCATGATCGTCAAAGCTAGTGAATTTCTAAAATTCAGTCTAGACGTGATGACACATTATAAGAACAATATGCAATAAAAGTCTTTTTTTAACTTAGAAATATGCCACAGAATCGTATCAAATCTTTCATACTGCTTTTTGACCATCTTACATGAATAGAGCATTGATTTTTGAGTGGGATAAGAGATGCAAAAGAAGGCAAGGTGTCGGTGAGGCATGATAAGGGGTGTGGGAGGAGTAAGAAAGTTAGAACGCTAGAGCTGATCGGTCAAATAAAGAATTTCATGAATAAGGACTGCCATGTGTCTATAGAAATAATAAGTGCAGTTTGATGTCGGTGTGGGAAATGTGCACACAATTATTAGCGAGAAACTGAAGATGCGGAAAATTTGTGCATTGTTTCTTCCAAAGGTGGCCTATCTTTGTCACAGACTATTTGACCAAGATTGGCATCAAGACAGTTCCCCACCCTTCATATAGTCCAGATATAGCTCCCTGTGACTTATTTCCTAAGTTTAAGGAAAATCTTAGAGTATGTCGTCATGAGACAATTGAGGAAATGGAAGAAGCTGTGATAAGGGTGGTAGACACGCTAACACAAGAGGACTTCCATGGGGCCTTACAGAAGTTGTTGGAATGACACAACAAGTGTATTGCAGCCGGAGGAGATTACTTCAAAGGGGACTAGAGTTTCAGGTGTGTACTATCGATAAAAGTGTTCATTCCAAAAACGTCTGGAAACTTATTGAAGGCACCTAGCAGCTATATATATATATATGCATTATATGGATTATCGAGGCAGAATGACTAGAATTTATTTGATTATGCAACTATTAATCCTCTTTCTTATCGTCTTTTAATTTAAATCTTATACCTCGGTCTCAAAACTTCTTAAAATTACTTATCTTCGGAATATTCAAACTATTTTATTACTCCGTACCGAGGGCCACGGAAACAATTTTACCCTCTACATCATCGTCCTTTGATTCTGGTCAAATCAATAAATGAGTTCAATGATTTGTTTTGTTGCTCTTTAGTATCTGATTTCCTCAGAGAAAATTATGTTAATTGCAGACAGAAATCTTTCAATCAATGCACAAATACAAGGAGTATTATTCAATTAAGGATATATATCTAGTACGTTTGATATATATATATATATATATATATATATATATATATATATATATATATATATACATGGCAATTAGGGTACACGAGATTTTTCGCGCTTCATATTCTAAGCCGAAAATATCCCCAATAGAATACAATGCGAAAAATACTGTGTACCTTAATTGTAACATATATTTTCTAAGTTACAACCCAGTTTTATTTACGTATTACTGCTTAAGCAAATATTAAAACTAGATGCATAAAACTTTATGCAGATATAAAAAATAACAATAATTACAATAATATAGACGTACTTTATAACATGTAACGTATAAGACGTACTTTATAACATAATATGAATAAAATATTATGAGTGAACATATAATACCTCTTCTGATTTTGGAATTTTGATTAAGGATAGACTGCTCTGAAAGTAAAAATTCATTTTTATTGAGCTTAACTAATTGTAACAATTTGAAAAACTTATGGAACAGATGCCTTTAAAGTATATACTTCCTTACAAACGTAATATATATATATATATATATTACATATATAATATAATATAATATAATATATATATATATATATCTTTCAAGATGTTTTTTTAACATGTTTTATTAATCATTTGTTAATATATATACATATATATATATATATATATATATATATATATATGAACAAATGATTAATAAAACATGTTAAAATACACTTTTTGTTGCTATCAACTCATTTCTTGAAGTCTTGGTTTTTGTTAAAATAATATATGAATACTCAATTATGAAATATGATAATTTCGTAGCTTACTTTTTAAGTCATCTCTCTTTTTTGGCTTAAATTTATTGGTATATATGAACAATTTTTGAATTATATCAACCTAGCATAATTCGGAATTCTACAAATGTGTCTTATATATATATATATATATATATATATATATATATATATACACACATATATGTATATATATCTTGTTATTGAAAATTAATTACAATTTTCAAAAACCTTATAAACCCATACGAATGTATACAAAATTTTAATTATTCGACAAGGAGTACAAATGAAAAAAAAAACTTATTCTATGGAGTTTCAAAGAATGCTATTCTTTTCATCAGAGGAAAGAAGTTTGCAAAATATACAATAAATTTTGCAGGTTACTGCACTGAAGTAAACCAACCATATGAGATTTATTATGTTAATATAAAAAATTAATTTAATAGTTAAAGACATTTTTGGGGGATTCAACATAATTAAGAAAGCAGGAAACGGGGAAAATGGAGAAAAATGGTTATGATAAAAATCCAATATGAAAGACGGTAAAACCCAGAACAGGAAAATCCGAAATAGGTTCGTTGCAAATCCATTGGTAATCCACAAGGAAACAGAAATGTAAATATAAATATCCAAGATAAAATCCAGTAAAGCATCAGCTCATGGGGAAGTCAAGATTCATTTTTTCATATGAAACGTTCTTTTTCCAGCTGATGGAAATGGAGAGTGATAAATGGAGATTTTTAATAAGATTAGAAACTGGAGTTAGGATTAGAGTTAGGGTTAGGGTTGGTAAGAGAAAGAGAAAAATAAAAAAGAGAGATAAGTACAGAAGGGGAAGATAAGATATTTAAAATTCGAAAAGATAGGGGATAAAGAGAGATAAACATTATTGAGGGAAAGGTGAAAGAGAAAGGGGAGAGATGGGGGCAAATAGAGAATCGTCATTCTAAATCTATTTTAGAACAGATAAATATAGGTCAGTTAAATGTCAATTTGACCCAGACAGGAATATATATGTATATGCAAGTGCTAAGTCTATTTCTATTTAACAATTTTAATTTAGGCTTTTTTGGTTCATCCTTATATAATTGAATTCTCTTTTGTAATTATAAACTTTTTAGAAGTCGGATTATGTAGGTGCTAAGTCTGCGATAGGTTAAATTTATTTTCTTTTTTTCCGGGAATTTAAACTGCATTCTTTCTTTTCTTTAACATTTTTTTTTACTGAAAACTTCTTCAGAATATATATCTATATATCTATAAAAGTGAAAATGTGTGTGTGTGTGAAAGTGGCTGTCTGTGTGTGTGTGTGTGTGTCTGTGTGTGTACATTTCCCTACGCAATAACTGTGTCAATTTTTAGTCTACAGACTCCAAATTTGATATACAGGCTACTGAGATTTGGGAAAATAGATGTAATCGGTTTTTGGCCAGAGATTTGGTTGTAAAGGGGTCAAAGTTCAACGATTTGACCTTTGAGGACTCTACCAAACTCCTCCGACAATTTTGGGTATGAACACTTTAACGTTTAAATATAGTTTCCTTGGACAGCATATCTACATATCTAGAAAAGTGAAAGTGGCTGTCTGTCTGTGTGTGTGTCTGTGTGTGTACATTTCCCTACGCAATAACTCTGTCAATTTTCAGTCTACAGACTCGACATTTGATATACAGGGGACTGAGATTTGGGAAAATAGATGTGATCGGTTTTCGGCCAGAAATTTGGCGATTAAGGGGCAAAAGTTCAATGATTTGACCTTTGAGAACTCTACCAAACTCCTCCGACAATTTTGATTCTAAACACTTGAAATTTTAGACATAAGTTCCTTGGACATGGATCTAACTTACTAAGTTTATTTGAGCCCAAAACAATAAATTTTAAGATGTAAAAGTTAAAAAAATTGACCGTTTTTTTTTGCTCAACATACACCTTCACATACCCGGGCAACGGCGGGCACCCATGCTAGTATATATATATATATATATATATATATATATATATATATATATATATATTATTTTTAAAATGTAATTATCCACTGACACGTGTTTCGTCGTCTACGTCTCATCAGAACGTGGCAGTGGATAATTATATTTTAAAAATAATATATATACCGCTCCCCATGTGGGGGTACCAAATTGGTTAAAAGGGAAAATTATTCCCAACTCGCATTTAGGTAAATGATTGGATTCATTCAAAACATATCGGTAAAACCAAAACAAAACAACATCTATATATATATATATATATATATATATATATATATATATATATATATATATATATATAGAGAGAGAGAGAGAGAGAGAGAGAGAGAGAGAGAGAGGGGGAGAAGGAGAGAGAGAAAAAGAGATAGAGACAGATAAAGAGAGAGAAACATAGAGAGAGAAACAGAGAGAGAGAGAGACAGACAGAGACAGAGACAGAGACAGAGAGACATTTCAAGTTCTGAAGATATGTTTATTATTTTTTGTAAAAGCAGAAAATAAATGCCAATATTTTAATTGTAACCAGATTTTCCCCAGAGAATAAGCATTTTGTTCTTTTTCTCCTTGTCAGTAGTCAGGAATTACAAATTAGGAATTTAGGCGACTGGCAGTACAGGTTCCATTGTAAATATGGCCGGAATTAATGTCTGTTAAATTGTAGTTGACGTTGGCAGATGTATTATTAATAGATCAATATTTCTACATTTTAAAGAGACTCGAGGTATGAAACTATCAAATACATTTAAAAATTCCATTTCCGAAGATTCATTCATTGTTCTAAGAAATTGGGAAATAAATCGAAATATCACATCGTTTATAGACTTTCCTCAGTAAATAAGATATTTTTTAAAAATATTGCAGACTCCTTTGTTTTAAAACGCAGAATCAATTGGTATTCTAGTAAAACGTATTAGAAAAGATAAATCGTGTTTGATTTTGATATAGGGCTTCATTTAGAATTGCATTCTCAGACAGAAAATCAGACAGAAACTTCGAGAAACTATAAATATATCATATATATTTTTGTACGTTTTGCTGACGTATGTCGGCATGACAGTACGTGTCCGATTGCGTTTATAATCGTAAAACAGGAGATGATGGATTTTTATTCTTTATCTATTATCTATTGGTTTTATGCAACGGCCATTCCGGTCGATGGGAAATACTACTTTAGCCAAAGATTGAACAAAAACACCCCAGGATTTCTCATATAGAGATATTTGTGTTGTTTTATATCTCTACCATCATTCGCGAACAAAACAATTTGCATTCATATATTTCTCTCTCGATATATATAGCTATACTGATGAGGAATAAACTCCGAAACATGCATGTATATAGATGCCTTACTTTTATGCACGTAGTAATTAGTAATTAATAATTAATATTTAAATATATATGCATAATATATATGTATATATAGATCATCATATAATGACTAGACCCCTCTCTGACTGACGTAAAAAAAAAACATCCGGTCTTTGCTAATAAAGCCAGAGATGGCTTGTGTTGCCGGGTTGAAATCTATCGATTGGTGTCAATTGTGAAACCAAAAGGATGAAACCTTACTGTCTGTAGGTATTTAATTATTCTAGTATCTATATATATATATATATATATATATATAGTAATGTGATTGATAATTTAAAAATCAAATTATAATTAAATTAAAAATCCGTTTCATAAGAAGGAACAACAACAAAATCAATTATTTGTACGATCGTTTCGGAAAACAGTGTCTTTATTGTGGTAGACATCAAGTTACGGACAATAATTATTATATATAGTTTTTTAACAAACAAGGTTTTCTCATCAGCAAATATAGTTGTTCCTTCCTATGAAACGGATTTTTAATTTAATTATAATTTGATTTTTAAATTATCAATCACATTACTAAATATTAAATTAGCTCTAGGATATTTACATATCGAGCTTATTATATATCTAAATTACAGCGAGCACGTTTTCTTTCCCTGTATTTTAATTAAACTAGTAATTTTACTATTACATTAAAATACACTCTGCTCTTTAAACTATTGTTCTAATCTCCTTTAATATATATATATATATATATATATATATGAACAAATATTTGTTTAAATAGACATTTGGCGAGATAATTTACGGGCGCCGCTCCCGTGGGTTGATCTGTAGAGCCGCTGACTGTCAACGCGATGGTTCTAGGTTTAAACCTCGGCTTGGGAGAGGTGCTAGTCTAGTGGCACTGATGAGATGTGATACAACGAAACAGAACTGTATGTTGATGAGTACAAATATTTTAAGCCCCCTCTCTTTTGGTAGAGCACTGTTGTAAGTAATCACACACGCTACTTAATTGGCTGAAAAATGCGACGCTAGCTCTTTGTTTATAAACAAAATTGTTAGAGCACTCTAAAAGTGGTGGACGGATGTTTGTTTAAATAGACATTTGGCGAGATTATTTACGGACTGTCAACGCGATGGTTCTAGGTTTAATCCTCGGCTTGGGAGAGGTGCTAGTCTAGCGGCACTCACACCGGTTCCCGTCAGATCACCGAAATTAAGCGACGTTGAGTCTGGCTAGTACCAGATGGGTGACCGTTTGAGAATTCTAGGCGCTGTATGTGCTTTCCTCTTATCTCATCATTGTTTCCAGTTGTCCTGAACCTTGACATGCCCCTGGTATTCAACAATGTCGACTCAGGAGAGGTATGGTTGAGATTACGCAACTCTTGCTACAAAAACTTTCACACGTAGGCACCCTTACCATGGGTATGCATAGTCTGCCCAGACTGGAGGAGGCCTTCCTTATATATATATATATATATATATATATATATATATATATATATATATATATATATATATATATATAGCGGGCCTTCCGTCAATGCTCGGTCGTAAAATACGCTTAAATATGATTTTGATTAATGCAGATTTCGTATTTATTATTATATTATATTGGACCAAATATATAGTAAGAATTATATTAAGAATCGAATTTAAAACGTTTAGCTTAATGCTTTATATTTGCCTCTGTCGTTTATGATGAGGCCTCTGACAACAGATTATTCTTTTCATTGTTTCGACTCTCGAGTATATATCCGACGCAGTTAGACACAGTTAATCAACTGAGAACCTCATCAACCTATATAAAAGCATATAAGATATCAACGGGTACACATTCGGGAGTCAAATCACTGAAAAGAATATGCTGTTGTCCCAGCCCTGATTAAGGCTGAGCTACGAAGACATGTTTACTGCAAGGCTAAAAATAAAAACAAAAAATGAACCAATAGCTACTATGTGATGCATTATATTCGTAACTTACACCTGGCAAATTTCATTTGTAAATTATATTTTGTACGATTTTACCAGGCTAAAACCCAAATATAAAGTTTCGCAAATATATGAAGTTTCACGTCTGTAGACCAAAAACTCTAGGAGGTGTTTGGTAAGCAAAATTTTTTTAAACAAATATATATGCGCATACAAAAGTATATAAGGAAAGAGGTTTGTGTTTACTGTAAACATTTTACGCAAATATTACGCTAGTATAAATCATGTAGAATATCTGCATGAATATAATTTCACGTAACAGTTAACTAAAGATGATCATCCCATAAGAAAACCGAAAAAAAAACTCATGAGAAATTAATTAAAATTAATGTTTAAAAGAATATGCTAATTAGCTAGATATTTTGCTAGTGAATGCAATTCCACGACCCATATATAAGAAAATTATATTTTCTTTTTAAATAAACGCAAAAAGGGGTTTTAATATTAATATCAGTACACACACGCAAGAAACAAATTTATAGGCGTATATCTATCTATCTATCTATCTATCCATCTATCTATCTATATATATATATATCTATAAAATTGAAAGTGTCTGTCTGTATGTATATCTGTGTGTCTGTGTGTGTACATTTACCTACGCAATAACTGTCAATTTTTAGTCTACAGACGCGAAATTATATATATAGGGTACTTTTTCGGCCAGAAATTTCGCTGTTAAGGGGTCAAAGTTCAATGATTTGATCTTTGAGCACTCTACCAAATTCCTACGACAATTTTGGGTCTACACACTTGAAATTTTAGATATAGGTCCCCTGGACATGGATCTAACTTAATAACTTTATCTGACCCAAAAACAATAAATTATAAGGGGTCATAATAGGGGTCAAAGTTAAAGAAATTAACACTTTCTTTTTTTTTGTTCAGCATACACCTCCAAATACCCGGTCAACGCCGGGCTGAAATGCTAGTATATATATATATATATATATATATATATATATATATATATATATGTGTGTGTGTATGTATATATATATAATATTTACATCTGTACAATACATATAGGATGATATATAATAAAATGTATATATTTATATTATTTTAAATTTCTTTAAAGCTGAACGTCTGTGTGTGTGTTTGGTCACGAATGGGCTCCTATATGGTTGACTATTATAGGAAACTGATCACATATAATGATAGAAGATGTATCGAGACACAGGAATGGGTATGTTTGATCTGGCATAATGATGATTCATTAAAATTGTGGGGTCTGCGTACGCGCCTGGTCCACAAAGTATGGAAATAAAAAATTTAAAAAAAAGTGTTTTTGATATAAATGTACATAATAATTATTTGATAAGTATGTTTTAACTTGAATAGGGATGGCATAATAAAATAGTGGTGTCTGCGTTCGCGCCTGGCCTCCATAGAATGGAAATAGGCACACACTTTAATAAAGACTTTTCATATCTATCTGCATAAGTGTACTTTATATGTTTCAGTTTGAAGAAATATGGTATAATAAAATTATGTAGTGTTCGTTCGCGCCTGACCTCCATAGAATGGAAATATGTCACAGAGTTTAACAAGGATTTTAATATATATAATTTTCCCCACTCTTCTCGCACCCCTCCCCTGTTCACCCTTTCACTCCTTCATCCCATAACAACGAACATTTTTGTAAAAGTCTGAGGAAGCTACAGACGGCCAAAAAACGGCCGGGTAGCTGAAACAATAATGTAACTTAACAGAAAGATACGGTCATAAAAAATAAAACGCATATTTGCTACACAACAGTATTGAACACTTTTTTCAGTTTTTATCAATTACCATTTCTACTATATATATATATATATATATATATATATATATATATATATATATATATATAAACATCGTTGACCACTTTCAGTCGAAATAAATTAGAATAAATGAATTAAAGGAATAAATTATAAGGTGGTCAACATCATGAATTTTGGAATACAACTTTTTTGTCATTTATTTTCTATATTGCTCTGTAATTACATTGAGCTTCTTAAATAAGGATTGATATATATTATAAGGAAATATATTCCTACAGAAAAATATATATACTAGCAGAAGTACCCGTCGTTGACTGGGTTCAAAAACAGCCTACAGAAAATAGACTATTATTGATGAAAGTATGATAGTTTATGAAAAGGAGGGGGTTGTAAAGAGATAGGTTTTGATACTCAGAAACTTTACCCTAAGCAAAATATGATGAAAGTAAAGATAATTTTCGCGAAAATATATTTCTTTATATCAACTTTGTTTCCATTCGTAGCGAGAGTGACCAACAAAATGATGTTTCCTTACAAAGAGAAAATGTTATATATATAATAATATAAATATACAAGAAATAAATGTTACCATAAAAGTTACTCTTATGGTAGAAAAGTTCATTGGTTTGTATTTTTGAGGAGTTCGTAAAAAAATGTTTTTTTTTAATTCACGAACCGGTTTAAAAATCAAAATGGCAGCGACTTTGAAATGGCGAGCCCCGTTTTCAATTTGAAGGAGGGGCACCTGGGCATTCTGTGTTTACAATTTAAGAGAGTTCCGTCAGCGTAAGGAATATTTATAAACATATTTTAATTTTTTCCATTATTTTGTGTTTGAGGAATATTCCATTATTGCATGTGTAGTTTATATAAAAATTCTTTTAAGTAGTTATCGCCTCAAATTTCGTTTTAATTTAGTTCGCTGAAATTATTTCAAGTAAAGAGGATTAAAAACTATTTCAAAACAAAAAAAAGCAGGAACTGAAATTTTATTGTCCATGGTAACATTTAATTTTGTGTATATTTATTTTTTTCGGGTAGTCGTTTGTTGGCTTTTCTGCTAAACACTCTTACTAAATAATATGGACGAAATATCGAAAAAAAAGAAGCCAAAACAGTTTTGAAAAATGATGAAGCTTTATTTACTTTAGTAAAATAATCCGAAACAGCAAAATGGGATATTAAAAAAGTAAACATGTAATTAATTTAGTTTTTTAAAGCAAAGAATCGATATAAATATGAATAAGAAGAAAACTGCGCTTTTTTCAAGCAGAACAGCTTCGTTTCACTTTTACAGTATTGAACACTGTAGTATTGCGACGTCGGATTCAGGGTTGTACTATTGTAATGTAAAGAACACACAGAAAGAGTTGTAATCAACTGACTCTCTTCTAGTATACTGACAACAAAAGTTTAAAAAGATATATAAATAAAAATAAAAAGGTTATGTAAATGTTTTTAAAAAGACACGTAATCACGTGAGCAGGATTTTTCCTTCTTTTGACACGATAACAAGTAACGTTCTTATATTTATTATTAATCTTATTTATCAATTTTCGAAAGAGTGCCAGGTGCAAGTAGAGAAGGAAAAAAACGGAGTTATGCAAAATTTGTGTCGAGAATTTTCTAAAGTTCGGACCTTTTTTTTTCTTTCACTTTAATAAGAATGTGAATTTATGAGGTGAATTTATTCTACACAATATGATTCAACTCAAAAAATAAATAAAAGCTAACGTGTATTAAGATCAAAGTTAAGGTGTTATTTTGGACCCTCACCCCTTTTAAAAAACCTTGTTAAACTTTGTGACATATTTATATTCTATGGAGGCCAGGCGCGAACGAACACCCCATAATTTTATTATACCATATTTCTTCAAACTGAAACATAATTATCAAAGTATACTGACGCAAATAGATACGAAAAGTCATTGTTAAAGCGTGTGTCATATTTCCATGGAGTACAGGCGCAAACGCAGACCCCACAATTTTATTATATCATCCCTATGTAAGTTGAAACATACTAATCAAAGTATTCATATGTACATCTATATCAAAAACACCTGTAAACGTTTTTTTTTCATTTTTTATTTCATTACTTTGAGGGCCAGGCGCGAACGAAGACCCCACAATTTTTATGAACCACAATTCTGCCAGATAAAACATAGCCATTTCTGATACTCGATACATCTTCTATCATTATATGTAATCAGTTTTTTAAAATAGTCAACCATATAGGAGCCTATTCGTGACCATACACACATATACACACAGACGTTCAGCTTTATATTATAGATATATAAA
>NC_136482.1:151619850-151734850 GCF_053919585.1 Euprymna scolopes | reverse complement strand
TCCCCTAAATTATACATCCAATACAACCACCCACCACAACTACCATGACATATACTCAACCAAACCCCCTTAACCAATCCCCCCACCCCACACCACCTTATCCCCTCCCGCTAAGAATCCCCCTAAATCCAACAAAAATAACACATACCCCCAATCACCACCAACTCTAAACACCACATAACCGCATCCCACATAACCACCGAATAATCGGCATCAATTCCCCTCCCCTTAGCAAACCTCCTGCCCAACCCCAACACACCCCACATGCAACCTCCACGACTTAACACGGAAATTGTTTACATATAACTATGTGGATTTACAACTGCACAGGTAAGTAGTATGGAAATGTACAACTGACCGATGCCTTATGTGCATAGACGCATACATTAGAATATGACACCCAAATATAGCCTTCCGCCTAAACTGATCGATAATACCCTAAAAAACCAAATACCCCAACTTAGAACAATAACTACAGCACTCAATCGCCATATAAACTACCTCAAACTCCTCCCCAAAATCTATACGCATGGCTACCTAGGACCACTATCCCGGGTACCTGGGCGTTTATAAATGCGTATGTAAGTATATGTGGATGAAACCTGTGCCCATATTTACGGCATGTCACGCTATATATATATATATATGTATATGCGTGAGCATATATCGGTGCGTGAGTGAGTGTGGGTGTGTATCTTTGGAGATGTATATAATGAGAGCATATGTGTGAGCATATGTGTATGCGTGCATGCATGTATATCTGTGTACATGCATACGTGTGGGGACGTGCATCTGTGGGTATGTATATGTATGTGGAGGTGTACGCCGGCGCTCCCGTGTGCACCCACATCTACCTATAAAAAAACTCACTAATGAGAATGAAAATATTATGTATATGAGCCTGGGAATGAGTTTATACTCATATCTACGTATAATCATGTCTACATCGAACGAAAGTATTGCGCCAATATACCCACAAATGAACTTAGATTTACATCTATGTAGACGAATATGTCTATACCAATAACTGTCTGTATATCTGGGTGTGTATGTGTGTGTGTGTACACGCACGTGTACATCCACGTGTGCGTCCGTGTGTACATGGGGTGTCAATGTTTATGTGAACGTACCTATGTATACGTGTGTGGATGTGAGAATATATGTGCCCGCTGCCTGCTGTCCACATACGTGTGTGAGAGCGTGCAGCTGTATATATGTCGGTGTATGTGTTCACGAGTATTAGTATCTGTATGTGCGCATGTGCTTGCATGTATGCGTGGTGGTGCAAGTATGTCTGAATCAATATACGGATATAGGCCCGTGTATACGCCTCCTTACGGGTATGGGTGTCGATGTGTGTAGATATCTGTATATGAGCGCATCCATGCTTACGCACACGTACCCAATTTATAACCTTAAGGAAAATTGGACGTCAGCGGGAGCGGCGCGGGTGTCTATGCATGCATGCGCGCATATGTGCATATATCTGCACGCCAGGGCGGAGATGTATGTATACATGTGAACGTTTCTTTAAGTATATATATGTGTACGTGCGCATATGTGTGCTCGCACGCACGGCCGGTAGCTAACCCTCTCCAAGCACTTAACAACAAATAAAAACCAAATAAATAAACCGAATCATATCCCCCCGCCTCCGAACCTAAGCGAACACCCAACGTGTCAAGACATACTTATCAAGAAATCATCTCACCAACGAGACGCCAAAAGCTTAAACACTAAGACTCGAATTTTAAAGTACCTCCCACCTACCCCCGCATATCCCCCTCCATGTATCTCTATGCCCTCAGCCACACCAGAAATGAACTTCCCAGACCCTCCCCCACAACCACCTAAGGTCCTTAAACTCCCAAACTAAAACATTACCAACATAAAAATACCCCCCTCCCAACTTTCCCCTTTTCAATACCTCTTTTTTCCGCTATTCTCGCACCTCTCCCATGACATCATTCACTCTTTCATTCCATCATAACGAACATTTCTGTAAAGTCTGAGGATGTTACAGACGGCCCCAAAAACGGCCGGGTAGCTGAAACAATAATGTAACTTAAGATAAAGATACGGTAATAAAAAATAAAACGCATATTTGCTCTACAACAGTATTGAGCATTTTCTTCCTTTCTTCAGGTTTTTATTAATTACAGTTTCTACTATATATATATATATATATATATATATATATATATATATATATATATATATATTCAAATCAATGGTGCAGCTGGCGACTGGTGTCCCACCAAATTCTCGCGAAGTTTGAAAGAAGGTGGAAAGCTATAAAGAAAGCACAAACAAAACCTCAACTGGATGAATGCGGAGATTTCTTGTCACCCAAATTGCAGTGAAGGCTAGAGGGCGTTGCCAGCAGAATAAATAGTAAGCAGTTGTTGCGATTACATGCAGTAATTTTCTAAATGTTATCGACAGAGTTGTAAAATATTGACACTCTTGGGAGACTTCTTGTCATCCAGACTTTGGGAAACATCATTGGTTATTATAAGTTACTAATCTCTGATGATTGTCTACGTAATAACTCCTAGAGATTTCTTATATTAATTACACAACTAAAAAGTAGTTATTATCCCTATATATATATATATATATAATAAAAGAGGAGCAGTCCCCCCCCTGAACCAAAATACAGTATTTTTAAAACAACAGAGGCCACATACAAATTTATTATGCCTACACTATTAGACGCTGCCTCATGTAACTTTAGCGGGACATTATATACACATTTAGGCGTTACATCAAACGATTACGTTAGTTCCGAGGAGCGCCACTAACACAATCTCACTATCTATAGAAGAAGTAGTTCCTCTCTACCTTTTCTGAACTCCCACCATTCCCACCATTCCTGCTTATTCCAACTCTACTGGGGGTTTCACCGCTCTGAACTTATTACACATACACCTGCGGTATCTTTCACGTATTCCTATTTATGGATATTGCAAAAACAACGTTTTTTTTATCTTAATTTCAAATTATGTTGGTGAAAGTGGTCTTTACACACTGATTAAAAAATAAATAACTTGATGCTTGATTTAATTAAGGAGGCTTTAATTCACCCGATTGCTCATCCAAGTACACTTTAGTGTTGACTTTCAAGCCGACTTCGAATATATGAGGTGGCATGATGTGACCCTCGCTTGAAACGACACCAAAGACCATAACTGTTACCGGAGACTTTATTTTCATCACTCTGGGCTGTTGTTCGTTTCAGCGATGCATTTTGAGTGTGCTGGCAATGGTCCTGTTGTCATAAATTGGATCGATAGAGAGCATGAGTTGTACAGCGGCGAGTTGTCCGATCTCACTTTTAGAACATTATGCCACTTTCAGACATGATAGGAGACTCCTATCGTTTTGAGGATTTGTACACAACTGGCCAACTAGTAGATGGTCTGCAAAAAAAAACAAACAAAGAAAAAACGATATTCATCAACAGAAGTGGAATGATGTCGCCTTTGCTGTGGCGACAGTTTTATAGTTCGATCGTTTACGTTTTCAACTGTGTAAATCGCAAATTATTCAACGAAGATGAGAAGTAATTTCATTTGGATAACGCTTGCGCGCTAACATCTATGCCAATAGATTAATATAGGTATATGCATACACATAGCTTTATGTGTATGTTGTTGTTGATGGAAATTATTTGGGAAAGCGGTCATGCTGAAGGAATACAGACAGCTGCAATCGAAACTGCAAACTGAAGAAAACGGTGATATAACAAATTATTTATTGGCGGGAAACTGATATCGATTTGCCCCTTTGAATAAATCGATTTCAACAGCAGAGAAAACGAAATCAATGCGAAGTATTATGTCTATACTATATTTTCTGTCCGACAATCATATTCCAAACAAAAGTATGTAACAAAATAAATCCAGCTTCTCTCTCGTAACAACCGAATGGTAGTATTACATTTATTAATTGTCTATAGTGCTGGGATGAAATGATTTCATTATGGATTTCGTTTTTCGGACTCACTTCCTCATCTTCGGTGTTTTTTCCCACTACATTTCGGCCGTATCATCCTTTGGCCTTCTTCAGGTGTATCTCGAACTCGGGAACTGTTTTTTTGGAATTTCGAACTCAACCCTTTATTGTTACGAGGGTACCATGTTCTCGTTCCATTCAGGCCGTCCCTGATGCTACTGCTCCCAATTCGTCCATCCATATTGCTTTTGCCTGATCAACCTTATTAGTTTACTACCAACATTATCTTGTAAGAAATATTGTTAATTTATGACGCTTTTCACTTGATTATTCGCGGATTGAAGCTTCTAGATCTGCATATCCTTACCGTAATTATTCCACGAATATCCATGTAAACCTCTACTACAGGCACACTTAGTAATGTCTTGAAGAATCTCGACTGAAATCCCCAATTTGTATAGTCTCTGAGCTAGAAACTAATAAAAGCGAGTGAAAAAACTATCGTCATAATTAAAGTGCGCGTGAACAAGTACCGCGTTTCGTATAATCTTGTTAATGCTAGTTATTTTTTTTACATAGGAGTCACCTCTTATCAAGGCCCGGAGGCCACTCGAGGATAAGGGTTATCGATTGTACAGTAGTCAATGGGATAATAGTGTAGTAATCGTTAGTAATGGAAATTTGGTAAATTAGATTACTTAAGCGGCCGGTTAATCAAGAATTTGTTTATGTTGGACTTGAAGACAACCAAGTTGTAGTCAGCTGGAAAGCAGGCAAATGGAAAAGAGTTCCACAGGCATGCAGTTCTAAGAAAGAAGCTTTGTTCATTGGAATCTACGTTTTGGTTTAGGCGCAGTTAAAGAGTGTGGAAACTTATTGACAGTGGTTTCAGCTAGACGGGTGTTTTTCGTGAAAGATTGGCGAGGGGGGCCAGATATTGGAGCTCAGAAGAACACTTGCCATGGAAATAAGGATAAAACAAAGACAGGCTCGCAATGTCTCTTCTGTTGGAAAGAGGTTGCAGGGGATGTTTCGTATAATGTATTCAGAGATTTCTAAAGTTTGTAAATTTGTTTATTTTGTAAACGTTTTATAAACATCGCCGGGAAATTTAATAAAATAAAGCCAATTTTATCAACAATGTTTTTTTTTATAATCTTGCTATATGTTTTCTCTGTTTAATTAGCATCACCATTTTTTCCATAATTAAATATCTTTAAAAATTTCTTCTAACGAATTTATAAAATAATGGCAGTTAAGTTGTTTTCATTTCTTTAGCTTTCTCTTTTTTCTCATAATTTGAGGGTTCTATCAATCTGTCAGTTCAATTGTTTTATTTTTATTTTCATTAACGTCATAGCTGCTTTTTCGAGAAACTATTATAAACGTTTAATCGCCCTATTTCGAAGCAATTTTCGATCGATTTTCCTAATCAGGCGTCCTTTTAAAACCTATCAAGTTGCTCTAGTAATTCACAAATATGATTGCTGTGCTGTTTTCCGGTTTAATAATTCGGTTGGTGCAAAAATAATGTCGCTTACATATATAGTTAAACGTAAAAAAAAAAACAACATTATTTTTGCACAAACCTAATATTTTTTAGAGTTATTATGTTTGTATTTAACCGCTTAAAACACTCCACAAACTTTTGCACCGTATGCGCGGACACACATTATTATAAGAATAAACACAGGGTTAAGTCTCAGATATTTGTACACAGGTAACATCTAATCAAATCTATCACTTAATTCATAAGTCATCAATTGTAAAGAATCGCATTAGTACATTCAACATAATAACAAAGAAAAAATATAATATATTTCTATATCGTATGTAGACTATTTGTAAAAATAGATAAAAGAAGGTGTCTAATTTAAGCTAAAATGCGAAGTTCCTGCCTACGCAACCTATTGAAACACAGATAAAATAATATTTACTAGCTGAACGCCCGGCGTTGCCCGGTCGTACAATACGCTTAAACATGATATTTTAATTAATGCAGATTGCGCATGTATTATTTTATTATTATATATTACGAGGAATAATTTGCCCGGTGGACTAATTCGCAATAAATAAATAAAAAAATAAAAAATAAATAAATAAATAATGATGATGATAATGATGATGATGATGGTGGTGATGATGATGTCGTCATTAATCAAATTGCGTCTATGTTTGTTTACAATATCACGTCAGCTGATATTTAGGTTTGACTATAAATGCACTGGAAAAGTCCATTTTGATTAATGTTTAGTTTTAAAATATGCAAACGAAAAAATGATTTGGGGCAACTTTACACGGTTCCTCTTCTTTTATCGTGAATTGAACTCATGAACAAAATGAACGGGCTTGAACAGGGGGGTGGGTCATTCTATCTGAAGTTGAATACGCTACCACAGATCTATACCTCTAGATGGTAATAGTTCGTTTTTTTTTAAGAACACTTCATTTTCTGAGAATTAAATCCTCCCATATTTGCTGGTAATTATCTCCCTTGATCGGTGTAACTGAAAAAATATCTCCCGTAAAAATTATTTTTATCTATTAGAAGGGAAAACTATTTTAAGGATCGGATTTTTTTTATTTTCGATGCTTATCGGAGGAATTTGTGTACAAAACATATCTAAGAATACTGCTAGACATATGAATTACCTTTGCAAAAGATAGGCTTAGTCGTTTCAGAACCTATGAAAAAGGAGCTCTCTCTCTCTCTCTCTCTCTCTCTCACACACACACACACACACACACACACACACCCACACACAAAGTGAATTTTATATAATAGTAGAGCTAGAGGTGTTATTAGTCGTTTGATTAGAGTGCCGGAAAATTAGATGATTTGTATCCGGGGTTCAAACCATTATCTTCTAAACATCTAAGGACTGAACAGTTGTCTTCAACAATGATCGTTCTGTTATAATGAGACGTATACTATGTGAATTATAATTAAATGTTTATTATTACATTAAATAATTCTTTATAACTTTTCATTCCGATGGGCTCTTTCAGAGAAATAACAAGCTATTTAATCTAAGCTAAAATGCGAAGATCATGTCTACGTGACCTTTTGAAATGAATATATCGTCCACTTAACGACCTAAATATTATTTATTTTCATTTATAGCTGTTTAATTGGCCGTTTGGTTAGAGCGCTGAAAAATAATGAAAGGTGATTCCTTTTCTAAATCCGAACTATACCACCGGCTGAACACCGTTGATTCAATTTGAATCAATTGTATATCTATGTGGATACTAATTAAATATGCACTATACGATTAAATAATTATATATCTATATATCTATAAAAGTGAGACTGTGTGCGTTTGAGAATAGTTCTCAACTTATATACTCAACGAATTTTTGATCTATATACTTAAAATTTTGCATGTAGGATTTTCAGGCATGTGGAAAACATTTTAATCGGTTTTTATCAAAAAAAAAAAGAAAAAAAAAGAATACCAAGGTGTCAGAAATGAACAATTGACACGCGGGGTTCGTCGGGGTTTTATCTGTTTGCTAAGTTTCACGAATGAACTGTTTACATGACAGATTCATTATGTTTAGAATAAATAGGTTCAAGACACTTTTTACAGATCTTAGCACCTGGTCTAATAATTCTTGTACTTGACTGACTGTCTTTTGGTTTTGGTTTCGATTTCAGCTCAAGTCAAGGGTAAGAGTTCCCTTGACGTTAATCTCGCGTTGCGAAGGCACAGTTCCAACATTCCCAAATACAATCGCTGAGATACAACGCGCGGCTCTTTTCTTTCTCCAAATTTACAACATGGCAAGAAAGAAGATAAAAAGAAAAAGTAAACGGAAGCTGGAGTTTGGCTTCGAAATATATTTATATTATAAATTTCAAACAGGTAAAATATTTGTTTAGTTTCCTAATATTACGTTATGATTTGGCTGTCAAGCACACTTGATGCGTATTTTTTTTTATTATATTTTAATCTAGCTCAATTATTTTTTTTTACATCGGGGTCACCACTTATCAAGGCCCGGAGGCCACTCAGGGATAAGGGTTATTGCGTGTACAGTAATCAATGAGATAGTATTGTAGTAATCATTAGTATTGAAGATTTGATAGAGTGTCTTACTTAAGGGGGCGGTTTGTCAGGAATTTGTTTATGTTGGATTTCTAGACATCCAAGTTGTAGTCAGGTGGGAAACAGGCGAACGGAAGAGAGTTCCACAATCGTACACTTCTGAGAAAGAAGCTCTGCTCATGGAATCTACGTTTGAATTTAGGCACAGATAAAGAGTGGGGGAAATTATTGACAGTGGTTTCAGCTAGACGGGTGTTTCTCGTAAAAGATTGGGGGGGAGATTGGAGCTCAGACGAGCACTTGCCATGGAAATAATAATAAAACAAAAAACAAAGACAGGCTCGCAACGTCTCTTCTGTGGGAGAGAGGCTTCAGGGAAGAGAAAAAGACACCCTCCACCAAACCAAGAAGTCTATTTTGTACTCTGTCAAGGCAGGATAGGCTGTTTTTAGGAGCTCCTACCCAGATGTGGCAGCAGTATTCCATCCTTGAACGTACTTGGTTATTATACAGATAGAGAATTGTATTAGTAGTGAGATATCTTCTGGAGCGGTAGAAGGATCCCACCATTTTCCCAGCGTCCCTGGCAACAGATTTGATGTACGTGTTCCATTTCAGATCAGGAGTAAAGGTCAACCCCAGAAGCTTGTCAAAACATTGAGCCTGCCCAAGACGAGAGCCATCCATTTCAATTGATGCCAGATGAGGATCAGAGCGTTGATGATGTAAAGATAGAAGCTTGGTTTTGGATGTATTAAAAGTGACCATCCTCTACTTTACATGAAGTTAACTGTTTAAAAAAAACACAATACTCACATGAATGTTTCTATTTCTGTATGAATTAAAATATAATATTTATGCGTATTTTATGACCTGCGACGCCGCGTGGCCTGATCGTATATATATATATATATATATATATATATATATATATATATATATATATATATATATATATATATATAAGCAAAAGAAAAATGGGCCAATCGTGAAAAAAAGGAAGAAATCAATTTTTCAATATTTTTCTATGAATTTTTGTATATTTTAACTGAAAATTTCTATTTTGCTTATCATTATTATTATAGCATATAATAATAAGTGGAAAAATCAATCCTAAAAATAGTAAGACTGCATCTTGGCGAGGATATAAAAAACCGAATTGCAAGGTTAAGGCAGTCCAAAATGATTTACTAGCAGTTTTTTGATATTTTAAGAAAAGAAAATGTAAAAACATCTCTTTCTGTAGTGAAGCGAATTGGTCGAAGGTTCGAAGTCGAACGCTTGGTAAAAGAGAAATATGGATCTGGTCGCCCTAGATCATCCACTTTGAAGGACGAGCACAGGCTTAAATCAACTGTTTTGAAGAATTGAAAGAAAACTTATGTTGACCATAGCAAAAAATTCAAAACGGGGGCTGGAAATTCTCTTTCTAGATATACAATATCTAAACGAATGAAAGAAATGAGATGTTCTTCTAAAAGGTGTGCAAAGAATCCATTTTTATCTAAGAACATCAACGATAAAAAGATATTTTTCTCGTGACATGGCAAGAAAGATACAGACTGGTTCAGGAATGTTTTCTGGTTAGATGAATCAAGATTTTGTCTTGTTAGTGATGCTCCCGATGCCTCCGAACGGTGCAATCGAAGAACTGGAGAAAATTTTTCGCCAAATTGCATAAAAACGACAGTTAAATACGGGAATGGAGGGATAATGTTATGGGGAACTTTTACAGCAGCAGGAGATCGGAAACTTATTAGATGTGAGAAATCAATCAATGCAAAGGAATACATTCGAATATTAAAAACAGGACTATTACCAAGTATCCAGAAGCAGGGAATATCCCAGAACATTATTTTTCAACATGATAATGCCCCTGCACACCTGCTAAAGTCACAAGAAAAGTTTTTTTGATAATTCAATTTATGTGATATTTTGGCCAGGTCAAAGCCCAGATTTAAACCCAATCGAGAATATTTGGTCTATAATATCTCGTGCATTGGCAGGAAGAACTTTTTCGAATAATGACAAACTGTGGGAAGCTGTGCAAAGCGAATGGAATAGCATCTCTTCGCAGTGTTCCATTTTGGTTGAGAGCATGTCTAAAAGGATTGATCTGTTAAAGAAATCAAAAGGGAATGCGATTCCATACTAAGCATTATTAAAGTAAATGTCTTGTGCTGTGTTATTAGTCTCGTTTAAGTTTTCTTGTTCAATTGTTCAATATAGCTTTTATAATGCAATAAAATGTATAAGATTTGTTTGGCCCATTTTTTTTTTGCTCACGAGTATATATATATATATATATATATATATATATATATATATATATATATATAGTCTTGGAAGTTTTTAACCTTTAAAACTATATAAAAACTTACTTGATTTTTATATTTTTTTATCTTTCGTTAGAAAACTATTTAGTCAGTTAGTCATTTAATCACTAGCAATCAATGTATCTAGTTACCCTCTTGAATTCACTATAGTCCTAATCTTTATTTAGGGGATCATCAGTTGTTTACCATGAAACACTGTTTCGGGGATTTAAAAACAGACTATGGCATGATCATTTTTCAAGGTTAAAATCAAGGTCATAGCCTATGTATATATATATACTCTCTTGCAGCACACACCTATGGACGGATCATGACCAAACCTTACACGATAATGGTTTCGGAGCTTGGGATAGGTCACACTATTTTTCAAGGTTAAGGCTAAAGGTTAAGTTCATATTTGGTGCGACTCTTCACAAACTCCCTTATCTAATGATGGTGGCGAACCGCAACTTGGTGTGTAGCATCTGTAGGTGTTTATGAAGAACTGCACCAAATGTGACATTAACATTTGACCTTCATCTTGAAAAAAATTACATTACGTTTAATACCAGGAAACGCCAGGCACATCTGCTAGTGTTTACTAATAGAGTTGTTTTCTCACTTTTGAATTTCGGATTAAACAAATCTAATACATGCATATAATTTTGTAAACGTAAAAGTACACCAGTGAGGGTTGATCCATTACTGTTAGCTTACAATAAATAACTATTTATAATTTTACTAGCGGAAGGGGGACCCGTCTTTTTCCGGGTGTCTAATATGCTTAAATATGATATTTTAACATGTCCAGATTTCGTATATCTATATCTATATAAAAGTGAACGTGTGTGTGTCTGCGTGTGTGTGTCCGTGTGTGTGTGTGTGTATGTGTACATTTCCCTACGCAATAACTCTGTTAATTTTCAGTCTACAGACTCGAAATTTGATATACAGGCTACTGAGATTTGGAAAATATTTGTGATCAGTTTTCGGACAGAACTTTGGTTGTTAAGAGGTCAAAGTTCAACGATTTGACCTTTGAGAACTTTACCAAACTCCTCCGACAATTTTGGGTCTAAACACTTGAAATTTTAGATATAGGTTCCTTGGACATGGATCTAACTTAATAACTTAATTTGAGCCCAAAACAATAAATGTTAAGAGGTCATAATAGGGGTCAAAGTTAAAAATTGACCGTTTTTTTTTTTTTGTTTTTTTGCCCAGCATACACCTCCGGCAACGCCGGACACCCATGCTAGTATTATTATAAAGTCGGTATTTCCAAAGTAAAAACAAAATATTTGGGTGCGATCAGCTAGAATCGACACCTAAACTACAGCATTAAAAGCAGGCGACGTTACCACTGTCACAACGTGACACGCATATGAACTGATTAAAAATTAAAAATAAACTAAGATGAATGTACAAAATGTATAACGAGTTTTTTTTTCAATTTTCACCCATTTGTACCCGTTTAAAACAATTTGAAGACCCATAAAATAACGGTCCGTACAAATCCAATCATTTGAGGTCTCTAGTGCCACTCTGTGAATTTTCGTTTGGGATGAGATATATTTTGAAAATATAGAGACAGACAAACAGACAGACAGACAGACAGACATATGGCCGTTTAGATTATTAGTACAATCAAAGTAAATTAAAGTTATTAGTGCAACATAGATTAGTACAATTTAGATTATTAGTACAATCAAAGGAAAATATATTTAAAATATAAAAAAAAAACAAAACAAAAAACAATTAAAATAATCTTTTTTCGGTTTCGAAAATAAGCACACAAATTTCCGATTCCGATACCAATACTGATACCTCAAAAAGCTCAATTTTGTTTTCGATTCACGATTCCAATTTAGATTACTAATAAATGTATTTAACTTTCATAATGCTATTTAAAATGACTTTATAAAAAAAAAAATAAACAAGCGATAATGTTAAAAACACAAGTCAACAGTAATGAAAGCAAAAAAGATTCCCGCTCGGTAACAGCTAATATAGTTGCCTCAAAACGACTGCCTCTTAAACATCTTATATACATCTATATCACGTTGTTAATGCTATATTTATATTGAGGCATTTCTTTTAATAAATCTAATGCATCTTCGAGCGGATGTCGCTGCAGTTCTTCGTTTTAGGCGCTAATTCTTTGTTCTACGTTTTTTTATTTGGAGTTCGTATTTCAACTCTTTCAATTTATTTCTATGCTGCCATAGAAAAGCTCAAGTATTCTTTTTTACTTTTTTCATGTCTGCCGGCAGCTATTCAGATCAGTCATAAAAACTATGCTGATCTAGAATTATATGGAATCACTGCTATGATACGTTTCGAGTATTTTATATAGCACAATACAATATGTAAATAAGTTTTAGATTATTTTAAAATAAACGCCGGATCTATGTATGCACTGTGAACGTTCAATATAAAAAAATATATGGTTGAGAGATTACGAGTAAAAATGTCAAGGAATGACTAACATTACAATAACTTTATATGAAAACATTTTCTGTGGCTCGTACGAGTTCTTACGTTTTGACTTGCTTAGAATATACAAGGTGGCCCACTTAAAAGAAGCCTAAACTATCTAATCCTTCTCTTAATTTTTTTTGTTCAGATTAAGCGGCTCACTTAAAAATCCTAAACTCTCTAATCTTTATCTAATGTTTATAGATGCTGCACTTAGCTTTTTAAGCTTTTCTTGGCCTTTTGGCCAAGGTCAAAGTGTAGTATCTGTTCCGGCAGATACTGCAAGCAAAGACCATATATGGGGAAAACCCCACATATAAGACCTTGGTCAATGTAGGGGCAACCCTTCATACCAATTGTCACTATCCAGCTCCCATTTCCCACCCATCGGGAGCTCGTCCCCCTTTCCCTCCCTCCTTTCTCTCCACATTAAAAAACGGCCTTGTGCCTAATTTGCTCAGGGGGGAAGCAAATAAATACCAACCCCACATATAAGACCTTGGTCAATGTAGGGGCAATAATATAACTTCTACTACTAGTAGTAGTAGTCGATTCGATGTCTTCGTTCAGTCTCAAGAGACAATGGATATTCATGTAAGGGTTGCTGCACGTGTAATTGTGAGGCAAGGGTTGCGCAATCCTTAACCACACCTCTCCTGAATCGGCATTGCCTGAGTCCAGTGACAAGGAAAGGCCCAATACTGATTGGAAACAATCCCGACATAAGGGGAGAGCACACGTAACACATGACATCCTCATCTGGACACCCATTGTAGTATTGACCAGGTTCAACGTTGCTTAACTTTGGTGATCTAAGGGGAATAATTGGTCGAAACGTCGTGCAAACAACAACTAAAAGATGAGGATAGTATTTATATAGTGCTTGGTCCCGGCTCTGGTATTATCTACTGCCAGAAACTGGGCCAGTAGGGGGAAATCATCTAAATACGTTGCTAGTCATTTTATTGAAACTTTATTTCAGCTATAAACTAGACACTATCACCATAATACCACATTCTCTCTATGGAGGTAATCTACCTAAAATATCACCAGCTTATGATTTGAACTTTATTTATAAGAAAAAACATCTTCTTTATGTGGGGAGTATTGCTAAGATGCTCATGGTAAATCGTGAATTTGACAATAAAATTGAGGAATATGAATCCAATAATGATTATACATAAAGAAATACAGTCGAAGAGTGAAGTTCATTGAGACTAAAAGGAAATAAAGAAAACTGTAATTTCGTAGACGATTGCATTAAATAAAACTATTGATACACATTCAAAAGAATACGAAGATGTTGACTGAGACAAGATGAAACATAATGCCTATTAAACACTATACTCGAGTGTCTAAGGTCTCTCTGTACAGAGGTTTGTCAGAACATCCTGGCATGAGGATACTTTTCCATAGAAGTAAACCCTGACCAAATATTCAAATTCACATAGTATTCGCAACCCAAATAAGATCTCCTCACTAGGGCTAACTCACATTAGCTTTTACGAGGAATGGTGCACGTTCTCAAAGTGATATTATCTCACGTAATAGCACGAAGCTGGACACTCCACCAGACTAGATAAATTCTTGTCCTGGAATCTAGTAAGACCAAGAGACCAAAATGAAAGATATACTACAACGTATGAAAATGGTTAATTGGGGAGAGGGAAATTATGTTCTCAATTTCTTTACAAACTCAGTGTTTGAGAGATAAAGAACTTAAATTGAACATTCGAATATCTATGTATCTCATATAGAGTTCAAGTGTTAGCCCCAGGTTGTGGGCCCCTTGGTTTCTGAGAACTTTGACTGAAGTAAAATAAAACAAAAAAAGCAATAAAACAAACGAACAATATAAACCATTAATCAGAGATTCTAATGATATTGCTGACAGAAAAACCATTGATATCGCTGCTAAAAGGATAATTAAAAAAAAGAAACTTTACTGAAAAGACACAAGACAAGTATATAAAAAAGCAAAGGGCATAAAAGCAGGATAGTGGAAAAGACGCGAAAGAGCATATCACGTGCAGCAAACTGGAATAGATAGAATATAAGAAAATGCATTAATAGGTCGAGATTTTACTAGTTACTACGTACTTTTAAATCTCTGACAATTCGAACACGCAGACAAATTGTGTAAATACAAACTGACGGCAATATTGTGCAATACAATGCGAAACATCGTCTTTGATTATGGAATACAAACAAGAAAATCCACACAAATTAAAAATCCAGTAATGTTACAGAGCATGGACGCGCGTATGGAAACTGTATGCAAATAACCGAACCGTGTGCGAGGTGACGTCGCGGCAAGGAAGAAGGAAAATATTAGCAAAAGAATAACGCGTGCGTAGACCGATGATCACGTTAGAGACGCGTTAGACGAGAAGTCACGCGGGAAGGAAATAAAGGTCCTTTGTTCAAACCTGAAACAACCAGTTGAATTTGTTTTCTCTTCCTTTCTTATGCTTATTGTGACGGAGTATACAACGTGTTGGGTCCTACATATTATCGCCTACACTGTAAGAAACTGTTCTTTTTGCTGTCCCAACAGTTCACACAGAAGGAAATAGAAAACAATAATTACACAGTACTTGCCAGAGAGTTAACAAAATATGCGAATACGAACAATTGTAAGAGTATAACTCTCTAACTACTTATCATCCGTGTCCACGTGGTGCGTTTGACTACATCAGGGACGAACACATGAAACCGGTTGTCGTCAAGATATTATTTTACAAATACTATTTAAAATCACGATCACAAGAAAAATTGTTTACGTGTAGAGACTTCCCTTCTGCAAAATCTCGATGTCAAGATCGTTTTACTTAAATAATTTTTCATGCTCTTTTGAAAGTATATTGTTTGTCTCACGTTGTTATGAAGGTTGAAGAATAACTGGTGCTTTATTTCCGGTGATATAAAAGATTCCAATTTGGTTAGCAGTCGAGAATTGTGGCTTCTGTAAACTCCGGAAATTAAATTACTTAGATATATCGCTAGAAGGAGGTGATGGTCAATTCGTTTATTTATTTATTTATTTATTTATTGCCTTTTATATCTTATCATTACGTAATTTCTCTCCTGTTATTTTTTTTCCAGTTGTTCGTTTTTAAACTTTATATTTTACTCCGCATTTATATTAGCTTCTTCAAAGTAGCAGTAGTAGTAGAAGTAGTAGTAGTAGAGTAGTAGTAGTAGTAATAATAATAATAATAGTAATAATAATAATAACAATAATAATAATAATAATAACAATAATAATAATAATAATAATAATAATAACTAGCAGAACCTGTGGAAATCCACGGTTGTTGAAAATTTTAAAAACACAGTATAAATAAAATGAATAAAAATAAAATAAAACAAATGACGACGAATTTAAAACATTTTTTAGCAAAATCTTTTTAAACCTTTTTTAAAGGTAAAAAGAATTACTTTAAAAAATAAATTTTTCAACGAAAATTCAAAACACAAGATCATTTTTTTTGTCTGAATAATTCTTAAAAAAATGTAAAAGTGAATCGACATCTATTCCTTAATGATTTATAAAGGAATATATGTCAATTCACTTTCACATTTTTTGTTTGAATTTTAAAAATAATATACGATCAAACAAAATATTGACATGATTTGATTTTTTTAATTATAAAAAAAGAACAATTTGAAACCATAAATAAACGGTCATGTTTTTTGTATTTGTTTGTTTTGAAAGTCTTTGGCGAGGAAATGGTTTTAATAATTTGAACTGATAAAGAACTATAAAGAGAGGTAATTAGTTTCTCATTAATTAATGTTTGTGATAATGATGTTTATTTTTCTGTGTGACACCGGATGTCGGACAAGTAAATTAATATTTAGATAATAATAATTTAAAAAAAAATTAAAAAATGAAAACAGCTAAAATATTAAGGACAACCTTTCAATGTGGAGACTAACACACATGAGCCACATGCGTGGGCCAGACACATGTCTACAGAGGTAAAGCATGAAACGCTACACGTAACCAAGAACGTTGAAGTGGCATACCTATGTCCTCTAAAACCTCCATCCCCCATTACCACATCATCGATCCCCCTAAAGAGTAAGACCGAGGAGAGCACTGACCAGATCCCCGCTGGACAAGTGTGAGGAGAACTGGGACCTTGGGGAGACTTATTGCAACTCAAATTCCAGTGAAGACCAATGGCAGCTGCCAGTGAAAAATCAATGGTAACCGGCTGTTCCGATAATGCAAAATCAGTTGTAAATGTTATCGAAAGAGGTGAAGGGTACTGGAAACCTGGGAAGATTGTTGTCAATCAGCTTCCAGGGAACGTCACAGGCTGTTTTCCAGGAGAGATCTTCGATGACCTGTGTGTAAGCTCCTTGTGAGTCAATAGTATTAGTAGTAGTAGTAGTAGTAGTAATAATAATAATAATAATAATAATAATAATAATAATAATAATAATAATAATAATAATAGTAAACAATCCCATGTCTAAAAAATTAGACTATTAACCAGACATATATTTTAGACAAAGTACAACATAAAATAAATACGTGATTAAAACGAATAATGTTCAAACGGTCAATATACATAGTTTTCTTTATACGGCACAGTCACGTTGTGACACCGGTTCTCACCAGATCACCAAAGTTAAACAAAATTGAGCCTGGCCAGTACCAGATGGATGATCATTTAGGAAGGCGAGGCGCTGTATGTACCGCGAGGTAAAATGCCAAGTTTGGAAACTGGCGCGGTTTATCTTTCTCTCGAGGGTAGATGGGCCTCTTTTAAGCCGTGGTAAACAACTCATCTAATGATGGTGTCATAACAAAAAAAAAAAAAAAAATCTTGATAGCCCTAGCGAAGCCTCAAGTATTCAGCTACGCACAAGATTTGAATAGCACTACAAACTCGTGTAGTGAGTTCAATCTCGGTTGCAGCCGCATGTTAAATAAAAGCATATATTTCTTATATATATTTCAAGGAAGGCAATAGATATATTTATTTTTTTATAAGTGAAATAAATAATATTCTACATAGAGATACCATCCGAGATTGTTGAAACAAGCGGATTCAATCATATCGATATGTAATTGCATTTGAAAATGAATAATAGACGATATTTTGAAAGCGTTGCTTTCTCGGGAAAGACAACATCAATCAGATATAATGTATTCAAATCTCGCACCGACTATTATGTTCCCGTGCATCATGTGTATCGATAATCAAAACGAAGATAACAGATTTATGGTTTCGTCAGTTTATTAATTATTTGATATGCCTATACAAATAAAAAAAAATGAAAGCACGTGTGTGTGATTGATGGCGTTCTTCTTTTGACTTACATAGCGTTGAATAGACATTAGGTTAGATTATAATGGAGGCGACGAGAATACAGCCATATACATACTATCGTGTGAACCACGTCAACGGTTACTACATCCACTAGCGTGACTATAAAACACAGAGTGATATATAAAATAAAATAAAATAAAAATTACAATTAAATTTACCAAAATGATCCAAGATGGTAAAACTAAAGTATATTATAAATATTAAAGAATCAATATTTATAAAGTAATCTCACCCAGATGAAAAAGCTCGATAAAACCAAATAGGAGATAGAGCTTATAATATCCATTCACGTGAAATCAACTTTTTTCTTCACCATATTCCCTTTGCTTCACTTTTTGTTATCAAGTAAGATCTTTGACTTACTTGCAGTTTCATCAAATACTTTTGTATGCAAAATCCGATCCCGCATTTTGCTAATTCCTACCCTCTGATGAGTAGGAAAGTATTTCTTCGAAACTCCGCGGATTAAGGACTATCCACTTATTAAGTGTTTCCTTTTCAGATTAAATATGTTTATAACTCATTTCAAAGTGTTTTTTAACATGTTTTATTAAATATTTGTTCTCATATATATATATATATATATATATATATATATATATATATAGGGTGACTCCCACAAAAAAACGGGCCCAACTATAATTAGGCTTCGTTTCTTAGTGTTTTGTCCGAATGAAATGAAACTCTGGTCATAACTAGTTTATTATATTCAAAACATCACATCAAAACACTAGGGTCTTTGACCTTTTTTTCTCAGTTCTAGAGCATATGTTCTTGATGGCCTCCATTTAGGTTTTGTTTTTTTAGGTCTCCCTGTATATATATATTATAATTATGATTATCTACATCACTGGTGTTTCATTCTTACGCAATCATCTGTGTAAGGTGACAATTCCTGCCGGTCACACACATATGTGCACGTGCGAGACTGCGCGCACGCGCGTGTGTGTGTATACTGTTGTAAAAAATTAGTTAACACCGTGGGTAGCTGGTCTGAAGCGAAGTTGAAAAAAAATTCCTCAGTGACCCTCTTCTCAGGTGTCTTAACTACACGTAACAAAAAAGGTAGGAACTCTCTACTAGTGAGGAAGTTATATATATATATATATATATATATATATATATATATATATATATATATATATATATATATATATATATATATGGTAAAACTGGTAATTAGTAAAAACCTGAAGAGAGTGATCAATAGTATTGCAGAGCAAATGTTTTTTATTACCGTTTTATCTGTTTGGTTACATATGTTCCAGATGTTGGACCATGTTTACGATCTAATACTTCCTAATACTAACAACCACTTCTGTAAGGTCTGACGAGGCTGTTAGATCGTAAATATGGCCCAATATCTGAAACATATGTAACAAATATATATATATATATATATATGTATATATATATATATATATATATATATATATATATATATATATGCTATGTTTCTCCTTCTGAAGCTGGTTTATGTTTTCACAAGTTTTATTCTCTGTATTAATATAACTCTAGGTTAATACAACTTTAAGAAGGAAATAGCGACAGCTAAGAGAGAATTTACTGAAACCACTAAAAACGCATCGAAGCACAAAAATTAGGGACTCGTGACTTCTGGAAAATCTACAACAGTGTAGTAAATAATGGGCAATCAACACTTCCCCCACTAACACACAATTACAAGGTTGTTTGCTCAGCAACCGACAAGGCCAGCCGGTTTGCCTCCAACTCCACACTGGACCCTTCCATCCACCCCCTGCCTGACTTTCGTTTGCGGACAGACGCCACGCTAGACGATCTAAAAATCACCCCTGCTCAGATGCATGATATCATAAAAATCTTTGATACCTCAAAAGCATGTGGACCTGATCTCATCCCAGCTGTGCTATTAAAAAATGTGCTCAGCCGAAGTAGCTTCAGTTCTCTCCAAACTCTACAACAAATGCCTTCATGAATCATGCTTTCCGGGCTGTTGGAAAACTGCTTCTGTGGTACCAGTATTCAAGAATTCTGGCGAAAGAACTGACCGATTATATTATCGCCCCATTAGCCTCCTCCCACTTTTCGCCAAAATATTTGAGACCATAATTAATCATGCTCTAGTCCGTCAACTTACAGATGCTAAACTTCTGACTGACAAACAATATGGATTTAGACAAGCCCGTTCCATCGCAGACATCCTCACTGTAATCTCTGAACGTATATACCATTCACTGGACAAAGCGGGACAGGGCAGAACAGTAGCTCTAGATATATCTAAGGCTTTTGACAGGGCATGGCATGAGGGTTTCCCCAGGAAAATTAAATCATACGGTATCACTGGTAGAATACTTAACATAAGTAAATCTTTCTTAGGAGATAAATCCAGGTTGCCCTCGACGGTCGTACATCTAAACAATATGATATAAATGCGGGAGTGCCTCAGGGGTCTATCCTTGGACCTCTATTGTTCCTAATATTTATTAATGACCTCCCCGACAAAACTGCCTCTGAGATGGGTATATATGCTCATAACACCACACTTTATAACAGGCATGACAGGAAAACAAATGAACACATAACTAAAAAAATGGCAAAAACACTAGAGGATGACCTCCAATCTGTAGTGGAATGGGGAACAAAATTGGATGGTCACATTCAATGCTGCCAAGACTAAACTGGTTTCCTTCAATAATTACAAGAAACCTTCTCTGCCACCATAAGCAATGGTCAGTGAATCCCTGTCTGAGAGTACATCTTTCAAACTACTTGGTCTAACGTTCACAGGAAACATGAGTTGGAACAATTACATTGAAAACATTGCCAGGGCCGCTGCGAAAAAGGTAGGCTCTCTCTACCGTGCTGGAAAACTACTGACACCTGAAAGTATCCTGTACCTCTATAACGCCACCATTCGCCCATGTATGGAGTATTGGTCACATTTGGGCTGAAGCATCTGCTGCTAGTCTCTCGCTCCTAGACAAGGTTCAAAAGAGAGTCGGCAATCTGATAGGCCCTGAACTGGCATCTAAGCTTCAGCCTCTGTCCCACCGACGAAACGTTGCATCCCTCTGCCTGTTCTACAAGTATTTTAATGGTGAATGCTCTGACGAACTGCAGACACTTGTGCCCGCACGACGTAGACACCCTCGACAAACCCGACAGGCAGCTAAATCCCATCCCATGCAGTAGAGATCCATAGATGTAAAAGATATTTCTACACCAGTAGTTTCTTCCCCTGAACCGCTAGACTCTGAAATTCCATTCCAGGTCCCTGTTTCCCCAACTGTAATGACATGCAGAAGTTCAAGTGTAACGTGAACCGATATCTTGCTGCCCAAATCCCTACATAGTGCCCCAGTAGCTGCTGCCCCTAATAGTAGCCCCCTACACCAAAGTGACAATGTGCCTTGTTTGGAGTGAAAATGTAATAATAATAATAAAAAAAAAAACTATCGAGTTTATCCTGTATCTGCAGTACTTTAATCACAACACTTTTAAAGTAATCACATATTAATATGAACTTTTCTCTTTTAGACTTTTGGTCTATAACATAGTACATATATTTATATATTTTATTTACTTAGGCATTATAGCAGCATATTTTTATTAAGATTTTGCATTCCATTGAATGCTTTTATTAGTCTTCTCGATCTTTCTAATTAACAATCTCGTAGTTGTGTCGAATTGATGCATGTAGGCTCCGTAGGTGTGTGTTTTTATTGATTTTCTTTCCTGTATTTTCGACTCATACCTTCCATCATTGCTAGGCGGAGTTAATGTCTGCTATTTGAACGATCGGACCGTTGATATCTTCTTTAAAAGCCCTTATAGGTGATGTGAAGCCGTATTTGGAACGTGATCACCCGATAGGCGCATTGTTTATTAAAATTTACAATATTACAAAAAAAAAAAAAAAAATGAAACAGGATTTTTGTTCAAGGAATAGCAATTTTGGTAAGGAAAAGGGTGCATATGCCTGCACTGGAAACTGGTTTGTTTTGGAGATGTTTTGTTGTTTTTCATATCTGTCTAATAGTTTGCGATGTGGTTTGTGTGATTGGAATTCCTAGTCTGCTTAGTGTGTCGCAAATTATTCTATTATTGCTGTGTGTATATACATACATATACATACATACATACATACATACATACATATATATATACATACATATATACATACATATATATACATACATATGTATACATATATATACATACATATATATATACATATATATATACATACATATATATACATATATATATACATACATATATACATACATATGCATATATATATACATATATGTATACACACACATATATATATACATATATATACATACACACACATACACATATATATATATATATGCACATGAAGTTATGAATAGTACATAGGGCCTGAATAAATCTGGGCTGAACTGCTAGTTTGAAATAAATTTAATTATCTTTGCTTGTTTTAAGTCAAAGCTATGATTATGCCGCAATGAATGAAAGAATAATGCACTTAGAGAATTGCTATTTCTTATATCTCTTTTATGTTGATTGACCCTTTTTTCTAATGTATGCTGGGTTTCACCAACGTATCTATGATGACAATTTTGGCAAGAAACAGTGAGTATGCTTTTATTGGAAACTGGTTTGTTTTGGAGATGTTTTGTTGTTTTTAATATTTGTATTAGTTTGTGATGTGGTTTTTATGCTTAGCATTCCTAGTTTGTTTAGTGTGTCGCAAATTATTCTTATTATTATTATTGTGTGTAGGTAAAGAAAGAGGTCTATTTATGACAGAAAAGTCTGATGTATATGGTTTTTGTTTATTTATCTTGTAAAATAATTCTGTGGCTTTTCGCTTAGCATTTAATATGAAATATGTGCGATATTGCAAGGTTTTCAAATTGTTTGTGAGGTATTTGAATTCTCCGTCCATATATTCTGGACTGCAAATTCTGAATGCGCGTAAGAAGAAACCAATCACACTTGTTTTATTTTGTTATTATAGTGTGAGTAGAAATGTACGTACTCACTTTTGTGTGTAGTTTTGCGTTGAACTTTGAAGGATAGTTTACTATTAGATTTTATATTAAGTATGCCTAGAAAAGGTAATGCGTGATTGTTTTCTATTTCATAGGTGGCTTTACGAAGGGTTCGACTGAGTCTAGTTTGTCTTTAATATTATCTGTGTGCGTGTTTTCAGGAAGAAAAATCAAAATGTCATCAATGTATCTAAAATATTCTGTGTTTGGAGGTAATCTATATTTGAAAGGACCAGATTCTAGGGATTCAAGGAAAACACACCCACCCTATATATATATATATATATATATATATATATATATATATATATATATATATATATATATATATATATATATATATAAATTCGCATCAAGTGTGCTTGAAAACTAAATACAACGTAATATTAGGAAAATAAACAAATATTTTACTTGTTTGAAATTTATCACAAATATATTTTAGGGGTATCCTCCATCTTCAGTGTGTTGTTTCTTTTTTTTTCTTTTCTTCTTCCTTGCCATGTTGTAAATTTGGAGAGAGAAGTCTGTAAATAGCCGCGCGTTGCTTCATGCGGTTGTATTTTGAAATGTTTGAACTGTGCGTGGGCAACGCGAGAATAACGCCAAAGAATAGAATATAGGAACGTTGTTTTAATTTGCTCACGCAAAGTTCAAACATTTCAAAATACAACCACTAGAAAAGCTTCTCTCTCCGAATTTACAACATTTATTCAAAGTAAAACGACGTTTCTATATGAACTCTCAATCTTTGACGATATATATATATATATATATATATATATATATATATATATATAGTATATATATATCTTCTTATATATAGTATATATATATATATATATAGTAAAACTGGTAATGAGTAAAAACGTGAATAGAGTGCTCAATACTATCGCAGAGCAAATATGTGGTTTAATTTTTATTTCACACACACACACACACATATATATACATATATATATATCAAGAGATAAGATATTAAAGTTGCACATTATTGCCATCTGCCTATGCATGCGTAGCGAAATCTGAAAACCTTCAAAAACATAAAAATAGATACCTCCAGTATTTCACTGAAAAAGTTGTATTTGAAATAAAGATCAATAAAGGGAGGGGGACCATGTACATATTTATAATGTACTAGCGGGGAACATGTACATATTTATAATGTTTCCCGGGTGTTTGGAGGTGTGCGTGGTTTTGGATAAATGAAAACCCCCGGGTGTTTGTGTCGGGGATAAGGGTAAAATAAAAAAGTTTAGGCAGGTAAGTATGAAGGATCGAACCCGAACCCTTGAGTTGAAGTTGGAAATTAATAAGGCCTAATCCGCATGCGGCGATCGAAAAATATTTATCTTTTCAAAGTCGAGCAAATTAAATAGACAGGCGACCCCCGTTGTTAACTCGTAGATATTATGATTTAGACGTTATAATAGATATTTTAAGAAGTTGTGAGCCGACCGATCACTTCTCGGAAAAAAGCCTTTCTCTGACATACACAAAAAGCGAACATACATACACACACATTTTCGCTTTTATATGTATAGATGGGTGTAGGCATACATACGGTAAGACTCTGATCGTAATCACCGTCGGTTGTTCTGTTACATACCTGGAAAAGATAAAATAAATATAAAATAAATAAGAAGAAATAGCAAAGCATATAAAAATACTAAACACTCAAATCGTAAAAACGCATAGAAATACTCTTCAATTCATCATTTTAATAAAAAATATTAAATCAACAAATAATGTCTATAACATATAACAGATAAAAATATTTTAGTTCGTAAAAGCAATATTAATGTTAGCATCAACAAATGCACATGAGGATTTTATATAGATATACAAACTGGCAACCCGGCGTTGTCCGATCGTATAATACGCTTAAACATGATATTTTCATTCAGCCAGATGGTGTATGAATTATTATAGACTCAATCCTCTATTGCTTATAATACACTAGCTTGAGTGCCCGGCATGCTGGGATGTTTAATATATGTATAATATATATCACATATATAATATATATAATATATATGACATATATTATATAGAATCAATCATGTTTTTCTACAAAGTTTTGATGCATATAAGACGTGTGTATATATATATATATATATATATATATATATATATATATATATATATATATATATATATATTATTATTACATACGGGCCGGGGCAATATTTAAATATAACAATAAAATGCAATAAAATGCAAACACAGGGTTATGGATGGGCATTTATGGATAGCAAACGCTTATCATAGGCAGATAACTCTTCTGCATTAGGGATATGTTCATGCGTCTCAGCTTGGGTTCAAGTTTCCTTTTTATACAAAAAAGGTTTGAAATTAATAAAACAATTATTTTCTGTAAGACAGGCGGATACAAAATAAACACAAAAATCGAACACAATGAGATTTGCAAGAGATAACGAAACAAACACTTTCAAATCATGTAAAACTAAATTTATTAATGATAAGGAGAGTGAAAGATTTGACAAAAACAAATATGTTGAAATCTGATGGGATTGGGGAATATTTTTTAACATACTACCTGAAAGAGATTCCTATAACAGAAAAAACAAAGGTATACGGCAGCAACCAGTTCACACGAGGAAAATTCCGATCTCCAGCTCGACAGAGAAAGAAAGTAATGTTTTTTTTTTTTTGCACTTAAAGTTCAATTCTTTTCTTTTGACAATTTGCAATAGCTACAGTTAATCCAAATAAATTCTCTTGTGAGGGAAGAAAGTTTCAATCACCAAATTTAGTCTCTCAACGCCGAGCGACGCATTCCAGTTCCGCATAGGAGACATAAGTTCCAAACGATGACTTCGCAGATATTTTTGATTTGTTTCTTTTTTTTTAAACATGCCTGTCGGCATCCATTTTGGGTTATACAAAATAACTTTATCGAGGGATTAATTTAGGTATCTTTTTTTCTCCGTTTTTGCCAACTTTGAAAATGTGACATATCGCTTTGGTTATCCAGAAACACGTTTTACGCGGTCGGACTTTTGGTCAAAACTACCGGCACACGAGAGAATTATTATTTTCCTGTATTTGTTTCGCCCCTTGATTCTAAAAATAGGATTGACGAAATCCTGTTCTTTCCTTATTCTGCTTTTTGGGGAAACGAGGTCACCACGTGCGCTGACTAAAAGACGACCTGTCACTTGCCTTCATATTGGAGGGGGTGTGAGGTGTTTAGTGATAACGTCGATCGAACGTTTTTCAACTCCCTCGTTCTCTGTTTCTCTCTCTCTTCTCTCTCCCTCTCTCTTCCTTTCTCTCTCTCTCTCCGTGGGTGATTAAATCTGTAGTGGGTTCTTCTATGCTTCCGAAATCGGATTGCAGTGTAGTAACTGTTCCGCTGTCACACGTCACTCTCTCCGTTCTCGGGTAAGGAAAGAGAATCTCTCCAGTGATTTTAATACTGGGTTTTGGTGGATTCCCGTTCAGTCAGAATATACCAATCAAACATCTACCATATATTACTAACAGAACAATAAAACAATATTTTATGTCGAGGTGGCTGTTCGTAACAATATATATATATGTGCGTGTATATGATGGCAGCAAATTTGTTCTCGAGTATTGCCATTACTTAAACGTTAATAAACTTTTAGTGTCCTCGTAATTTTTGGCACATTGAATAGTTCCCCATCAGAGCTCTTTACTTTCGACATAGTATTATTTTCACGCTATCGATTTTCTCCTGATGAGATGATAGCTGAAAGAGCTCTCGAGAGACTTTCGCCCATTATATTTAAAACTTTATTTAAATTCCGTACATTTATTTATATAAATATCATAGATCAAATGGCATGATAGATGAATAAAACTCCGTAAGCTGTAGTGAAGGCAACCTCTCTAGGAGAAAGAAAACCCTGATATATATATATATATATATATATATATATATATATATATATATATATATATATTTATAAAGTGATGGTTTTATAGTTCCAACGACAAAATATATGTATATTTAAAAGAGTGTATCCATCAACAATTGTAGTTTTTCTTTTTTTAGACTTTTATGATTTTTAAATATTAAAATATTTTTATAAAGCTTTCAAGCCTTGTTCAGCTCTCTTCAGATATTTTTATATAAAGTTTTTTTTTTTTAAATGATAAAAGTCTAAAAAAATCCAACAAATGGCTGCAGCAGGCAAGGGTCGCAAAGGGAAAGTGTAAACAGGGCGAGATGGGCGATGGGAATATGCTTTTAATGGTGTCGAAATAATTATAATGTTAATAAAAAAAAACAACTTTTTGTTAAAAAAGAAAAAAAAATACCGATCCGGATTTTGTTTCTTTATTTCTGATTTTATTTTTTCATGAAAAAAGCCATGTTACATGGATAGGATTAATGACATTGCATTTATACTTATCCGCTTACACAAACGTAAAAACGGACGAATATATCTGAAAACATTGAGATTAACAACTGTCAATAGTAAAAATTATCCCGAAAACGAAAATAATACATGAACGCGTCTCGGGAGTGTCAGCTGTAATGATTAGAAGGCGGCATTTCTTTAGAGACCGATCCAATCTCAGAATTCCTTTTCAGCCATTTGCTTAGAAACACACAATACATGATTTGCCTGGAGACGATCAATTTGTAAAACGTGTAACCCCTGGAAATAAACGAGGATTATTCATCAAATTCGCTTAAGAAGAATTGCTTTCCATTGAAGCAAGATTTAAGTAAATATATTAATTTCCATGGGAATTGAACATTGCTCACTCTATTCCTATCTATTTTCATTCAAATATATCACCATGTAATTCAAAAGGGGTTTGGTATATCTATGAAGTTAGCTATGTCTGCATGCGTATATATCTGTTTGTAATTAATAAAATTCGAAACTAATAAACCAATTACAATAAACTTTGGAGTTTTAAATGCTTCTAAATGTAATGTCGGCCATTTGAAGTTTTATTTAGTTTCCTGTAAAAGAGACAAAAACTTAACATATCTGCGAGTTTGATGAAATGTGAATTATACGTATTATATATCAATTAATAAATATGGACGAAATGTAAGTTTCAAAGATAACTACCAAACTCCCACGACAACAAATCCAGCACTAGTAGATATAGTTTACATATGACGTTTTATTACGGCTATAAAAAAAAAAACAACAAAACAAAAAAACAAAACAAAAACAAACGAAAAAAAGACTATTTTAAATATGATTATAGCTTGACCCTAATGGAAAAAAAATTGCTTTCTTCGATTAGGTGAGCACAACATTTCTCCCTCCCTCTCTCTCCCTCTCTCTTTCTTTCTCTCTCTCTCTCTCTCTCTATATATATATATATATAACGTAAAATCTATATAATTATAAAACTCAATTGTAACGGGTGTTGTAACGCACTATCCGGTTTACGACTTTCGGTTGCGCATACGTACATAAACATAAACTCATAACAGCGTAAACAAATAAACACAAATCGCTACTTTTGCAGAATTTGACCTGCGCGCTGAAATATTAACGTTATTATTTACAAATTATTATTTAACATGTAACGAGTGGGGATGTTTTGCAACTATTCTGTAGTACAACTATGCTGTTGCAATTTTCTTACAAATAAATTAACTTTGACCCGTTGACAACCATAAGAACAATTTACAACAGCGATTTCCCCATCGCCTTCCGTTTTTTTAAAATATATTTTCCATTTTTTAATACACCTTTCTTAAAAACATTCATACATTTTCTTCTACACTACCAACATAAATAAATAACACCGAAAATATGTTTTTTTTATTTGCGTTACAAATAAATAATCAACGCGACAATAAAACTTATTGTTTTACTGTGTACGTTTCAGCGTCCCGATTGTTTTTTTTTTCGCGTTTAAATTATCCTAATAAACAACTGTTAATACTTTCTGCATTTTTTTTACATCGTTCATTTCCGTATTACGTTTAAGTTATTTTAACGCAATTTTCTTACAAATGAACCTGCTTTAATCCGTTGACAACAATACGAGCATAATAAAACTTTGGACAAAGATAATTCATGTGTGTATGGCAATTTGCAGCTTTCTCATAACGAGAAATTATTACGATTCTAAAACCGACCTACACTAATATATATATATATATATATATATATATATATATATATATATATATATATATATATATATTTATATATATCCTTCTTTGGTTTTTGGATTTTTGGAAAAGTACTTGTTTTCTAAAACTACAATGCCGCCATTTTACACACGTTACCTTGGCAACACTTTTACTTCTTTTCTCCGTCTCGTAGTGAGGCCGAACAGTTTATTTAACTTTTCTGTGACTTGTAGTCGTCATTGCAATGTACACCGAAGATTAGAGATCATTATTCTCTTGTATTCTTTTATGATTTAATATCCAATATCATCTCAATCATCGAACCCTTATATATATATATATAGAAAATCAACCGTAGCAGAACTTTATTAAACTTATCTTTCTGAAGACACATAACTGAGAAAAATGATATAATCAATTGAGCTCTCATGATTTGTTCTAACAGCAGATTTCGTGTGAAACTTAAGAAAACTTAAGAAAATCATTGATATTGTCTTTGGAAATTGATATTCCATTTATGTTGCAAAACGATCTATTGAACGTGAAAATACTTGATAAAAAAGTGAACGTTTTTATTTGGTCTTCTCGTTGTTGTCTTTATCATTTCCACGGTTATTGTCATGACAACCGTATCTTTTTACACAATGTTGTCCACTATCTACCATGCTGAGAGTAGCCTACACTTCTCGAACAATTTTCTCTTCTTGTTGAAAAGGGTGTTTTGCCCACTTTTTACTTAAGTAATCAGATGTTGTTTATTCCAATTGAATCTATTGAATACTTTTTTAATAAGGAAAGATCTAAACCTTAAGTAACCGCCGAAGACAATTATTTACACCTCTGTTTTACACGTGCCACAGATTAGAGTCGCAGCATATACAACACTTTTTAAATTAAGTCAATAATAAATATCAAATCTAACCTTCCAAGTTAGACGTTTTTTTATTCAGAATAACCGTGTGAGGTTTCTAGTTCACACGTAAGTTAATTAATTTGTCTTCTTAAACTTGTGTGTCGTTACAAATGAAACCTTTACTATTACGCATCTCTATTACATAAGGAACTTTGTGCGTGTGCGTAAGAGTTAGTGTGTGTGTGTTCGTGTGTGTATGTGTATGTCAGTGCGTGTGTGTGTCAGTGTGTGTTTGTGTTAGTATGCGTGTGTGTAAGTGTGTCTTAGTGGTGTTTGTGCCCGTGTGTGTGTCAGTGTGCGTGTGTCAGAGTCCGTGTGTCAGTGTGGCAATGTGTGTGTCAGTGTGTGCCTATAAGTGTATGTGTCAGTGTTGTGTGCTAGTGTGTGTGTCAGTGTGTGTGTGTCAGTGTGTGTGTCAGCGTGTGTGTTAGTGTGTGTGTGTGTGCGTGTCAGTATGTCTTTGTCAGTGTGTGCTCCAGTGTATGTAAAAGTGTTTGGGCCAGTGTGTGTTTGTCAGTGGTTGTGTGTGTATGTGTCAGTGTGTGTATTTAAGTGTGTGTGTCAGTGTGTGTATGTCAGTGTGTGTGTCTGCGTGTGCATGTATCAATGTGTGTGTCTATGTGTCAGTGTATATGTGTCACAGTGTGGTTGTGTTAGTGTGTATGTCATTTTGTGCGTGTCAGTGTGTTTGTATGTGTGTCAGTGTTGTGTATGTCTGTCACCGTGTATGTGTGTCACTGTGTGTGTGTGTGTGTCTGTGTCTATGTGTCAGTGTGTTACAATGTGTGTGTCTGTTGGTTCACTTTGATCTTTAAAATCTCTGGGTCGATTTATTTAATTTCACTCGAAGGTACATTATGTACCTAGCAGTGTTTTTAGATAGGTCCTGTATCGGAATGTCTTCGATAAGTATAGATAATCGATAATCGAAATAATCTGCTGCAAGATCATTTGGACCAAAGTGACCACATTACACAGCCTAACATCACACGTGATTTTGAGAATTTTTATTATCATACAGGACAAAAGACCCGACATAGAAAATCAACATTAGTTTTTTTATATATGAAAGGGGCGTGTTCGAAATGAATGTTTCTGTTTAAAGCACAATTGCACCAGGATACTTGACTTTTTAAATTTTAAACTTAAATAAAAGCGATTATCACCACACAAGCATTAAGACTTGGCATATAAAATCCAAAGTAGGTTCTTTTATATGACATAGCCGCGTTCGAAATTAATGCTTCTGTTTAAAACACAATTGAAGTACGATTCTTGACTTTTGCATTTAAAATTTTCATTAAAGTGATTATGTATAAAAATGATTTTATAAATCAACTGTAGGTTCTCTACAGTGGCAAACCCTATAATATACATTTATTTCATTCTGTTTGCAAAATAAACTGTTTTTCTCTGAACATTTTTTTTTTGTTGTAAATTACAATTAATTTTCTTATCTTTTAGCCAATATTTTACTTTTGGCAAATATTTTGGAGTCAAATATTTTCACCGAACGTTCAAACATGAGTTATTTATCTTCTTTAATTAAAAATTCAAAATATATTAACATCAAAGATACACAAGATCACACGTTGCTTTGTTAAGTGACTTCAAATAAAGTATGAAATATTTCAACTTACAAAACCCCATCGTCAATAAAATATAAAAAAAGTAATTATTGTGTCTTTAAAACGGTCTTATTGAAAAAAGAACATTTATTTATGATACAGTTCAAAAGATACGGCAATTTGATAACACTGTATTTTACGATTCAACATTGACGTAGTTTAACGATCGATAGATTACTATCAAATATAATGGCTTTTAAGAGATTTCAACTATACCGTTCCCTAGAGCATAATAATAAATTATAGCGTAGGCCCTACCAGTGTTTAAAGAGGTGAGATTTGAAGCCAGTGACGTGATGGCTTACATATCGATGCCTCCATTCAGTCTCGAAAGACAAAGGATATCCCCTGTAGAGGCAGCTGCGCGTGTAACTGTGAGGCAAGGGTTGAGCAATCCTTAACCACATCTCTCCTGAATCGGCACTGTTTTGGTCCAGTGGCAAGGAGAAGCCCAGAACGACTGGAAACAATGCCGAGATAAGCGGAGAGCACATACAGCACCTGGAAGTTCCCGAATGGTCACCCATTTAGTAATGACCAGGTTGAACGTTGCTTAACTTGGGTGATCCAGCGGGAACCGGTGTGTCAACGTGATTATGCCGTATGTAAACATGATTATGCGTTACATAGCAATATTTGATAAAATGTAGTTGCGTTAAAGAGAAGATCAAGAAACATAATTAAAAGCAAAACTGGATTTGACACGCAAAAAAAAAAAAAAAAAAAAAAAAATGGCTAATATTATCTTGCAGAAAAACACCTACAAATGTATGCATAAATAATTCGCTCGTTGCAACAGTGTAATGAGTATGATTCCCAAGCTATTTTTATGATGTATGGGCGAGATTTGCACAAAGTAAAAATACTCTAATCAGTCTTCTCACTCACGCAACATACTCTATTGAATTAAGATTGAAAAGTAATTTCTTGGGATTTAATGAACACTGATATTTTCTAATATTAATTACAAAACTTCAGTGCTCTTTGTAACATTCCAATCACGAGATTAACGATATAATTCCTTCTCAGTCTTGTAATACTCTCAAAACGTCCAATATGTGGATGCATGCACATATTATTATTATTATTATTATTATTATTATTATTATTATTATTATTATTATCATTATTATTATTATTATCATTATTATTATTATTATTATTATTATTATTATTATTGTTGTTGTTGTTTTTGTAATAATAATTATTGTTATTATTTTTATTATTATTATAACTATTTTTATTATTATTACTATTTTTATTAATGATATTGTTATTATTATTATTGTTATTAATCTTATTATTATTGTTATTATTAATATTATTATTGTTATTCTTATTATTATAATTATTATTATGTTGGTATTATTATTATTTATGTTGCTATTATTATCATTATTGTTATTGTTATAATTATTATTGTTAATGCTATTGTAATAATAATGATTGCTGTTAATATTATTTATGTTGTTATTGTTATAATTATTATTCTTGTTATTATTGTCATTATTATTGTTATTATTAATATCATTAATGTTGTTATTATTTTGTTGTTAGTCTAATTATTACTATTATTATTGGTATTATTATTATTATTATTATTATTATTATTATTATTGCTACTATTATTATTACTATTACTGTTCTTATTATTGTTATAATTATTGTTATTATTATTAATGCTGTTATTGTAATTATTGTTATTATTGGCTCACAAGGAGCTTTCACACAGGTCATATAGTATTTCTCCTTGAGAACAATCTATGGTGTTCCCTGGAAGCAAGTCTTCCCAGATTTCCAGTACTCTCCACCTCTTTCGATAACATTTGCACATATTCCTCGCTAACAGCGGCCATTGGTCTCCACTGTATAAATAAGCCTCCGCAAGACATCAGTTCTCTTGGCATTTGTCTAGCGCTCTCTTTCCTCAGTCTTTCCATCCTCCTTGAGCCTTCTTAACTATTTGGCATCATTCCTTGGGGGTATTATTATTATTATTATTATTATTGTTATTATTGTTATTATTGGTATTATTATTAATTTTGTATTTATTATCTTTATTATTGTTATTATTATAGTTTTTATTGTAATTATCATATTATTATCATTATTATTGTTATTATAACTGTTATTATTATTATTATTATTATTGTTGTTGTTGTTGTTGTTACGATTAGAAACAAAGATAAAGAGGGAATATTTCGGTTGGTTTCCATATCGAACAAATGTTTTGAGTTCATTTAACATGTAATTTTTTTCATTTAACGGTATAGTCTGTTATTTTCTCATGTTGCGTTCGAATAACGGCTTATCTAATTTTCTGGAATTCCTTGAAGGGTGGGGGTGGGGGGTCAAATAAAGATCTATAAGCCTGTTTGCTTTTTTTTAAAAACAAATCCTTCCTTTGAAGATTGTAACGCAGCAGCCAACATTATCCAGCTTATTATTGAAACCAGATGACTGTGCATACGTGTGCATTTTTAAAATAGATGGTTACCCGTTAATAATAATATTACGATAAAATTCGGAAATGAAGAGGAGACATTGCGTTACGTTTTGATGCAAAACGTATATCATGATATACGTTTATGCTAGCATGGGCGCCCTGCGTTGCCCGGGTATTTGGATGTGTATGTTGTGCAAAAAAAAAAAAAAGTGGTAGTAGGAAGGCAGGATCGAACCCGTATCGCAAAGCAGAAAAAGAACAGGGTAAAACCTAACGTTTATGCTGTAATGACCACCGCCAAACCGGAAGCGACATTTTTAAAAATAAGGCTAGACAATCTAAAGGAGAGGATTACTTTAAAAAATATTGGCTAAAAAAGTGACCCCCCCCTGTAAAAAAAAGTACCTAGTTGAAAGGGAAGATATTAATGTTTTTAGCCAAATTTTCGATATTTGTCGTATGAAAGGCCGAACTTTAAAACGATACTGATCTTGGTAAAATCCGTCGCTTCTTTTGAAAGTTTAAGGCAGATATGCAAACAGACATGCATACATACATTTATATATTTATAACTAAAAATTTTCGACCCAAACTGATGAAAAAGCTTGCCCTATCTCTAAATACCCTTTATGTAAAATTTCAAATATTTACACCAGAAAGTGTCTGAGTAATTTGGAAGAGACCGCAGAGGTCAATTTTTTTTTAACTTTGACTCCTATCATGACCCCTTAACATTTATTGTTTTGGGCTCAAATCAAGTTATTAAGTAAGATCCATGTCCAAGGAAACTATATCTAAAATTTTAAGTGCGTAGACCCTAAATTGTCGGTGGAGTTTGGTAGAGTTCTCAAAAGTCAAATCGTTGAACTTTGACCCCTTAATCACCAAATTTCTGGCCAAAAACCGATCATATCGATTTCCCCAAATCTCAGTACCCTGTATATCAAATTTCGAGTCTGTAGACTAAAAATTGACAGAGTTATTGCGTAGGGAAATGTACACAGACACACAGACACACAAATACACAGACACTTTCACTTTTATAGATATACTAGCATTTCAGCCCGGCGTTGCCCGGGTGTTTGGAGGTGTATGGTGAGCAAAAAAACAAAAACAAAAAAACAAAAACGGTCATTTTTTTTTAATTTGACCCCTATTATGACCCCTTAACATTTATTGCTTTGGATTCAAATCGAGTTATTAAGTTAGATCCATGTTCAAGGAACCTATATCTAAAATTTCAAGTGCGTAGACCCACAATTTTCGGAGGAGTTTGGTAGAGTTCTCAAAGATCAGATCCTTGAATTTTGACCCCTTAACAGCCAAATTTTTGGTCGAAAACCGATCACATCGATTTTCCCAAATCTCAGTACCCTGTATATCAAATTTCAAGTCTGCAGATTGAAAATTGAAAAAGTTATTGCGAAGGAAAATGTACACAGACAGACACACAAAGACACTTCACTTTTATAGATATACTAGCATTGGTGCCCGGCGTTGCCCGGGTGTTTGGGGTGTATACTTAGAAAAAAAAAACGGTCAATTTTTTTTACCCCTATTATGCCCCCTTAAAATTTATTGTGTTGGGATCAAATCAAGCTATTAACTTTGATCCATGTCCAAGGAACCTATATCTAATATTTCAAGTGTGTAGACCCAAAATTCTCGGACGAGTTTAGTAGAGTTCTCAAAGGTCAAATCGTTAAACTTTGACCTCTTAATCGATAAATTTCTGTCCGAAAACCGATCACATAGATTTTCCCAAATCTCAGTACACTGTATATCAAATTTCGAGTCTGTAGACTAAAAATTGACAGAGTTATTGCGTACGGAAATGTACACAGACACGCAGACACACACACAGACACTTTCACTTTTATAGATATAATAGCATTTCAGCCCGGCGTTGCCCGGGTGTTCGGATGTGTATGTTGAGCAAAAAAACAAAAAATGTGGTAGTAGGATGGCAGGCTCGAATCCATACCGCAAAGCAGGAAAAGAACGGGGTAAAACCTAACGTTTATGCTGATACGACCACCGCCAAACCGGAAGCGACATTTTTTAAAATTAAGGCTAGATAATCTAAAGGAGAGGATAACTTTAAAAAATATCGGCGAAAAAAGTGCCCCCCCCTGTAAAAAAGTGCCTAGTTGAAGGGGAAGATAGTAATGTTTTTAGCCAAGTTTTCGATATTTATCGTAGGAAAGGTCAAACTTTAAAACGATACTGATCTTGCCCTATTTTTTAAGTAGTATTTTCCGCGCTATTTTTTAAATAGTATTTTCAAGGTAAATTCAAGTTTTACGATATTTCTTTTAGTAAATTGTTGGGTAAAAGTATAGAATAGTTACAAAATATACTACCTATGTTAAATAATAGGTTTCTAATTAATAACGTTATTATTTCAGTGCGGGTCGTTGAATGCAAAAGTTTTGTCTTGTATTATTGTTTGCCAATTAATAAATCTCGCCTGTATCGTCTGTATGTACCATGTGTTTGCGTGAAACAACAAATAACGATAAGTCAATTGTTTAAAATAAATAAATTTGTAAAAAACAATATCAATTTACGTGATTTAAAAAAGAATACAATTTCTTTGCCCAATATATATTTGTGCGTGATTAAAACATAGTTGTTCTTCAGTTCTGATTTAAGAATCCAGCTAAGGATATCCGGTTTCGCACAAACACTTGATACATACAGACGATATAGGCGAGATTTATTAATAAATAAATAGAAATAACGATAAGACAAAAAAGGTACTTTTTGCCCCGCGATGAAAGAATAACGTTATTATTTAGAAACCTATTATTTAGCATGAGAAGGGTAGAGTTTTTGTAACTATTCTGTACTTTCACCTAACAATTTACTAAAAAAATATCGTATAACTTGAATTTAACTTAAAAATACTATTAACAAAATAGCGCAGGTCGTTAAATATAAAACACCTTTTAAAAAGTCGTAAATAAAAAAAATATTTTCTTTTTTTTTCTTTTCGTTTTTTATTTCAATTCATTTCAACGGATTGCACCCCTATTTTGATTTTCATTTAATCTAACAACAATGGTGTAAGACAGTCCTTATCCACTATATTACGTATTGTTTTCACTGGTCGCCATGTTTGATTTCGTGCATTCAATTTTTCGCGAGCCCGCGAAATTGCGTATTGTTTTCAGATGCGGCCACGTTTGTTTTCCCGCGCGCGCGCATTACTTTTTACGCGTTTATACATTAAATCTCTATACTCACTTGCACTTTTATAAATTAATTCTGCATACTCACAATTCCATAGCTAGCCATAACACATACTGACCCAACGGGTCACGGGCAGTCTAACATATATATATATATATATATATATATATATATATATATATATATATATATATATAAAGAGAGAGAGAGAGAGAGAGAGAGAGAGAGAGAGAGAGAGAGAGAGATGCCTAAGTAAGCGTAAGTATTGTGTGGGTCTTAATGTTTTCTTCCTCATAACCTAATTTTCTCTTGTACTCTCAAGTATATTATAAAAGCCAAAATATTGTCAAACGTGATAGAAATGTTACTCGGTGAATTAAAATACCGACGTTAATTCTGACAGATGGATATTCTTGCACTGCGTGCACTTAGCCAATCCCGATTTCTTATCACTGATGCTTTGACAGAAAACGACTACTGAAACAACATGCGGGAAAGACGATTCTGAATCCGTCATGGACAAAAGAACTTCAACATAACTGTTCAGTTGCACAATAAAGCTAGAACGTTTTCATTAATGCATGCTATTTATATGCCTACGTTTATTTCATCAATAAATAAATAAAACAGACGAATAGTTAATGGAATATATGGCATGCGTTTCTGACATAGGAATTTTCAAAAATAAATATTTTTATAAAAATACTCGAGAAAGGCATGGCAACACTTGATGTAAGGAGCTTAAATTCCACTTCAAAGTCAACACTAGTAAACAATACATGCTATATAAGCAGATTCCGTCGTAGAGAACAGCGAATGTTCCTTCTTTGTCAAAAAACGATCTTGAGCATGTGGTACAATGGAGAAAGAGGTGACCGGCTACTTTTAATGCATCTAAAACCAAGCTTCTATCTCTACACCATCTACGCCCTGATGTCAATCTGGCATCGGTTGAAATGAATGGCTCTCGTCTTGGGAAAGCTTATATATTTTCACAAGCTTCTGGGGTTGACCTTTACCCCTGACCTGAAATGGAATACGTATATCAAATCCATTGACAAGGTCGTTTGAAAAATGGTGGGATCCTTCTACCGCTCCAGTAGATATTTCACTGCTGATGCAATTCTCTACTATATAAAAGCCAGGCACGGCCAACGATGGAGTACTGTTGCACATCTGGGCAGTAGCTGCTATAAGCAGAGTTCAAAATAGACTTCGTTGCTTAGTGGGGGGTGCCCTTTTCTCTTATCTGCAACCTCTTTTCCACAGAAGAGACACTGCGAGCTTGTCCCTGCTTTATCGCTATTTTCATGGCAAGTGCTCAGCTGAGCTTAAATCTTTCACGCAAAAACACTCGTCTTTCCAAAACCACTATCAATAATATCCCACACTTTTTATCTGTGCCTAAACCTAAATGCAAATTCCATGAGCGAAGCTTCTTTCTTAGAACTGCACGCCCGTTGAACTCTCTTCCGGTTGCCTGCTTTCCAGCTGACTACAATCTTATTGTCTTCAAGTCCAACGTAAACAAGTTCGTGATAAACTGCCCCCTAAGTAATCCAATTTATAAAATCCCCACTACTTGTGTTTACTACGCTATAATCATATTGACTAATGTATACCCATTAAACCTTATCCTGGAGTGTCCTCCGGGTCTTGATAAGTGGTTATTCCTGTGTAAAAAAAACAGAAAAAAAAAACCGTCGTCTATGGAATGTGACGAATAAGGAACACAATAACAAGATAATAATTTCAAAATTAAATCCAAGATTAGTTTTAAACTCTACATCAACCTTAGATTAAATAAATAATTGTCTGTTAGTGTTTTATCCCAATTCATTATTATATTCTTTTATACATGGGAAATGGATTTTGTTTGTCAAGTAAGCGATTTGCCGTTATTCTGTCATATATTGCAGAAGTATTAAAATGGCTTAAGATCAGTCAGCTTTGATAAGCGGTTTGTTGTTGATATTTGTTGATTTAGGAGGGACAACTATTTGACATACACAGGGAAAATACTGAGATAGGCGTTTACAAGAATCATGTTTACAAATTGGTTAAATTTCTTAAAGAAGATTAAAATAGTATTCCAAATGCAAAACAGTTGCGACTGACTAATGGTGACTTTAGTTAACGTGATGCTTATATTTAGCAACAGTGTTAGAACGAGGAGCATTCTGGGAAATCTGGAGGATTCTGTGCATATTGTACATTATGATATTTTCTCTAAGGTCAGTTTCGTTGTATCCGAGAAAAAACACATGACCCAAGAAAAAAAAAAAAAAAACGAAAACAAAAATATCTCATTATAAAGCGTATATTTTTAAACAAATTATTACGACCGTAAAAGCACGTTCAATCACAAAAAGTGTCGAATAAAAAATGACGCCAGAACATTGGGACATCAATACGACAAATCAATACATGTAGACATTTAGCCGACCCATGCATATTATGTCTGAAAGAGAAATTAAATATTTTAAGCATTACAGACACTTATAACCTATTAAACATTGGGAGTGAAATAGCAAACAACTATACACACAAAATAGATTTATTTAGGACAACAAAATATATAAAAAGTAGAAAAAATAATTACAAAAATTAAAATAAACTCACTACTTAAACAGAAAAAAAAACAAATACTTCTCAACACACACGTGTCTTAATAAGGTCGCTTATTAATGCAAAACATTCACAAAAGAGCATAAAAGAATAAGTCATCAAGAACATCTGCGTAAGAGAAGTATTGCTATTGGCTAATGAAAACAGTAATTCTTAAGGGAGAATAACAGTAAACCTGATTGGTAGAATATATAAACATTGCTTAATATATTAACCTTCTACCAAACTCTACTCAAGTATTGGCTAGTGCTGAAGCTAATACTTTAAGTGAATACATAATCTATTATAATAAAGTCATCATGTTTTTACATAGGCATCACCACTTATCATGCCCCAGAGGCCACTCGAGGATAAAGGTTAAAAAGTGTTCAGCAATTAATTCGGCAATATTGTAACTGTTAGTAATGGAAATTCGGTAAATTTGTTAAATTAAGAACTTGTTTACGTTGAACTTGAAGACAATTATATTGTAGTCATCTGGAAAGCAGGCAAACGGAAGACAGTTCCAAAGGCGTGTAGTCCTACGAAAGAAACTTTGTTCACGGAATCTATGTTTAGGTTTAGGCACAGATAAAGAGTGGAGGAAATTGTTGATAGTGGTTTTGGATAGACGAGTGTTTCTCGTGAATGAGAACCACAGCTGGCTGTTAGGTTTTTGCTGGAACTTTTTCGAGAGTATGAAACGGTCTATACCTACAATTAACCATTCTGTCACGTCCGATACTATAAAGGACACATCCTTTTTAAACATGGAACGCAGAGATAGATCTGATATGAACGTACGGAAGCTATCTCAGAGTATCGGTATAGTGTACGATGGGGAGGTACATATGAGGGCTTATTAAATTTCATTTTTATCTTAACTGATACAAAGAGTGGTCGGAAGATCCCAGTGGAGACAGAACGGAAGCTGAACACAGTTCAGGGCAATTGTGAGATAAATGTCTAGGAGACTTGCACACTGGCCGTCAGTGTCGGGCACACGAGTGGATTCGTGAACAATCTGAGTGAGGTTATAAGCAATGAAGAAATCATGACAGAATCACCCATCATCATCGGTCTTGTTTGATTGAATTAACCATTCCACATTGTGAGCACTGAAGTCTCCACATACGTGTATGTTAGTTGAAGGATAAACAGGCAGTATCGTAACTGTTTTTTGTTTACAATTTGGTTAATATATTCGGAAGGTATACTGCTTCACAAATAGATTTTAATACTGAAAACGAACTCTTATAAAATTTTGTTCCTGTATAGTTTTTATATATATACTATTCATTCAAAAGGAATCAGCATTCAACAGGTTATCTTATTTGAATGTTACATTAAAAATCTGTTTTAATAATCATCTCTACATATTTTATAGAAATTAGTAATAAAATCGTTATAATATTTCTGTTTCGAAATATTATATAAAGTTGATTTATTTGATTTATTTCTAATTTAATTGACATTTGTTTTTAATTATTGGTATAACCAACATCAACTGTGTATGAGTTATTTCCCTTTAAGCTATAAGATTTTATTTCTCTATTTTAATCTCATAGATGAAGATGATTATGTTTTATGATTAATACATTTAAAATAGGGTTAATTTTCAGGAAAATTGTAATAACTTAGGATATTTGGTGTATCATAAATAGTATGTGACTAAACCCTCCGCCCGGCAATATGGTTTTTACCTGGTAATTCCGGGTATGTATAGCAAGCATTTTATAATGCCTTATAACAATTGACGTGGATACCTAATAAATAATACTTTCATTTGAAAATCCTAGAAACCATTTATATTAAGTCATTTAAATTTTCTCTTTGTAAGCAAAAACAAAATCTTTTAGGAATTAATGTAGTTTATTATCTTATGTTTTTTCCCTGCTTAAATGCCCCCCCCTCGCATTTTTGAGTCTTCTATCAGCCAATGGGCATGCATTTTATCGAACAAAGGATCTGTTTTAAAACTAGTTTAGTGGTTTAAGGCAGACATTTTCTTCTTTTTATATATAAATATATATATGTGTGCATACATATATGCACATATATATACATATATATATATATATACATACATATATGTGTGATCGTTTATGTATATTCATGTTTATTAATTTATTTATTTGTTTATTTTCTATTGTTTTTGTTAGTTTTAAAACTATTTCGTATCGCTATCCTAGAGTAAATTTTATTTTGTGAACATAGTTATTTGCTATTTCTCTTCTACAGTTTAATAGATTTTGGGGTTCTTTAAAGTACAGGATAGCAAATTTTTCATGAAGGCATAATTTACATGGGTCGTCTAAATGCCTACACGTGGTAGCTTGTCTTATTATTTTCCATTCGACTACCGGCGAATGTCCGCTTTCTTTGAGTTCCCAGTATTTATTCGCTAGTGTTGTTTTTATACAGTGTTTTTTTTTATTGTTGAATGTACTTTTGTGGTCATAGTATCGGGTTTTGAAATCTAAGGAAAAAGAAACTCAGCGTAAATAAAAAAAAGACTCTGTGAACATAAAAGAGATATAAAAAATAGCAATTCTCTAAGTGCATTATTCTCTCATTCATTGCAGCATAATCACACCTTTGACTTTAAACAAGCAAAAGTAGTTAAATTTATTTAAAATAAACCGCGCCGAAGACTCCTTGAATCTACGCTTATTTCAAGCACAATTAAACAACGTGCAGGTTTCTATAACATAGCGCTATTAATAAGTAAACTTTTGTTAAAAGAACATTATTTAACTATAGTCACAGGTTAACCTTCTCAAACCATTCAAACATCCCCTGTAATAATTAACATATAATCTCAATCAATAAATTACATAAAAACACTCATTTCATTTCTGTTACAAACCTATATTTGAATTTCAATAGATATATCTTTTTTTTTCCAGTAAGAATATTAACTGCGTTCATATTTTAAAAATTACATTAACGACTATATGACGTCACTAAAATTTCCCTCTCTTTAACAGCGCCAGCCCTCCCCCCTCCTTTTTGAATTTCCAACATCTTTTTTCGTTTTTCTGAAATAGAACTGCATCACACTGTGCACATGAAACATTTTCAAATATTTTATACTGGTATTTTTTGTTTCTTAATCTCATTCATCCAGAGGAAGTCTCGAAATAAAGACGAAACGTTGATGAACACATAATACGGTTTGTTCGTTTTTATTTCTCTCTCTCTCTCTCTCTCTCTCTCTCTCTCTCTCTATATATATATATATATATATATATATATATAGGGTGCCCCCCCCCAAAAAAAAACAAAAGCTAAATGGAGGCCATCTAGAACATATGCTGTAGAACGGAGAAAAAAAGGCCAAAGACCCTTGTGTTTTGATGTGATGTTTTGAATATAATAAACTAGTTATGATCAAAGTTTCTTCTTCTCATTCGGACAAAACACTAAGAAATGGGACCTAATTAGAATTGGGCCCGGTTTTTGGGTCACCATATATATATATATATATATATATATATATATATATATATATATATATTACAAATTTGTTTTTGTCTTGATATTCATATTTAAAACGCTTTTTTCTATTTATTTAAAAAGAAAATACAACTTTGTTATTCATGGGTCGTGGATTACATTCATCTGAAAAAGATCTAGCTAATTTGCATTATCTTTTAATCATTATATTAATTAATTTCCTATTAGTTTTTCAGTTTTCTTATGGGATGACCGTATTTAGTTAACTACTAGACTACCCATGACACGTTGGTTCAGTATGTTATATTAGCAATTGAATTAATGTATGAGCGTAAGGAAAATAGTTTTTTTTGTGACATAACAGAAACCTTTCTATGAAAGTTTATTAAAATGAAAAAAAGAATATAGATAGATTTCTATGAGTTGTTCTATTTATAATTGTTTATTTTTGAAAAAAAAACTTACAGCCATTGAATTATAAATGGTTTGCCATACTTATAAGTAAATGTGCACTGAACAGATACTATAATACTTAAAGTTAAATTCAAATTTTGATATATCTTTTTTTTAAATGAAATTGTTAGTTGAAAGTACAGAATAGTTACAAACACTCTCCCCATGTTAAGAATGACTTTTTCAAATAGAAAATGAAAATAAAATGTAATTTTTGTTCATTTATTTTAAACAAACATTCATGACCCATTGGGTCAAATATTTAATTTATATGTTAATAATAAAGTCAATAAAACTAACTAAGACAATGCGGAAATTAACGATGTAAAAAAAACGCAGAAAGTATTAACAATTGTTTATTTGTATAATTCAAACACGAAAAAAAAAATTGGGGCGCGGAAAACGTACACAGTAAAAACAATACGTTTTATTGTCGCGTTCATTATTTATTTGTAACGCAAATTAAAGAAAAAACATAATAAATAATAATTTCTAAATAATAACGTTAATATTTCCAGCATAGGTCAAATTTTGCAAAAGTAGCGATTTGTGTTTATTTATTTACGCTGTTATGGGTTTATGTTTATGTACGCATGCGCAACCGGAAGTTGTAAACCGAATATGGGGGCATAACACCCGCTACAATGTCATTTGATTTTTGTAATTATATAGATTCGTGCAGATATTCTACATGATTTATAATTGCGTAATATTTGTGTAAAAAGGTTATAGTAAACAAAAACCTCTTTATATATATATATATATATATACACATATATATATATATATTCATGCAGGTGTATATATTTTTGTTTAAATGTTGCCTACTAAACTCCTCTATTAGCTTTTAGTCTACAGACATGAAACTTACTATATAGGGTATTCGAACCCATGCGAACCCTTGCGAAACATTATATTTTTGTTCTAGCCGGGAAAATCGGAGCAAAATGTGAAAATTAAAAAATCGAATTTTCAAGGTGCAGTTCGAGTGACGGTATTACGAATATGCATGCGAAGCATAATCGCTATATGGTCGTGTCTTAATTTTTAGTCTTGCAGCAAACATGTCTTCAAAACTGAGGCATTAACGTCAAAGCAAAAAGTAAATCGTTAGCTAAACGTTTTGGTTTCGATTCTCGATGGTGGCGCACAAGTGATTTAAAAAAAATTAAACCATGACTTTATATTGGGTTCAATATGATATAATAATAAATACGAAATCTGCATTTATCAAAATATCATATTTAAGCGTATTATACGACCAGGTTATGTCGGGCGACCAGCTATTATATGCATATTTAATACTATACTAGAGTATATTGAATATACTCTTGTTTTCTTTTTGAAAAGGGGAGGTACTTTCTCCCAAAATTAATCAACGTTCCATACCAACAATGGACTTTTGAAAAACTATACATACCCATAACTTGGTTGCAAATTAATTATGTTATGAGAGGAGTGATAAATGAATAAATAGTTAGGCATTTCTCTACTCGAACATACCCTCCTATGTGTTCGTTTGTTTTTCCTTTCTTTTCTCTTGTGATTCCGGTCTTTTCCGCATTGCTCTCGGCTGTTTTTAACATTTCCATGTATACCTTTACCAGCAATGCTTTAAGCCAACTACCATTTACTTATATTAGTCCTCGCGCGAAAGCGCAGGACACAAAATGTTTTAAATAATAATAATAATAATAATAATAATAATAATAATAATAATAATAGAATAATAATAACAAAGTCTTTCGCTAGCAAGGACTGCTATTGAGCGTAACCAGTTGTACACCCCTTTTGAAATTTTCATCTCTATTTTTTTCGTTATCTACTGAATATTTTTGATGAAACCTATATGAAATATGTTCCTTATTAAACTGTAAAGATTTTCTATTCTGAAAGAAGTTTTCAAAAAAATAATCTAAAAAAGTTATTTTTAAGTTTTTGTTAAAAAAAATTCAGATTTTCTTATTATGCAGACATGTATGACAAAGAGAGAGTTGCAAAAAAGAATTATGGAGTGAGGAGAATTACAAACTGAAACAGAGAGAATATTCAGACCTGTAATAATACAAAGAGGGGGTTGCAAAAATGAGTTGTGGTGTGAGGAGAAATACAATCTGAAATAGAGAGTAGGAGAGTTTTTATAAATACATACAAAATCACATTTATCTTTTTTAAAATTCAAATTAATAAATTAAATAAAATACAATCTTAAAAAGGTAGGATACAAGTTAGAAAAGCATTTCATCCAAGGCATGAATATTGTTAAACAAAATGTTTTACTATAGGCTTTAAAAATAAAGGTACAATATTCAATTTGAAATTTATTTATCTTCAAAGTGCACTTTTATACATTTTACAAAGTAAGGTATTAAATTTGCATACCTTACTTTGTAAAATTTATAAAAGTACACTTTGAAGATAAATAAATTTCAAATTGAATGTTGTACCTTTATTTTTAAATCCTATAGTAAAAACATTTTGTTTAACAATTTTCATGCCTTGGATGAAATGCTTTTCTAACTTGTATGCATATATATATTATCATAAATGTTTTTATTCTGCTAATTAAATTTAAATTACATTCTATTGAAATGTCAGCACATGAAACTCATTATCTAAATTATTCAGTTGCCACGTCAAAATTTTGCATTTGATTTTGATTAATTTTATAATGCGGGCATAATTGATGCTTACAATTCTAATGAGAGAGAGTTTCTGTTTCTGTCTAAAAATATATAAGTAGTATAATTTGTCTAAAAATATATAAGTAGTATAATTTGTTAATTTGACAAATTTGGATGCATCGTCTTTTATTATTGTGCAGAAACTAGTTAGCGATAAGTTCTATATAAATACATTCCAACCCAGAAAAAAGCCATTATTTCCCCGCTTATAGAATGCGAGGACGAAAAGCAAAATCTCTCGGTCATACTTATTTTTTTTTTCGAGTTTTATAAGAAAATTGTATTAATATGGAGTATCTCGCAAATGATTTACATTTTTACTATTGCATATTTCATTTTTATTTTGTTATTATGAGTAATTGTTCCTATTTACAATGCCTCCCCACGGGACAGAGTTAGACACCAGGGTCGTTTTTTAATGTGGCGAAAAGGAACAAAAAATAAAAATTGTCTCAGTCATGAAGGATTTCTCCTCCACTAACAGAGAACAAGAAATTGAAGTGTAGCATCTGAAGAACAGATGGTGTTTATTTGCTCCCCCACTGAGCAAATTAGGCACAAGGCCGTTTTTAATGTGAGGTAAAAACCAGCTCCCCAAAAAGGGGGCACTCTGGTTACCAAAAATAATAATTGTCCCAGTATAGAGGGTTTCCCCTCCATTGACTGGTACAAATTATCTTAAGTGTAGCATCTGAAGAACAGATGGTATTTATTTGCTCCCCCACCAAGCAAATTAGGCACAAGGCCGATTTTTAATGTGAGGAGTGAAGGGAGGGGGAAGGGAAAAAGGGGACCAGCTCCCGAGAGGTGGGAAATGGGAGCTGGTTAAAGGTCAGGCATGTGGGGTTGCCCCCCACATCTGGTCTTTGCTAGTCATAGCTTGCAGTATCTGCCGGAACAGATGGTATTTATTTGCTCCCCCACCGAGCAAATTAGGCACAAGGCCGATTTTTAAAGTGAGGAGTGAAGGGGAAATGGGGACCAACTCCCCGGGGAGTAGGGGAGCTGGATAGTGACAATTGGTATGAAGGGTTGCCCCTACATTGACCAAGGTCTTATATGTGGAGTTGCCCCCACATATGGTCTTTGCTTGCAGTATCTGCCGGAACAGATGGTATTTATTTGCTCCCCCACCGAGCAAATTAGGCACAAGGCCGATTTTTAATGTGAGGAGTGAAGGGAGGGGGAAGGGAAAAAGGGGACCAGCTCCCGAGAGGTGGGAAATGGGAGCTGGTTAAAGGTCAGGCATGTGGGGTTGCCCCCACATCTGGTCTTTGCTAGTCATAGCTTGCAGTATCTGCCGGAACAGATACTACACTTTGATCTTGTCCCGAAGGACAAGAAAAACTTGAGCATCTGAAGAACAGATACTACACTTTGATCTTGACCCAATGTTAACTCTATCATAAATTGTAACTCCGGTTGCCAATTGTGCTTTTTTATACGTTCTTTCAAATGTCTACTCCACGCGGGCTTAATATGTGTGGATAGTTTTAAGAATGTTTAGGTATTTACCAAAACAAATAATAAAGCAAAGTGTTTATTAAAAATGTCTATAGTAATCAACAGCAGCGTTATTACTTTCGGCCGACGTTATATTCTTTGGGTTAAATTATAAATAATCGCCTGATGCCCACCTCTCGCGAAAATATCAACCTGACCTTATGTCTGACATGCATAAGGGAAATAAATGTACTAGAGAGAAAATATTGGTGTATCGAATAAAAACGTTCGAATTATTTTAGACTCTTTTCATATCTAAGTTTAAATTGAGCGTCCTTTTATTTTCTTATTACCGCTTCGCCTTCTTAAAAAAAGAACGTAAAAGATTACGTTAAACACGATGCAAAGAAAAAGGACGAAAAACAAACGGAAACCTGTCAACGAAGATGCAGAGAAATTGAGAAAAAAAAAACAAAAAAAAAACAAGGGGAATGTGCAGTTATCTGTATGGTAGGTTGTTCCAAAAGAAACACATATTGCTTAATTAAGTAAGAGTTAGCCGAGTGTTTGAATCGTAATGTTTGCTTTTTTACTGTCCGAAAAGTTTCATCCCATTACATTTTTGTTTTATTTTACTTCAGCCCAAGTTCTCAGAAATCAAGGGACCCACAACCTGGGGCTAACACTTGAACTCTATATAAGATACATAAATATTCGAATGTTCAATTTAAGTTCTTTATCTTTCAAACACCGAGTAAGTAAGGAAATGGAGAACATAATTTTCCTCTTCACAATTAACCATTTTCATACGTTGTAGTATATATCTTTTATTTTGGTCTCTTGGTCTTACTGAATTCCAGGACAAAAATTTATCTAGTCTGGTAGAGTATCCAGTTCCGTGTTATTACTTGAGGTAACACCACTTCCACCATTCCTCGTAGAAGCTAATGTAAGTTAGCCATATGGAGGACATCTTATTTGGACAGCGAATACTATGTGATTTTGAATATTAAGTCAGGGTTTACTTCTAGGGAAAAGTATCCTCATGCAGGTTGTTCTGACAAACCCCTGTACAGAGAGACCTTAGACACTCAAGGAAAGCGTCTAGTAGACATTCAAGTTCTTTCCTATTACCCAAGAATAGAGCTCGATGTGTGGTTATAACTCTCTTTAACAGATAAATGACAATTGCTAATAAAATGTAAATAAGTAAGAGAATTAACCCGGCGGAAGGTGTTGAAAATATACTCGTTGACAAAGAGAGTGTGTGGGAAACATAACTTGATTGGTTGGCTGTTTTGGTTTTACGGCATATCAGCCCTCTTCAGGTTATTTAATGCCGAATCCAGTTATTTTGAAGAATTTTTTTTTAAATAGAATATATATATATATATATATATATATATATATATATATATATATATATATATATATATATATATATATAAATATTTATGTCTCGGAAGTAGAGTGAAAAGCACATCTTATTTTTCTTTTATTAATATTATTGGAATCTTTTCTTTTTTCCCCTTGTACACATTTTTGTGAATTATTCCATGGATTTCTACCTTTGGATTATTATGGACCATCTTCTTCCATTTACGGGATCTCCTTGGATTTTACTTGTACAAATGGAAATTTTTTAAACTTTTTTGAAGTTTTACATTTGGATTTTACCGTCACTGGATTTTTTATCTTCCACCAGACTATCCATTCGTGTGTAATAACATTTTGCTTTACCATATTCCCTCTGCTTCACTTGTTTTGTTTTCAAGTAAGATCTTTGACTTACTTGTTGTTTCATCAAATACTTCTGCATGCAAAATCCAATCCCGCATTTTGCTAATTCCTACCCTCTGATGAGAAGGAAAGTATTTCTTCGAAATTCCGCGGATTAAGGACTATCCATTTATCTAGTGTTTACTTTTCAGATTAAATATGTTTTTAACTCATTTCAAAGTGTTTTTTTAACATATTTTATTAACTATAAATATATAAATATATAAATATATATAATATATATTAAATATATATATAATATATATTAAATATATATATATATATATATATATATATATATATATTAAGTTAGTTTCTATTAAACCTATAGTTGGGATCCTAACAGGTACTACTAGAGTGAACCTGGGAGCAATGGCAATTAAAGAGTGGCTCCACACTCCGCAAATCCCGCAAGCTGGGACCTCACCACCGTATATAGTTTAAGGTCATATCCGGGACCACAAAATTTGAAATACATTAAATAACAAAAATGTACAAAAAAAAAAAGAAAATAAATGAAAGAAGTGACCGGTTCTGGGCTAGAACTTCACTATTTGGTTAAGCTAGAATGCAAAATGAAGTCTTTGGAATCAGGCAATCAAAACTTCCTGAATGCGGATGCGTAAGTTTAAATAGCGCTTCATGTTTAATTTTTAAATGTATGATACGCATAAGATGTAGAAAGAATATAACAGTGAAAATATCCTATGAAGAATACTTTCCGGTGTAAGGTGGTGCCAGTGAAAATAGATCAAAGCGTGTAAATGATGATTCCTTCAAAATTTTGAAATTGCGAAAAAGCGAAGAAAAAGAAAGTATATATTACAGAAATCTATATCAAATCTACTTTCCATATATATATATATATATATATATATATATATATATATATATATATATATATATATATACTAGCAGTTCAGCTCGGCTTTGCCCGGGCCCTATGTACTGTTCATAACTTGCCCTACGTGTGAATACATTTTATGTAACATTTTAAATATTTAGATCAAAATTTGTCTGAATAATTTTCGTAGAGACCGTAGAGGTCAATTTTTTAAACTTTGACTCCAATTTTGAACTCTGAACATTCATTTTGTTGGGCTCCAATCAAATTTTAAAGTTTGATCCATGTCCAAGTAACCTACATTTAAAATTTCAAGTGTTTAGACGCAAAATTGGCGGAGGAGTTTGGTAGAATTTTAAAAGGTCAAATCGTTGAACTCTGACCCTTTGATAGGCAAATTTCTAGCCGAATACCGATTAAAAAGATTTTCCCAAATCTCAATACTCCTTATGTCAAATCTCGAGTCTGTAGACTGAAAATTGACAGAGTTATTTGGTAGGGTAATGTACACATTTTCACTTAGGTGTATATATATATATATATATATATATATATATATATATATATATATATATATATATATATATGGTAAGAACAGAGCTGTTAAGTAGAAATTTACAAATAGTTTTGATTATTCGACAGAAAATTCCAAAACTACTGTGCTAGGAAATCCTCAATCCGCGGAATTTCAAATAATGCTAATTCTTATCATCAGAGGAAAAAACTGTTAGCAAATAATCAGATAGTCACGCTAAATATTAGCATTTCTTTGTATTTCCTGGTTACTGCATAGGATGAACTAAACGTTTTATGGGTTTTAGTCACAAAACTTTAAAAAAAAAACCATAAGAATATAAATATGGAAAACAGTTCATGCGAACAGTTCATTCAGAGTTTTACATTAAGGCAAAAAACAGAAAAAAGAAACAAACAAAAAACAACCAACCAACCGCATATAGAGAAAAAGTTCAGTGTAATGGAGGTTATTAGTCGCAGGTAAATGAACAACAACAGGTGCTCGCCTTAGTAATCCAAGTTGAAAAACAAAACGTCAGAAATTGGAGTTAAAAATTTGAAGACAACCAAAATAATGCTTCCATTTTGGCTGGATGGAAAATGAAAATAATGAGAGAAAAAGAAACAGAAAAGAACGTGGAATTTAAAGCGGGCCACGCGTTGCCATGGCAATGGATGTCAGACGACCGGAAACCTCGCAGACAAGGCGATTATAACTTATTGGGTTGATGTGTGGGTTAGCTAATCGTAAGAGAAACTAGAGGACATTTTAGGATGTTTTGTAAGGAAAAATTAAAGGGTTATTCGCAATAGTAATAATGTATTATATACATATATATATCTACATCTCTCTCTCTCTCGCTCTCTCTCTCTCTATATATATATATATATATAAACTGTGTTATTTGCTTTATTGCAGATTAGTAAAATATCAATATTTGTTCGCCTGGTTTTTGGCATTGTAAGAGATCTGCAATAAGGCCATTGATAGTAAAATTTCTTTGATAAAAAAAATGCCATAACTTCGTGAATATAGAATGAATTTGAATAACATTTTGGGATATAACTAAACTTAAAGCGACCCTTTGATGGTATAATTTTAATTTTGTTGTGAAGTATATTTAACGAAATATTGATATTTTACTAATCTTCAACAAAGCGATTGACACAGTATATACATATATATATTATTTCGCAATATATATATATATATATACATATATATATATATATATATATATATTATTTCGCAATATTTATATATTATTTTGCAATATATATATATATATATTATTTCGCAATATATATATTATTTCGTAATATATATATATATACACATATATATATATATATTTATACATTGTATTGGAAATTTTAAAAGGTTTTAAAACTATTCGAAAATTTTTTAGTCTAAAGTCTTTTGTTTGAAAACACCTTTGCTTGTAAATCAATTAATCATTTGCAATCACTGCATTTGTTGTTTGCTTTCAATCATTTAACATAGATATTGTAGTTATTGCAGGCGCCATCAATTATTTACTATGAAAAACTGTTTCGGGAACTAAATGACAAAATAATATTTCATCTTATGGCACCCTAGCAGTGTGGATCAAATACCACCCCTCAAAAACGGTCACAATACCAAATCTATATTTTTGTACAAGATTTTGTTTTTTTAATCAACTTTATTATTCACCTATTTTGTAATATGATTATATTATTTATTATTATTATTTGTTATATATTATTATATAATATGTTTTTATTAATAATGAATACTAATTATTACGTATAGGCACTAGTGTTTAATGCCTACGCAATAATCAATGTAAGGGAAATAGAATTGCTGCAAGGTAAAGGATTGGTAGTAAGTTACGAAGTCACCTTCGACTTTTCAGCCTAGCAGTGTATTCCCTGGCTGACACAGTCTATCACGGGAAATGAAAGAGAATGAAGATTTATATAATGCAGAAGCAGTTTACTAACACAGAATGTTAGTAAAATAGAGTCCAACTGCAGACGTACGACCATAAAACTCATTAAAACTCTTTAATGAGACCCAATTTTAGTTAAAGATGATTTGTAAAAATATTTTTATAAATAAATATTAATTATTTTTACTAAGAAAAATTAATGTTTCATGTCTACGCAATCATTTGTGTAGGAAGTAATACTTACCATCAGCCAAATGCTTCGAAATCAATCACAAACTTATCTTTGAAATTTTATCTCTCACTTCCTTTCTTCATATGTATATCTGTTTTGTTTCAAATATTTACTCAATAGAAAAGTATACGTTTTCAAAGTCCGATCAATGCAGATTTTAAAATAAAATGAAATAACTCAGATGTTGATAGTTAGGGGGTCTTATCAAATATAGATAAGCCTTCCACAGCATATATTATTTTCTGTAGACTCCATAAATCTAACAAAATCTGAAGATTTATTATTGCTACCCGTAGAGGAAGCTGTTTTCTATTTGTTCAAATTTTTTTCCCCAACTATTGATAAAAACGGGAACAAAAGAAAAAAAACAATTTTCAACTCATAATTTATAACATATATTTGACTGGATATCTAATAATAATAATAATAATAATAATAATAATAATAATAATAATAATAATAATAATAATAATAATAATAACTAGCAAAACCCGTGGATAGTTACCGGTAGTTGAAAACATCATCACATAAACAAAAAATCGCAATGGAATAATCAGTGTAATATTAGTTCCGATCAGACCGTGAATTAAAAAAAAATATTTTTCTAGCCAAATATGGAGAACTACTTGAAATATATTATGACAAGAAATATAAATATAGTAAAACATCCCTTTCTTTTCTAGAGATTATAATTTAATGAAAGTAACTTGTAAATCAGTTAACTATGTCACAATCCTTTCTTGATAATCTGATAATTTACCAGTTATTTATGAAAGAGATTGTTTCTTTTATCTTTTTGTCCAGTTCATCTGGTTTTTAACGACTCGAAATTTCTTTTGATTTTTTCGATTGGAGTCATAAGTTCTGGTCGGCTACGAACACATCCCAGTCACAATATTTTCTTGGTAATCTGATAATTTGGCATGTAGGTAATAAGATTTGATGGAAACATGTTGTATGGCAACATTTCCAACTTTTTGAATAAGTAAGGAGTCCGATTTTTGTGGACTTTGTTAAAGAAATAATAAAAGTGTCGCATGTGGGCCGATGATATAGCACTACTTGCAAATATATACATTTCAGAAGATAAATATTCTTAATTCATGAAATTGAATGTTTGAATTGGTTAGATGGAACAAATGGAATTTCTAGCTCGTAAATTACTTCAGTCATTACCGGAAGTTACACCATACACTCCTCTCTTAAAAATATATTTGAAATAAAGTGATTTTCAGATCGTAAAATTTTTGTAATTAATCAGAAGGGACTTTAACATGGCATGTTTCTAATTAACCATAATTGACTATTTTAGGGCACTTTTCTAATTAATCAGACGTTACTTTTCCAGGACATCTTTTGTATTTAATGAGATGGAACTTTTCCTGTGCATTATAGTAATTAATCAAAAGTTACTTTTTAGGGTATTTGTGTAATGTTAAAACGTTTTATCATTAAATATAGTATTTGAAAAACGAAACATCCTTCTTACAATTAATCAGAAGTGACTTCTCCAGAGCATTTTATAATGCAAACATATTCCAACATTTAACATTAAATATAATATTTGAAGTATTAGCCATTTAGAATATTCCACTTTCCTTTTAAGGGATGGTCAGGATGATAACGGTCAAAGCGAATTAGCGTATTTATATAGAAATAATAATAATAATAATAATAATAATAATAATAATAATAATAATAATAATAATATCGCACTGAATAATTGAAATGCACCAGGGAGGATGGAAAGACCGAAAAAACTTATTAACCAAACTTCCATAGGATGTTGGAATAAGGCTGCGATTTTGGGAAGGCTTAATGATTCCTAATTTCCAGTAAAGAACAATAGTTATTTTTAGCAAGAAGTCAATGGTAAATGGATGTTGCAATGATACAATATTATTTGCAAAATTTATTGAAATAGGTGAAGCATACTGAAAATCTGGAGAGACCTGTTTTCACGTTTACGTCAGGGAATACCACCGATGGTTGTCAGTGAGTAATCTCTTATGATGACATATGTGAGAACTCCTAGTGAGTTAATAATAATAATAATAATAATAATAATAATAATAATAATAATAATAATGATAATAATAATACACGATATGGTCGAAAACGGTCCACGAAATTGGAAACATGGATGAGAGAAAGCACTAACACGGCCCCCACTTAATAATTCCAAAGAGAACTGAGATTTTGGAAAAACTTATTGATACCTAGATGAAATTCCTGAATGGATCGCGCATAGACGAACAGTGCTTTGCCAAAAGGATACATCAAAGGGCATAGCGGTTGGTAACTATCGGCCCATAACCTGCCTTCCATAGATATGGAAACAACTGACAGGTATTTTAACATATTAGATTTACCAATATCTGGAAAAGAACGAAAGCTCAGTAAAGAAAGCACTAAAGATCAATTGCTTATTGATGGGACAATACTTCGGGGTATTAAGAGAAGATTCGGAAATCTCTGCACGTAATGGATAGATTACCGCAACGGATATGATCTGGTTCCAAATAGATGGATTAAGGAATGTATCGGACTATTTGGAATAGCGGTGAATGTAAGAGATTTCTTTGAAAAAAATATCAATCAATGGAAGATGTCATTGACATCAAAAAGAGATCTTGGGGATGTTCGTGTGAGGAAAGTGACTTTTTAGTGGCGCAGCTTGTCGCGGTTGTTTATTTTTGTTTGGAGCATGGTACCCTTGTCGTTTATATTACGAAATAGAAATTGTTGTCATGACTTGGGAAAGAAGAAGTACCGGGTAAACTATTTATTATTTATGGATGACTTAAAGTTGTATTCAGAGAGCCAAGACTAGCTACACATGCATGTAATGATTGGTCGAGTGTTCAATAATGATATAGGTATGGAATTTGGCGTGAAGAGGCGTGACGCCCTGCAATTGAAAAGCGGAAATTGTTGAAAGTAGTGGAATACAGCTTTTGAATGTAGAAATGATAAAAGGTGTTGATGAAGAAGAGTATCTAGTTAGGAATTGTGGAATTAGATAAAATAACAAAAAAAAAAGATGAAATGAAGGAAATAATATGAAAATAATACAAGAGAAGACTACGTTTGCTTCTTATGTCAATATTGAATACGAAAGGCACATTGTCAACAGTAAACAAATTTGTAGGCTCTATATTCTGATATGGTCGGGTAATACTCAATGTAAAACGAAACATACTTACAGACATGGGCATGATGGCAATGAAAACAATGACTATGAATAGAGCTTTCCATTCAAAGAGTGATGTCGGTAGGTTATATGTTAAAAGAAGAGGGATAACCATAACTACTAAGTATAGAACAATGTGTAAAAGGAAAAGTGATATATCTGAAAATTTACATCTCCATTTACATCATGAGGAAAAGCTTATAAAAAATGTATCAAATTTTGAAAAATTGCTAGCGAGCAAACTAATATGGAACAACGAATTTCAGGCAATAAATAAACAAAAAGCGAATAACAAGTAATTTGAAAAGAAAGTACACGGTCAGTTTAAAGGAGATAGTAGACGTAGTGTACAAAAAGCAAAAAAAAAAAAATGGCGATGGCTGTCAAAATGTGAGTTGAATGTTGGGACAGAAGCACAAATATGTGACACATAAAAGCAAGGGCCCAGGATTAATTATGGGATGTATCACGATAAAAATGTTGGAAACTTCCTGTGTTGTGTTAGTAGTTGTGACGTGATGACAATATCGCGAAAAAGGTCTATCGGAATATAAGTAAAAACAGGGTTATATTGAAGAGTACACTGATACGAAAGAGGGGGTAGAGAGTGATAATATGAAATTATCGTGAGATATTAATATCCAATGTGATAATCCGATTAAAGCAAGTGGACCAGATTAAGTCTTGTTAGACAAAGAGGAACACAGTGTATTGTCATTTGTTATGATCAGCCCATCAGCATAAAACCGACAATAATAAGAGGCACTCAAAATTTGACAACAGAAATAATAATAATAATAATAATAATAATAATAATAATAATAATAATAATAATAATAATAATGCACTGACCAGACCCCCGTTCCACCAGAGCCAAGAGAACCGGGACCTTGAGAAAGCTTGTTGCCACTCAAATTCCAGTGGAGACAAATGGCTGCTGCCAGCGAGAAATCCATGATAAGCAACTGTTGCGATAACGCAAATTTATTTGCAAATATTATCGAAAGCGAGGAAGACTACTGGAAATCTGGGGAGACTTGTTGGCACTCAGCTTGCAGGGGACACTATATATATATATATATATATATATATATATATAGCGTGTGTGTTCTTTTGTGTGTCACGCTTTCAAGGAAATTTGATTGGTTGAAATTTTATTCTGAGATAGACATTTAATTTCGGAAAATATCTACGAACGCTCTAGGTTCTAATCGATTAGCGTGTTCTCACTGCTATATCTGTTTTTAATTCTATAAAATTGAGGGGTTTATCTTTCAAAAGTTGTTAAGAAATCATTGATTTTAAGTTATTCCGTAATAAAAAAAACTCTGACACATCTCTAGGCCGGCGGGGACAAAAAAATTGAGCAATTATTATTATTATTTTTTTTCATTGTTTATTTTTTAACATTTGTTTATTGAGATATATATATATATATATATATATATATATATATATATATATATATATATATATATATATATAGAGAGAGAGAGAGAGAGAGAGATTTTTTGTCCCTGCCGGCCGAGAGATTTGTTATTGATTTTACGTTATTCTGTAATAAAAAATTACGGAATAACGTAAAATCAATAACAAATCTCTCGGCCGGCTGGGACAAAAAATTGAGCAGTTATTTGTTTTTTTTTCATTGCTCATTTTTTTCGTTTGTTTATTAAGAGAGAGAGAGAGAGAGAGAGAGAGAGAGCGAGAGAGAGAGCAACTGATGTTTTCGTTAATATATTATTTCTCCTACTACAACGTTATGAAACCTCAACTTTCATGAAAATCCTTGACCTTACAAACCGACACATTATTAGCGAAACGAAACCTGTTTTGTACATAAAATATTTTCATAAAAACATTAACTCTAATATATATATATATATATATATATATATATATATATATATATATATATATATATTAAATGACAGTTCCTTTTTCTAAATACATTATTTTTATTACAACATTGTTTTAACAAAAATAGTATCATGAAAAACTGTGTTTGGTACATTTTAATATTTTAATCTATATTATAATACAATAGCGTGTGTGTTATTTTCTGTATCACATTTTTTCTTCCGAGTGTCTGTTGTTTAATTGTTATGCCTTTTCATTTCTTGTAATAAATAATTTGTCCGAGAATTCTTCATCTTTTTTTCTTCATAAGTTTTAGTTTCGATTTCGATTCAAGCTGATGCACCCAAGCCATATGGATATATTTTTATTTTTGAAATCATAGGTTTATAATATATGAGAATGGATCGAAAATTGACTTTTATATTAATATATACGAAATCTGCATAAATTAAAATATCATATTTAAGCATATTTTACGACCAGGCTATGCCGGGCGTCCCTGTCAGCTTAGATATATACTTTTGTAATTTTAACAAAAGAACTACAATAATATCAGAGTGTCTCCATTTATGCTGAACATCCACAAAAATGCCAACATCAATATATTACATATGAAAGAGTCCACTGTGGAATTTCCGCAGGTCCCGCTAGTTATTATTATTATTATTATTATTATTATTATTATTATTATTTAGTTTGGTTGATATATTTTAGTAGATAAATACTTTGATATTAAACTTTCTTGAAGAGTACAAATTCTTTAATTATGTTTAAAATGTTTATTTCATAATTTACTGAACAGATTCTTCAGTTTATATTCATTGTAGTATTTTCCTTAGTTTTGTCGGAGATTGTAATAGTCAATTAATAATGTTTAACTGTATTGACTTTGGAAGTACACTAGAGTTTCTTCATTTCTTAATAAATATCTACTGCGAATACTACCATTCATTCTCTTAATGCCATTCTGTTGCTTGAGTGCCAATCGCTAATAGTTGACCAAACACTTTTTAATTGGCTACTTTGGAATTTATTCTATGATTGGTATGTTTTTATGGTTTTCTTTTACGCATGTTGGAGATAAGCGTTTGGAATATTTGTGTTGGATCGTGTTTGATTTCTTTTACATGATAAGAGATTCTTTTACTGCCATATAAACGTATTCATTTATATCAATACCAGTATGATTCGGTATCTAGCATAAAATAATTTTAGTGTGTTCCTTATAATTCAAACAGGGTAGTGTTTGAATATATGGTTAAGTGGCAGTTTTAGTCATTTAGAACTGATTTAAGGCTTCACTGCTCACTCATTTTCCGACCAAATTTAAAACAACTACTATAGTTTATAGATCACCTTTACAGCTATATTGTGAAAAAAAAGAATTTCCAATTTTCGTTCAGTAAAACAAACGTTATGATGAATTTTCTGGTGTCCAAAATAGTAAAAATATGTCAGGACGTAAGCGACACTTTTTATGATTGGTTTCCATAGCAACCACGTCGCTTCAGCGACTGCTGTTGTTACTAATTCACGGCTGTCGCGGAAAGAGAAGTAACAAGTGAAACAGAGAATGAAAGAATGAAAGGGAGATAATTAGGGGAATTTTATTGAAAGCAGACGAGTGCCGTACATTGTTATTACATATATTTTTATATGGGGAAAAATAATACTGAAATTAAACAAAGAGCAAGTGATTTTATTGGAAGCCTCGAAAATCATGGATTACAATAGAAAAATGCGAGCATGAAAAGTAATATGGTTAAGATTACACATGGAAAAGTAAAATTCAATTTATAAGATTATATAATCAATTCTTAATGCTGCAATATTTTAAGTTATAAATTTGTTATAGTTTTTACTAGAATATCTTTTCCTTACCTTTTCAAGTTTTAACACCTAGTCCTTTTACTTTTTCATGTGTAAGATTAACAATATTACTTTTCATGCTCGCATTTTTCTATTGTAATAATAGATAGAGTTGAGTTTGTTAATTAACTGCAGGGTTATTCGTATATTTGTTATCTAATACTACCGTTACTGGTAGAGAGTCTTAAGAGATTATGCGTTTATCGATTCAGGCTTTTGATAAGATTTCATGATTTATGTTTGCGGCTCTGGCATCTGCGTTAAATATTGACGCTTTGCGATGGTAATCCCATCATTTTTATTTTCTTTAGGATGGCATGGCAGCCAATGTAGTTTTCGATCCATCCATGTATATGTATTTATAGTTTGAATTTGTCTTTCTATATTTTGGAAATTAATCCTGAAATATAATTGGATTTACATCGTTCTTTAGAGTTGATGCCAAATCAAGAATGCAAAATCGTTGTTTTCATTGTCAGGGTTTGAAAATATCTGATTTGTGTATGAGATTAAGGCCCAATTTAATTTGTTAGCGAGCTCCAGAATGTCTTAATAGCGTTGTTACTACAAAAAACATAGTTTTATACTGCGTATGCCTTTCTCTTATTTGTAGAGGGTATTCATTCGCTTATATATATATATATATATATATATATATATATATATATATATATATATATATATATATATATATATATATATATATATATATACTCTCCACGCGATAAGGGCCCCAATTGCATATTGTACTTCACAAAGATGAATTCTTTCTAATTCCTTAGGTTTAAGGCTACCAAAATGCATAATATAACGGTTCACAAAGATCCAGGTAGTAACGGGTAAAGTATGAGGTGTCTTCATTAAGTTTGAAGACTTTTTTCGTATTGACACTTTTATTCATAATACACACATGAAGCTCTAGTCTCATTCGAAGTAATTCTGTTCTAGCTGTAATGCACTAATTGAACCGTTCTAACAACTTCTGGAAAGCCCTATGGGAGTCTTCTTTTGCATGCGGGTCAATGACCCTCGTTACAGCATTTTTCATCTCAATTGTCTCATAATGACAGTCTCTAAGGTTTTCCTTGATCGTAGGAAATAGTCAAAACTCACAGGAAGCAAGGTCTGGAATATTGGGGGAGTGACGAACTATTTTGATGCCCATGTAACCTACCTGTTATCTTCTCTGAGAACCCTTAGTTCAAACTTCGCGCACATCTTCTGCGTCCTCAGTTCCTCGCGAATAAATGTGTATACAATTCTCATACTGACATCAAACTGTGAACTTATTGTCTCTATACAGACAGGACGGTCCTTAGCCGTGAAATTCTTAATTTAGCCAATCAACTCTGGTGTTTCGATTTTCTTACTCCTTCTACACATCTCATCATCCCTTACAGACTCCCTGTATTCCTTGAATCTCTTATGCCACTCGAAAACTGATGCGTAATTCATGCAAGATGGTCCAAAAGCATTACTCTGGCATTCTTTCCATGTTTAAAACAGAATTTTATTACATATCGTTTTCCTAAAGTGTCTCAACGTTTAAATTGCCTTTTTTAAAATTCACCATCTATGACAATCAGAGTTTAGTAGGGTGTATTTCAATTCCTGATGTACTGTTCATTCGACCCTGAACTCATAAAAATTGGTCCGGCATCTCATAAGATGTATAGCAACAACATACTGAATTTTCAAGAGCCTACGACAATTTTGAATGCCGGTATGAAAAAAGTTTTGAAATTTATCGAAGGTACCTCATATGTTGTACAATTTAGTTATAATTCACACGCTTATTAAGGTTGAATGTTAAATACTGAATACAGGCAACACCCCAAAATGCAATTGCAATTTAATTGATTGACTTGTTACCCCTGTGGATTAAATAAATGTTTCCGTTCAAAATTCTATACAGATTTTCGAGTTTGACAGAAATATTCCAAAGTTCGCAAAATGCACGTGCAGAAGATCGGAGGTTTGATTGGCAGAAACGCTTATTGTTCCAAATAATACAGATTATCATTGCTCATGTAAACATTCAGAAAGATAACATAATTCTTTGCATTACGTTACATTAACCGTCTATCTATCTATCTATCTATCTATCTATCTATATATATATATATATATATAGATATATATATATAGATATATATAAAAGTGAAATTGTGTGTGCATGTGTTTGTGTGTGTCTGTGTGTGTACATTTCCCTACCAAACTACTCTGTTAATTTTCAGTCTACAGACTCGAGGATTGACATAAGCGGTATTGAGATTTGAGAAAATCTTTTTAATCGGTTTTCAGCCAGAAATCTGCTTATCAAAGGGATCAAAGTTCAACGAACCAACTCCTCCACCAATTTTGGGTCTAAACACTTGAACTTTTAGGTGGGGATTAGGTGGATATGGATGAAACTTTGTAATTTGATTTGAGCCTAAAACAATAAATGTTACGGGGGTCAAAATGTGTGTAAATTTTTTTAAAAATTTTGAACTCTGTGGTCTCTACCAAATTACTCAGCCAATTATGGGTGTAAACATTTGAAATTGTAGAAAAAGTGTACTTTTTAATCTGTTTTCGGCCGGAAATTTGGCTTCCAAGTGATCAATGTTGAAAAAAGTAGACTTTTGCAAACTCTACCAAACTCGTTGATTGAGATTGTCGGACTAACTTCCTCATCTTGGTTGTTATCGTCACAACGGTTCGGCCGTTTTGCCCTCCGGCCTTCATCAGGTGTTTTGTATCGAACTGGAGAACCGTTTGTAAGGAGTCTCGAACGCAACCCTTTATTATTATTACGGGGGTACCGTGTTCGAACTCCAGATCGCTCCGATGAGATATAGACAGCTGGTCCAGCATTATAGTAAGCAACCACATATGTACGGTCTCCCCAAAATACACAAAGACGGTATTCCACTCAGACCCATAGTGAGCTGCCGAGGCTCAGCATGCCACCCACTGAGCAGGTACCTTGTGGATATAATAAACCCATTAGCAGGCAAGTCAGCAACATTTTTTTATTATCGTTCAATTCATGCGGCACCCATTTATCAAATTTTTTGACTTTCCCATTTGCTTTAAATGACGAACGAGTGGTCGATCACAAGCTCAACAGTAGCTTCCTGTGTGGTTTTGTGAGGATCGGCTTCAATTAAGGCTTTCAAATGTTCGTTATCAACCGCAGTCGGCCGGCCGCGACTGTCTTCATCTTTGTGGCTCTCGTCACCATTGCGAATTTCATGAACCACTATTGTACCACATGTTCGTTAGTGGTTCCTGAACCAAACGCATCATTTATACCACGCACTGTCACGGCAGCTTTTCGGCCTAGTTTTAACTGAAGAAAAAAAAATCGTGTCGATTTAAATTTGGTCCATGCTGTCGAAAAGCCTGCAAAAAATGAAGGAAAAAGTTAAGAACGGTCACGAATAACAGGATTCGATAGAGCGAGAAACGCGCTTCAAAATGATATATAACATGGTTATATATATCAATTAAATTATTCAGAAATCACCTTTAAAAATAACATATGTGACAAAACGATATTGTTTTTGCCCCAACCTAATAGCGGAGAAGTTATAAATCATTACGAATTCCTTGGGAATTCCTTGAATTAGGCTGCAGCAATACTCCGAGGAAAGGGTATCCCACTTTTTAATTTTTCTCCAAAGTTCTTCCAAATTTGAAATTTTATCATTGCGTAGCTGTTGCTTGATGTAATGCCATACGTTTTTGATAGGATTGAGCTCTGGAGATTTTGCAGGCCAATCCAAACACGGAATATCATGTTCTTCCGGGAACTTCTGACATTGCCAGCTGTGTGAATGGAGGCATTATCCTGAATGAAGAAGGGATTATCATCCAAATTCCGACCAAAGTAGGGTAGAAAATGCTCAGTCAACATATTAATGTACTTGATCGTATTAATTCGACCTTGCAAGCGAACTATAGGCCCTGGACCATTGGTACTTATAATGCCTCACACCAAAATTGAACCTCCACCACCTTGCAGCGTTGAAACTGAGCACCTGGGATTAAATTGTTCGTCTTGCTTCGACGGACGTACTGCCTACCATCACTGACTAGCCTATTGAACTTGCTTTCGTCACTAAAAAGCACTTTTGACCAATATGATCTTTATTGCATCTGATGAAGTCTAGACGGCGCTTTCTGTTCTTTACAGAAATCATTGGCTTGCAAATTAAATTCCTTTAATCTGATCTTGACAGTAGAAAGAGAGCACTTTTTAACAAGATTGCACTGTTGTGGCATTTAGGGAGCCGTTTCAAATCTGTTTCTTAGGCTCCGGATCTTGATAGCATTGTCTTCCCTGTTAGAAATAACTCTAGTACAACCAGATTTAGGGGTATCACGAAGACTGTCGGTGTTTTGGTGCTTTTGCACAGTCTTTCGTACCGTTTTGTCATCACATTTTAATCTGCGGCGGATTTTTCGATTGGATAAACCAGAAAGGTTGAGATTAATGAGCTCCTGACTATCACTAAGAGAAAGTCGTGACATAGGGACTAAATGTTACGTTGTATAACCTGGAACAACAACATTTACGATTAGAGATGGTTTGTTGCTTGTTGGTGGATATTTTAAACTGATTTAAGGGCGATAATCTAAGCTGAATTTAATCGAATTTTTAACTGCGGACTTTCTATTTACCTCATCAATTTAAAGTTATTTTTATAATTGACCTGGACACTAGAATATTTCAATTAAAAGTCAAGTATTAACAGGTAAAATTGTAGAGGAATAAAAAGGCGAATCAAATGAGGAATAAGTTGTTTAAACAGTTACATTAAATTTAGTTTATATTTGCAGTTTAAAAATAAATCACAAGTGCGGACTTTCTTTTTGATGGCACTATTTATATATATCATTCCAAGTCAATATTGTTTTTTAAGTAAAGCAGCGAATACAATTCAAGAATAGAAATAGATTTTTAAATATGAAAACAAGAAACATCAATTACTTGTAGGTGTTATAAATCACGCTTCCTATATCATTTACTTGCCCCATTATTCTAATCTAATATAACCTAATCTAAGACTAATCTAAGCCTAATCTAATCTAACCTATATCTAAGTCTAATCTAAGCCTATTCTAATCTAATCTAACCAAATCTAAGTGTAATCTAAGCCTAATCTAATCTAATCTAAGTCTAATCTAATCTAAGCCTAATCTAACCTAATCTAAGTCTAATATAACCTAATTTAAGTCTAATCTAACCTAATCTAAGTCTAATCTAACCTAATCAAAGCCTAATCAAACCTAATCTAAGTCTAATCTAACCTAATGTAAGTCTAATCTAACCTAATCTAAGTCTAATCTAATCTAATCTAAGGCTAATCTCATCTAATCTAAGTCTAATCTAATCTAAGTCTAGTCAATTAATTGTAGGTGTTATAAATCACACTTTCTAAGTCATTTACTTACCTCCTTATTCTAATCTAATCTAATCTAATCTAAGTCTAATCTAACCAAATCTATGTATAATCTGACCTAATCTAAGTCTAATCTAACCTAAACTAAGTCTAATCTAACCTACTCTAATCTAATCTAATCTAATCTAAATCTTATCTAATATAAACTAAGTCTAATCAATAAATCAAGTCTAATCTAATCTAAGTCTGATCTAGTCTCTAATCTAATGTAAGTCTAGTCAATTAATTGTAGATGTTATAAATCACACTTCCTAAGTCATTAACTTACCTCCTTATTTAATCAAATCTAACCTAATCTATGTCAAATCTAACCTAATCTAAGTCTAATCTAACCTACTCTAAGTCTAATCTAATCTAAGTCTAATCTAAGTCTAATCTAATCTAATCTAAGTCTAATCTAAGTCTAATCTAATCTAATCTAAGTCTAATCTAATCTAAGTCTAATCTAAGTCTAATCTAATCTAATCTAAGTCTAATCTAACTAATCTAAGTCTAATCAATCCTAATCTAAGTCTAATCTAATCATATCTAAGTCAAATCTAATCTAAGTCTAATCTAACCTAATATAAGTCTAATCTAATCTATTCTAAGTCTAATCTTACATAATCTAAGTCTAATCTAATCTATTCTAAGTATAATCTAATCTAATCTAAGTCTAATCTAATCAAAGTCTAATCTAACCTAATCTAAGTATAATCTAATCTGTCTAATCAAACCTAATCTAAGTCTAATCTAATCATATCTGCCTCATATAATCTAATCTAACCTAATATAAGTCTAATCTAATCTAAGTCTAATCTAAGTCTAATCTAATCTAATCTAAGTCTAATCTAACTAATCTAAGTCTAATCAATCCTAATCTAAGTCTAATCTAATCATATCTAAGTCAAATCTAATCTAAGTCTAATCTAACCTAATATAAGTCTAATCTAATCTATTCTAAGTCTAATCTTACATAATCTAAGTCTAATCTAATCTATTCTAAGTATAATCTAATCTAATCTAAGTCTAATCTAATCAAAGTCTAATCTAACCTAATCTAAGTATAATCTAATCTGTCTAATCAAACCTAATCTAAGTCTAATCTAATCATATCTGCCTCATATAATCTAATCTAACCTAATATAAGTCTAATCTAATCTAAGTCTAATCTAAGTCTAATCTAATCTAATCTAAGTCTAATCTAACTAATCTAAGTCTAATCAATCCTAATCTAAGTCTAATCTAATCATATCTAAGTCAAATCTAATCTAAGTCTAATCTAACCTAATATAAGTCTAATCTAATCTATTCTAAGTCTCATCTTACATAATCTAAGTCTAATCTAATCTATTTTAAGCATAATCTAACCTAATCTAAGTCTAATCTAATCAAAGTCTAATCTAACCTAATCTAAGTATAATCTAATCTGTCTAATCAAACCTAATCTACGTCTAATATAACCTAATCAAAGTCAAATCTAACCTAATCTAAGTCTAATCCAACCTAATCTGAGTCTAATCTAATCTATTCTAAGTATAATCTAAATTAATCTAAGTCTAATCTAATCTAATCTAAGTCTAATCCAACCTAATCTAAGTCTAATCTAACCTAATCTAAGTCTAATCTAAGTCTAATCTAAGCCTAATCTAATCAAATCTAAGTCTAATCTAACCTAATCTAAGTCTAATCTAACCTAATCTAAGTCTAATCTAACCTTATCTAAGTCTAATCTAATCTAATTTAAGTATAATCTAACCTAATCTAAGTCTAATCTAATCTATTCTAAGTCTAATCTAAGTCTAATCTAACCTAATCTAAGTCTAATCTAATCTATTCGTAGTCTAATCTAACCTAATCTAAATATAATCTAACCTTATCTAAGTCTAATCTAACCTAATTTATGTCTAATCTAACCTACTTCAAGTCTAATCTAATCTAATCTAAGTCTAATCTAACCTACTCCAAGTCTAATCTAATCTAAGTCTAAACTAATCTAAGTCTAATCTAAGTCTAAATAAATCTAAGTCTAATCTAAGTCTAATCTAACCTAATCTAAGTCTTATCTAATCTGAGTCTAATCTAACCTAATCTGTCTAAGTCTAATCTATTCTTAGTCTAATCTAATCTATTCTAAGTCTAATCTAACCTAATCCAAGTCTAATCTAACCTAATCCAAGTCTAATCTAACCTAATCTAAGTCTAATCTAACCAAGTTGTTCAAAGTTTTTTTTTGTTTTCCCTTTTATAACTATGTTTATTTTTTATTTCACACTTTATGTATTCTTCCTCTTATTATTATTATTATTATGAATTGGAACGATATGGTTTCTTTGGAAACAAGTAAAAGAAAATGTCGCACACCTCCTTACGTTTTTTTACGATTTTGAACACCAGTAAATTCGTTATAATTTTTGTTTTACTGAACGAAAATTGAAATTTTATTTTCACAATATAGCTTAGAGGGTTATCTACAAACTGTAATAATTGTTTGAAATTTAGTCGAAAAATGAGTGAGCAGTAAAGATTTAAAGCAGTTTTAAATGACTAAAACTATCATTTAACCGTATATTCAAACACGGTGGTGTTTGAATGATATATATATATAAATATATATATATAAATATATATATATATATATATATATATATATATATATCGTCAAAGATTGAGAGTTCATATAGAAACGTTGTTTTACTTTGAATAAATGTTGTAAATTCGGAGAGAGAAGCTTTTCTAGTGGTTGTATTTTGACATGTTTGAACTTTGCGTGAGCAAATTAAAACAACGTTTCTATATTCTATTCTTTGGCGTTATTCTCGCGTTGCCCACGCACAGTTCAAACATTTCAAAATACAACCGCATGAAGCAACGCGCGGCTATTTACAGACTTCTCTCTCCAAATTTACAACATGGCAAGGAAGAAGAAAAGAAAAAAAAAGAAACAACACACTGAAGATGGAGCATACCCCTAAAATATATTTGTGATAAATTTCAAACAAGTAAAATATTTGTTTATTTTCCTAATATTATGTTGTATTTGGCTTTCAAGCACACTTGATGCGAATTTATATATATATATATATATATATATATATATATATATATATATATATATATATATATATATATATATAGGGTAGGTGTGTTTTCCTTGAATCCCAAGAATCTGGTCCTTTCAAATATAGATTACCTCCAAACACAGAATATTTTAGATACATTGATGACATTTTGATTTTTCTTCCTGAAAACACGCACACAGATAATATTAAAGACAAACTAGACTCAGTCGAACCCTTCGTAAAGCCACCTATGAAATAGAAAACAATCACACATTACCTTTTCTAGGCATACTTAATAAAGCAGTTTTAAATGACTAAAACTATCATTTAACCGTATATTCAAACACGGTGGTGTTTGAATGATATATATATATAAATATATATATATAAATATATATATATATATATATATATATATATATATATATATATATATATATATATATATGTCGCACTAGGAGAAAGAAAAATATTTGGTTTAATCCTCCATTTAGCGTAAATGTTAAAACTAATGGTAAATTTAATTGTAATTTTTATTTTATTATATATATATATATATATATATAAATATATCTATATATCTATATCTATCTATCTATCTATCTATCTATCTATCTATATATATATATATATATATATATATATATATATATATATACATCGATGCTTCTGATCAGTGTTGAAAGACAAAGGATATCTCCTGTAGGGACAGCTGCGCGTTAATTATGAGAAAAAGGGTTGCGCAATATTTAACCACACCTCTCCTGGATCGGCATTGGTTGGGTCCAGTAGCAATGAGAAGTCTAGGACGACTGAAAACAATTCCGAGAAATGCGGAGAGCACATACAGCACATTTAATACTGACCAAGTTAAACGTGTTTATATATATATATATATATATATATATATATACATATATATATATATTTATTTATATAAAATGGGTTAAGAAATTCCAACGAAAGAAAGATGTATATTTAAATAAGGGGGTAGTCACCAACAATGTGTATTTTTTAACATTATTTTATTATTCCGTGTCTTGGTTTTTCATTGAGAATTATGTTTAGATCATTGTAATAATGTCTTTAAATCATTGAAATCGTGTTTACGCGTTTCAGACGTTCTGTGAAGCGTCCTCGTCAGAAATTATTTTTAAATGTGTCGGAGATGTAAAAATGGCATTTTCGTAGTTAATTTGAAGTGTTTCCAAGGGGTGGAGGCGTGAAAGTGTCTATTATTCATTGACATGTTCAATTTTTATTACTCTTTTATTGGGCTTGTCGGGGGTGGGAGCCGCTGACCTCGGCTGTAGTCACTCTCGTGTGGTGTTTCTCTCTCTCTCACTCTCTCTTTCTGCTTGTGTTTTTCCCTTTTCCTTTGGGGTAGGGTGTATGTGTGTGTGTGTTTTCTTTTATTGGTTTGAGAATGTGTGCACTGTTTTATAGCATTATGAAATTATTTGCTTCCCTAGGAAGGTGACTGTGATACAAGGTCGTTACTAATGCGTATGTGTGAGGAGGGGGGACCAGCTCTTCTGAAATAAGGGTAGGGGTGCTTTCATTCTATTTTGATATTTAATTTTTGGATTCTTGGATTTTAGTATTGTTATTTTTCGTTTCAGTCTTTTCGGGTATTCTTTATATTATGTTTGTTTAGATAGAGCGGTGTATTTAAAAATGTGTATAGGGGATTTTTTAATGTTTCTATTTATTTATCTCCCCATGTGGGTATGGCCAGACCCAGGATCGGTTCCTAGTGTGGGGGAGATTTTGTTCCCCAGAGGGGGGCCAATTGGAGGGGGAATAGGTATGGGAGGGGGATGATAGAAGGGATGATAATTGTCTCAGTCATGAGGGGGTTCTCCTCGACTGACTGAGAAGGGAGCGAGGTTTTAGAACAGATATTATACTCTGTTTCTAGGTGTTTACTAGTTGTTGGTTTCGAGGTTAAGTAGGGTTGGTATTGTTTAGTGTGTTGTATTAGAGATAGGGGTGTTATGTCTGTGTGTGGTTGTATGCGCGCATGTGTGTGTTTTAATGTGTCGGTTGTGATTTATGTGTTGCTGTGTATATGTATTTGTATATGGATGTGCATGCAAGTTTGTCTTGCATTTCATGTTTTTGTGTGTTGATATTAAGCTCTGTTCAGTTCAGGAGTGAATCTGGTGATGAATCTTTTTTCCTGTGCAAGTAAATTAAAATAATTATCTGTTTGGAAGATTGGCATTATTTTGAAGCTGTTTGCACTGCATGTGTGTACGTGTTTTGAAACATAGAGGTGTCTGTTATCTTCAATTTTGATGTTGCTCTTATGTAAGGCCACTATATTGCTGAAACTTCTGGTGGCGCCTATGTAGGATTTGTTGCATGCTGTGCATCTTAGTGCATATACTACATTTCTGGAGGTGCAATTTAGATCCTTTTTTATTTTGAATGTTTGTGCTGGGTTTTTGAATGTGTATGTGTTACCTTCTATTATTATGTCACATACTCTACATCGCGGTTTGTTGCATTTTGTAACCCCTTTTGTAGTGTGTGGGACGAGTTTTGAGGAAGTTAGGATGTGTTTTAAGTTTTTGGGTTGGCGTTTGCTTTTTATTATTTTTGTTGTTTTAAGTATGTTGTTTAGTTTGTCTTTCTGAGTGAGGAGGATAAGGTTTTTTGTTATCTGTGTGAATAGTTCTGGGTTGTTTGTGTTGTGTGTAGAGACGTATGCTAAAATTTGTTCTTTGTTGTGTTCTTTTGGGGTTCTTAGTGGGTCTATTGGAATTTTTTCAGCCAGTTCAATACCTTTCTGTATTAGTGGTAGTGGGTATCCTCTTTTCCGCAGTACTTTCCTTCGGTCATTGTAATATATATATATATATATATATATATATATATATATATATATATATATATATGTATATATATATATATATAATACAATGACTGAAGGAAAGTTTTAGTCTATAATCATAATTTTCGTTTTTTTTCTCAATTATTTATTTTAGTGAATGTCTACATTTTTTCTTTACAATCTTGTCTCAATACGGAACGAAAAATATGACTTTCACAGAAAAATCTCCCTCACCGCCAGACGTTGGAAGATTCTGAAGTCGCCATCTTAGATTAACTCAATAGAGATCTATGATGGCGTCCGATCAAGTTTTTTTTACTGTCAAAAGACGCAACACTATGAAACAAACCAGTGTTAAATCGACAAAAATATGGTGTCTCAAAATTAAGGTACATCACAGAAAGATGTTACGGTAATTCCTGCTACCAATGTAGAGACTTGTTACTGTGCATTTCCAACATAGCATCTATGAACATTTCACAGCTTCTACATCACCATCGAGATTGTGTTATGTTTGAGATAGCAATGAGGCATCTATACATCGTTAGATTATAATGGATCACGAGTATCAGTGGTGGTTCGTCGAAAAAAAAATAAACCGTGTCCCAAAAGGACGCTACATACCTTAAAAAAATAACATTTTTAATAGAAAAAACTAATAGATTTAGCTTTGGGTTTGTCTATCCTTTAATATATGTAATAAGATGTTACTCCAGTTTACTGAGCATCACCCGTTCGCAGAACGACTTACAGAAACCTTATTTTTAATATCTCCGTTTGTTATGTAAAAAAAGAACAGACCCCAGTAAGTAAACACAGATAAAATAAAAAAAATGACACCATGATTTAGACGAATTGTTGGCCTAGAAATAATTTAAAATTTTAGAGAAGAGACAAGAGAAAAATAATGTAAACGGGCATTTTGAGAAGTTTTCGATTGTGATAAGCCAGAAGATAGAAATTTTCTTTTTCTTTTTTTTTTGTGTCCATAATTCTTTTAGCCAGAAATTACTTGCCAGGGAACAGCACTGGCTGCTCCCGTAGAAAAAAATCAAACTGACATCTGCAATGTTGTGAAGGCTGCAAATAACGGTTTCGAGCTAAATGTTAAATCTCGACACAAGAAGTTAAAATTGCAGACGTTGGAAAATAACTCCCTCAAAGTATTATGTGTTCCCTCCGCCATCATTAATAATGACTCGCCACTCTATATATGTTAAAAGAACTATATTCCACATCCCTCTCCTAACATTCATATTATTGTGCAGGAGTGCATATTGGAGATGACGGGGAGTTCATATTGGGGCACATATAAAACAGGACCCATGTAATACATAACGATAGTGATGATGAGGGAGAGAAGACATTTATATATATTACAGTTCTTTTAACACATATTAGGGAGACGGAGATACTTCACGTATGATAATGGTGGGGAGGACACATACTCTTCGAAGGGTTACACAATGTTCATTACAAGATGGTAAACACAATTACCTTTCGTTCTGATAAAGGATGATTTGGTTGGTTGGTTGTTTTTGTTTTACGGCATATCAACCCTTTTTGGGTTATTTAATGCCGAATCCAAAGATTTTGAAGAAATTTTTTTTTAATAGAATATATTTGTTGTTTTCACGTCGGTTTCTATTCAACCCATAGTTGGGACCCTAACAGGTACTACCACTCCGGGTCAGAGTGGACCTGGGAGCAATGGTAATTAAAGGGTGGCTCCACACTCCCCAAAGCCCACAAGCTGGGGCCTCACCACTGGATATAGTTTAAGGTCATATCCAGGACCCCCATTGAGGACTTTTACTCTCTGCAGGGGGGCAGTCGGCGTATTCTAATGCCCCACCGACAGGGCCAGATAAAGGATGACAAAAGACAACAGTTACAACACAATGATGACTTCTTTATTCATCTGATCGGCTGGTCGATGACGTCAGGAATTCAAAGTTGGATCTACATGGTTAATCCTCTACCCTTCGATTCTAAGGGACTCTTCTCTGACCATGTCAACTTTTGGCTGATCAATTCTCTGACTGAGTAAAATCCAAACTCATAATATCCTATATGGAGAAATGTTCTTTGTCTATAACGTCAAAAGTGTGTTTTCAAACGTGACTAATTTCACGTGGCTTTTTGTATGTTTGTCCAACACACTCTTGACAAACAAAAGAATCCTCAATTCTAATCTAACCTATTTTTAAAAAATATAATTTAATTTGCATTGTTACTTCCTTTACTGACTAATTTAATATTCAGATTTCTAAAAGGATTAACAATAGACTTGATTTCTAATATTCCATTTCTTAACTTTGCCTACAGGGTTCGATTCTAGGCTTATCCTAATCTCATTTTCACTTATCTAATATTCTTCTTATTTATATGGAAAGGGGACAGCCCTTTTCCACGTAACAATATGTCTCCTATTAATAATAATATCAACTAAATAGAACCGGCACCGTCGCCGCCGCCGACGCCGTTGACGCCGTCATACAGACAACGTCGTCGTCGTTGCTGTGTAACGGTGTCACATAAATGTCTCGTTCTCCGATATATACGTCTCCGGTACATATCCTCTGTATTATGTGTCTCCGATAAGAAACTCCCGGGGTTCGATTCCTAAAGAGACAGAGTCGGGCTACGCTGATGAGAAATAGAAACCTCGAAACATGCATTTCCGTATATATATATATATATATATATATATATATATATATATATATATATATATATATATATATATATATATACAAAAGCCCGACAATATTTTCGGACACTTTAGTATTCGACTTTCCGAGTACCACAGAGTGGCGAAATTCTTTCAATAGAATAGCATAAACATTTAAAGACAATACCTGGAAGTGCGGTGACTTCAATGTCCATAATGTGGAATGGCTTACCCACTCAAATAAGACAGCTGAATGAGGGGAGGTTCTGTCATGATTTTGCCATTGCCTATGACCCCACTCAGATTGTTCACGAACCCACCCGTGTGCCGAGTATACTACCAGTCAGTATGCAAGCCTTCTAGACCTTTTTCTCACAACGTCCCCTGAGCTATGTTTATGTTCCATTCTATCTCCCCTGGGATCCTCCGACCACTCAGCTAAGATAAAAATGAAATGTAATAAGTTTTCAGACGTACCTCTCCACCGTACTGTATATCGATACTCTATTGCTGACTGGGATAGCTTCCGTACATTTATATCTGATCTACCTCTGCATTCCATGTTTAAAAAGCATGTGTCCTCTATGGTATCAGACCGGACCGAATGGTTAATTGTAGGCATACACCGATTTATACCATCTAAAAATATTCAACAAAACCCTAGCAGCCAGCCTTGGGTCTTCCCAGAATTTGCTGCTGCCATCGCGCACAGAAATCACTTTTTCCATAGCTACCAACGTAGTAGATGCACTTAGACTAAAGCTGCTTTCAGGACTGCCAGCAACCACTGTAAAAGAGTAATAAAAAATGCAAGAGCCATATGACCAGTACGTTAAATCCAAAGTAGCTGAGCAGCGGTTAGTTCCCACCAGTTTTGGCAAATTGCAAACAGAAATCTGAACAGAAGCGTGCGTTCTATCCCAACCATCATCAATGGACCTGATGTCATCTCGTCAGCATCAGACAAGGCCAAAATATTTGCCAAGAACTTTGCAACTAATTCTACCCTATGCAAAAAAGGTCATAAACTCCCCGTATTTCGTCCTATAACAGACAACAAGAAAATAGTGTCGAAAAAGCTTCAACCAGAACTTGCCCCATACTTACAAAACTGTTTAAGCGTTGCCTTAAGGAAAACCTCATCAGTATTTTAAGAATTCTGGTGAAAAGTCATCTCCCTCTCAGTACAGACCAATAAGTCCCCTGTGTGTCATGAGTAAGTTGCTGGAATCCATATTAAATAGAGAAGTAGTCAACCACCTCAACAGAAATAACCTTCTTAGTGACATGCAATATGGTATCCGTTCTGCTAGATTTACAGTAGATGTGCTAACGGTTATATCTTACGGGATTAGTGAATCTCTCGACAAAGGCTTCCTTTCTAGAGCAATTGCTTTTGACATATCAAAGGCTTCGATAAGGTGTGACATAAGGGCCTACTTCACAAGATTTCCAGCTACGGTATAACTGGAAATGTTTTCTCAATTATTAAATCATTTCTCTCTGATAGGCTCATAAGAGTAGTTGTTGATGGGCAGAAATCAGTATTAATGCTGGAGTCCCTCAGGGGTCCATCCTGGGCCCAAATCTCTTCCTGATCTACATCAATGATCTCCCAAAACACATACTTAAATTCATTGACATCTATGCTGATGACACGACCATCTATGGCAACACATCAAAGGCCATAAATGACAAAGTTCTCTCTGATTCTCTCTCCTCTGATCTTGAGCGCGTGGTACAGTGGGAGAAGAGGTGGCTGGTTACTTTTAATGCATCTTAAACCAAGCTCATATCTTTACATCATCAACGCTCTGATCCCCATCTGGCATCAATTGAAATTGATGACTCTCGTGTTGGGGCGGCTCCATGTTTTGACAAGTTTCTGGGTTTGACCATTTCCCCTGATCTGAAATGAAACATGTACATGAAGTCTCTTGCCCGATCCAGAAGATATCTCACTACTGATGTAATATTCTATCTGTATAAAAGCCAAGTACATTCAAGGATGGAGTACTGCTGCCACATCTTGACAGGAGCTGCTAAAACAGCCCATCCTGCCTTGACAGAGTACAAATAGACTTCGTGGCTTAGTGGGGGATACCTTTTTCTCTTCCCTGCAACCTCTCTCCCTCAGAAGAGACGTTGCGAGCCTGTCTTTGTTTTATTGTTATTTCCATGACAAGTGCTCGTCCGAGCTCCAATCTCTGGTCCCCTCGCCAATCTTTCACGAAAAACACCCGTATAGCTGAAGCCATTGTCAGTAATTTCCCCACTCTTTATCTGTGCCTAAATCAAAACGTAGATTCGATGAACAAAGCTTCTTTCTTAGAAGTGCACGCATGTGGAACTCTGTTCCGTTTGCCTGTTTCCCACCTGACTACAAGTCTTCAACTCAAACATAAACAAATTTCTGATGAATCGCCCCTTTAGTAAGGCACTTTATCAAATCTCCAATACTAACGATTACTACGATACTATCTCATTGCTGTACACGCAATAACCCTTATCCCCGAGTGGCTTCCGGGCCCTGATAATTGGTGAGCTCTATGTAAAAAAAAAATGGAAGAAAATCGATTAGGTAAAGAAAAATATTTAATTTTCATACTTTTTTACAAAATACACGCGACATTATTTTTCGGACATCGTTTAAAAACTGTTACTAGTCTGTAATATCACTTTTCTTCTCAATAACTTATCAATATTTCTTCATAATGATCAAACATATACACAATAACATCTCTACGTTTTTCTATTAGTTGTTTTTTTGGCATCTAGTGTTCGTTCCCATAGTTGCACTTCTTTTGTTATATCAGGTCCATCATAAACAAGTTACACAAGCATTTCCCAAACATTTCCCATTAAATTTATATCTTGGCGTTTTGCAGGCCATTCCAAAGTAGTCATATTCACTTTAGCCACCTATTATTACATGAGTTTTGACACATGGATGCTGCAATTATCTTGCTGTAGAAAGAAATCATTCGCAATCTCTCTTATTATCCTTGGAAGGGCTTTCTCGTCCAAAAACGTTTTGTAGCTTTCGCTGTTCTGTCGTCCTTTCAGCCACTCCAACCATATATTTCCATAACAAAGATCATACCCCAAACCATAACTCCTCCTCCTCCTCCTCCTCCTCCCATCTGTCGTTTGTTCAGTACAGCAGGCTCACCCCTTCCCGACCAAGTACCCCATCCATCGGACCCATCAAACTTAAAACACTTCTCATCAGTAAATGTAACTTATTGCTTTATTAACCACCTTTTAGCACTCTCCATGCTTGCTCCTTTGTGTTTCTTAGTGTAATCCTATGCAGCGTTCTTTGTAATGGTCGGACTTTTACATCCAATTCACATTTCTCCTTCACTATTCTTGCTGTAACTTTTTCCTCAGATGTCAAAAGCCGTGTCACAGTCCTCTTTATTCTCCTTTCAGTCCTCTTGCCAATTAATCTTTTCCGTCCTCTCTTCTTCTTCCGCTCAGAGTTTGTCTTCAGCATGCATTCGACCGTTGATTCCGACAGCATCACATATATGGCCATCCTTCTGATGCTGAGAGCATCTTCCCGCTTATTCCGTGCCAAACAAACGACTTCTTTTAAATGCATTTTACCTCATAAAACCTAATTGTTTTGCCAGTACAAGAGAACAGATAATTGATTCTAATGACGACAGCTAGGTTTACAAGCAGAAAATTTGCATACAGCATACTTCTTGAAGTGTTCACTCTCAGACAGAGCCTTGAGGCTGGTAAATCACCTGAGTTGCACTGACACCAATTACCAGCAAGCCATGGCTATACTGAAGAGGGAGTATCTGGACCTGGATGAAATCATTGACCAAATATTCCAGGATATTCTGGACTATATACCAAAGAAAGGTGGAGCCCTTTTTGAGCTGGGGGACTTCGTTACCAGGACGGCATCGCTGTTGGAAGAGCTGGGGAATTCCTTTTCGTGTGACTTTTCTGTGGACGATTCTGGCGGAGCCAGACTGATGGCTAAGATTCTGTTTAGGAAATTTCCTCTCGAACTGAAAGGCGAGATAATAGCGCTAACAAATAGACGGGTGCCACCTTTGTTCTCCATATTGAGGCTAACTGGAGAAGCAATAAAGAGATTGCAGATTAAGGGCGGTGTCTCCACTGCATTTACATCAACAGTAAGACAGAATACGTCTCAAAAGTTTGGTAGGGGGAACGCTATTACTCCTTCTTTTCATGTGGATGTGAACAATGCAACTTCAACCGGGTATTCCCGCACGTTGCCACCCATTCTCTCAGTTACATTCTCTTGTGGACCAAAGACAGTGTCAGTGAATTGCCTACTGGACACGGGTAGCGGGCGGACATATTTGGCGGCAGATGTACTGAGAACTTTGTGCCCAATCGAAACCCTTGGTGTCAATTGTCAGCTGAGATTGTCTACCTTTCTAGGTGAGTGTCAGCGTGGGTTCACAGAGGTAGTCCTGGGAGTTGACTTGGGTTCTGGAAGGACTGTGACATCTCCTGTCTTGGTAGCCGATGGTATGGACTTGTCGGTTCGAGTGGCCAACCTGGAATCTCTATTGCGTGTCTTTCAGGATGCAAAATATGCTTTGGCCGGCCAGTTTGAGACCGGAAAGGATTTAATACCGATCAAGGGAATAATTGGGTTAGACCTGATTGAACACCTGGACTCATTAAAGCTGATCCCGTGTTTGAATGGATGGGCCTTTGCAACCCCGCCTGGATTGGTCCCGTTTGGAGCAGTGGACTCTTTTTTCTTGGAAGATAAGCCCCTCTCTGAGGTTACTCACCTCTCGTTTAATTCGGTAATGGAACATACCCCCCAGGTCGATTCATCACATTTATGTTTTGTCCTTGAAACACAATCAACATACCTGGATCCCATGGCGGAGTGCTTTCCTGACAGTATGGTACAAAGAGGACTAGAACAAATGTTTACGTTGGAATCTCTGGGGCTTCCCAGTCAGGAGGACTTTTCTGATTACGATAAAGTTCAGATGAAGCGATTTGAGGAAACGGTAGAGCTTCGGGATGGAAGCTATTATGTGGAGCTCCCCTGGCATCACGATAGATTAGCCAGAGTCCCCTCTAATCATGCAACTTCCTTGCATGTTTTAGACCGGGTAGCAGCAAACTTGACTAAAAGAAAAATATATGATGAATATTTGGAGGTGTTTCGTCAGCAACAGGAGGACGGTATAATCAGGAGTTCGACAAATATGTGTGGATACCACATAGACCAGTTTTCAAGTCGGACCCTACGGCAACTACCAGGATAAGACCAGTGTTCAACTGTAGTTTGAAGACAGGAGATGGATTATCGCTGAACGAAGCAGCATATTCTGGCGTTAACTTAACAGGGGACATCTTAAAGTTGTTGCTGGCCTTTAGAGCCAACAATTATGTGCTACTAGCAGACATTCGCCGAGCCTTCCTAATGATTCGGCTTAAGCTGGAGGCGGATAGGAACCGGTTTTGCTTTTTTCTTAAACAAGGAAATTGTTTGCGCTGCTTCCGCTATACCACCTTGATATTCGGGTTTACTTCCAGCCCATTTGTGTTGGGGTGCATCTTAAAATTGCATGCGGCAAAATACCCTCAAGATGCTTGCCGCAGAATGATGGAGGACCGGTTTTATGTGGATAACCTTGTGGCATCCGTGGAAGACGCGAGTGAGCTTATTACATTGTATTCCCTTGTTAGAGAGCGTTTGCTGGAAGGGGGCTTTATTATCCAGTTATGCAACTCAAACAGTCAGGCGCTCCGCAATAGGATGAAGGAGGATGGTACTCTAAGTATCCATGAAGAGGAGTGGGAGAGAGTACTGGGCTACCGATACTCCCCACATTCGGAGGAGTTGTATGTCGCTCCGGTAAAGTGCAATCCTGACGTGACAACTAAGAGAGGTGTTCTTTCAGAGTCAGCTAAGGTCTTCGATCCGTTGTCCCTATGTCTCCCGGTTACTATCCGCAGTAGAGTGCTAATCAGGTCCATGTGGAAGAATGGTGCAGGTTGGGATGATCCACTCCAGCCAGCGATCTTGAGCGATTGGAGAGAGCTAGCCAGGGACCTTTCAGGGTTGAGTGATTTCCGTTTTTTGCGCAAGGCGCTTATGGCAGGGCTGCCTGGAGATATGTACCTGTTTTGCGACGCGTCCAAGGAAGCATATGGGTTTGCCGTGTATATCGTACAAAATGGTCGGTCATCCTTATTATTTGCGAAAGCTAAGGTGGCACCTATGAAGGACAAGACTTTGCCTGTGTTGGAACTAATGGCCGTTTTCCTCGCCTTCAAGTGTCTCCCCACAATCCTGGACAATTGTGAAGGATTTGTTCCCGAGAATTTGTGTATAGCCACGGATGCACAGGTGGTCTTGTCCTGGATTTTATCTCAAAACATGGCTAGCAAAAATGTTTTTGCAAAAAATAAACTTAAAGACATTCTGCAGATGAAAGTGGAGTTGGAGTCTCGCTATGGCTTGAAGACTCTCTTCAGATATGTTGATAGTACACTCAACCCGGCGGATTTGTTAACAAGAGGATTAACATTGAGAAAGTTCCAATCCAAGATGGAATTTTGGTGTTCAGGCCCTTCCTGGCTATGCGAAGGAATATCTCAATGGCCAGGACAGGATATGCCCTGTTTGAGTGAGATATGCCAGCGAATAACCCGCAGTTCAGAAAATTGTTCTTTGATCCATGATCAAGAGTACACTTCGGCCATACCTTTTCAGAGGTTTTCCTCATTCTCTGGTTTACTGACTGTTACTGCCTTGGTGTTTAAGTTCCTAGCCATCCGATTTAATCGACAATGGGACTACAACTCTAAGGCAGCGATCTACCTTATGAAGACAGTGCAACGGCAAGAATTTCCCGTGGAAGTGGAGTACCTAAAGGAGCCGAGTGGTAAACCCATGCCAGTTAGAGTTCGTGCTCTGGATCTTTTTCTGGACCCTGACGGTTTGATTCGATCTCGGGGAAGAATCAACCAATCTTCCCACTTTGGTTATGAAGTTAAAAACCCCATTCTGATAGGGAAACATCATCCTGTTACCAGACTCATCATTTTAGATTGTCATGAAAGGTGTTGCCACCTTGGAACTGGGTCAACTCTAGCGGAGTTGAGGCGAAGCGGTTATTGGGTCCCGCAGGGTCGACAAGCTGTGAATAAGGTACTGGCTGTTTGTGCCAGATGTAAACGTTATAATTCAACGCCAGTGACGCCGAATGCTGCTGCTGCCCTGCCGTCGCACCGTACCGATTTCAGAGTCCCCTATCAACACACTGGGATTGATTTTACTGGCCATCTTTGGGTGAGTGACGGGAAACGAGATACGAAAATGTACTTGCTCCTGTTCACTTGTTTGAATATCAGAGCAATACACATTGAAGTAGTTCCCAACATGAGCGTACCCTCTTTCTTCCAGGCACTGGTTCGATTTACTAACCGATATGGCGTTCCCGAAACCCTTTATAGTGACAACGCGAAAACGTTTATAGGAAGTGGAAAGATTTTCGATCGTCTCTCTCTTTTTACGGACTATCAAAGAAAATACGGTCCTTGTAAGTTAAAACTTAAAACCATTCCCTTGTTCTCTCCTTGGTATGGAGGAACATGGGAGCGATGTATCAAGACCATGAAGAATTGCCTATTTAAGATTCTTGGCAGGGGTAGATTGGATTACTTTACCCTTCTGACAGTGTTATCGGATATTCAGAGGTCTGTTAATAACCGGCCTCTTACTTACCAGGTGTCAGCCGACAAAAATGCTACTCCAATTACCCCTAATATGTTCCTTAAGCCCAATCAGAGCCCCGGGCTATTGATACGACTGGATAGAGAGGATAGAACAACCTTGTTGCCTCCCAGCAGGGAGAGGCTAATTCAAACCTTGGAACTTAGGGACCAATGTCTGACAGATTTCCACAAACTATGGTATGAGGAGTACCTGCTAGAGCTGGGAAGGAAGATTCCTGGTCGATCCCGACTCAGTACAAGAACCCGCCTCCAGAAGGATGATGTTGTGCTGATTAAGAGTCCTTTGAAACCCAGACCGTTTTGGGTCTTAGGAACTATTACTGAACTGATTCCAGGCCATGATGGTGTCGTTAGAGCAGCACGTGTACAAAAAGGGGAGGGCTTGGAGGAAGTACATTCCCTGAAACATCTGTACCCCTTAGAGCTTTCTAGGACTCCTGAAGGACCTCCTATTGCGGAGGGAGGGGAGACGTTGGATTCACCCCCTAGTGTTGAAGAGCAGGTCTGGTTGTGTCCCCTGTGCAGCTCTCCGCAGCAGAATCAGAATATGATCGGGTGTGACTCGTGCGACGATTGGTACCATTTCCGATGTGTCGGTATCGACTCAGAACCTCCCAACAGGCAAAAGTGGTATTGCCCAGAATGTGCGCCCCTTAAAAAATGACGAGGTAGACCTAGCCTGCTGCCTGCTTGATTGATATCTGGACTGATCGACTACTGCTATATTGTACTAACAGTTGTATTTTGGTGGTCTGTCATTTTTATGTAACTTTTTCTTTTTCTTTTCTCTCTTCTACCTTTTGTTTTTTTTTTTCTCGTTTTTGTCGGGAGTGTGTGAGAAAATAAAAATAAAAATAAAAATAAAAAAAGGAGATTGCTTACTTGGTGGCGCCGGCCTCGAGGGCGGAATTCTAATCTGAGTGGTTGAGAGAACGAGTCTCTTATAGACTTGGAGGAGTAGGGGGAGGCACTATTCTTCTGTTATAAAAGAATTGTGTCTCTGACTAGCACCAGTCCTGTTAACGACTTACTGGTGAACGGTTGGCACCAATTAGTTACTCGCTGCTCGCCGTACTACAAAACTTGTTACTCGACCCAGTAGGGGGGGTCGCATAGGGCATCCTTTGCAACCCCTCGGAGCTTACGCTATCACCGGGTAATCTACTTTACCCTCTAAATAGTTTTTTTTCCACAATATATATATATTCATATGTTTATTATATATTGTTATCGTGAATTATATATATATATATATATATATATATATATATATATATATATATATATATATATATATATATATATATATATATATATATAAACTACGGTGTAGCTTGATGATTTTCCTCTATAATGAAAATGGTTGCACATAACCAACCTCGTCAGACTAAAAAAGTACACTTATTTAGACTAAGTTTCCTTTTTAGTCTGACGAGGTGGGTCTCTTTTAATAGGGACTCTTTCGAAACATTTATGCATATATGTAACCAATAATGTTTGTATAATAAACAGACTATGTACCTGCTTTGTCCTCCATTGAGCACTTTTTAATAATCATGTGGCCTTCATTGGATTTATATCTAGGAAATCAATCTAGACAACAAGTATATATATATATATATATATATATATATATATATATTAAACATGATGCAATTAGCCTGCTCAGTGCACCTATATAAATCTTCATAATTCACATGAAAAACTTCATTCACAGCACACTGTCTCGATGCAATATAATTTCTGCCACAACTTTCAGAACAACGTCTATTTTCGGATTCATTCATTTACAAGCATCGAACGATGCAAACACTGAGTGCATCTTTGAACTTCAGTTTTGTTGACTTCAATTCGTTATATTTTTTTTCATTTCTTCCTTCATTTCATTTTAAGAATTCCTTTTGGCAGTCTGCGAATCAATTTAAAAATAGATAAAAAATATTCCATCTAAATGAATAATGGTTACACCGGAAGAAAAATAATGCGCTTTTTTTTTAATAATCAATAAACGAGAAAAGAATAAAAGAACTTGCCGTTTTTTTTTTTTTTAATTTTTTTTTTTTTTGCTATTTCGATTGCGGTTTTAGCGATTCGTTAAAACTAACGCGATAATTTTTATTTCTTTTTTATTAATAAAGATTAAATTTGAAATATGTGGTTCAAGTAGAAGGATGTTTCGGGTTAGGGATATAGCGTCATTAATAAATAAAGCACACAAATTTATAATACGATTGTGGGCTGCAAAATAGCAGTGTTAAATAGTGAAATATATATACTTCCACTCTCATTCCTTCCAACTCTCTTTCTTTCTATCAATCTTTAATTACATATATCAACCCATCTACTGTTTCCTCTGAAACTGGAAAAAGATCGTGCACGTATAATTACATAATAACTAGGGCTAGGACAACAGCACATTCTTTTTATTGGTTTGACTCTTGAATGTGTATCCATTTATATCTCCTATGCTTTTATATAGAGTGTTGCGACTCTCGGTTGATTAGCTGTGTCAAACGTTGTCGGATATATACTCAAGAGTTAAAACAATGATAAGGCTATTCTTTTATCATAGCCTTATTACAACTTTAAAAAAAATCGCTTAAATGTCGATCCCCCGACTATTTTTGAACTGGTGACCCCACACAAGAACGAACATAAAAAAAACGTGTCTATACTTGTTCTAGACAATGACGAAAAAAATATTTCAGCTTTGTAGCTGTGGCTGTTGACGTATCATTACTAGGGCTATGAAAAGAGAATATTCTTTTCATTCTTTTGACTCCGAAGTATATATCCGACATAGTGTGTGTGCAGTCAGCACCAACCCTATTCAGGGTTAAACCGGCTTCCACAGAAGGAGGAAGTTTCATGAGAGTATGAAATTCACAAGCGGTCCCCAGTCGCATGTATATCCCCGTTAAGGGAGATGACGACGTTAGGTTTTTACAACTTTTTGCAGGTAGGTGTCGACCTTCTCCTACATACAGCACCTGGATTTCCTAAACTGGTCACCCATTTTAGTAATGACGTTGCTTAACTTCGGTGCTCTGACGGGAACAGGTGTGTCAACGTGATTTTGCCGTATGCTATCCGACACAGTAAGACTCTATCAGTCAACTGAGAACCACATCAGTGTATATAAAAACATATACGATATTAAAGGATATATACTCAAGAGTTAAAACAATGAAAAGAATATGCTGTTGTCACAGCACTAATCATTACATGATGACATTAAAACTCGCTTTAAATGTCGATCACCTGACTATTTTTGGAATGGTGACCCTACACAAGCACGGACATTAAAAGAACGTGCCTATACTTGCTCGAGACTATGACGAACAAGAATAGCTGTGGCTTTTGTTGTTGTTTTTTTTTAATTTTTAGCTCAACACACAGAAACGCACTGACATATATGTAAGGTTCTGAGGGACGGTTACTACACAATGCGACACAATAAAGTGTGTAAATATCACCCTAGACAATTTATAAAGAGTTAAATATCAAATGCAACAAGTCCTGGAAACATATACCAGAAATAACAGTTGGGAATAAATCATACACCATCCACTATGACTATGCAATACATACAGCTAAGCACCTTAAAAACGGAGCTATGAAACCTTGCATAGTGATATGGGATAGAAAGGAGAAAGTAGCAACCTTAATAAAAGTTAGTGTTCTCAACGATGCTGGTTAAACAAAACTGAAACAGAAAAAAAAAACGAAATATCAAAGTAAGAAAAGATACTGGAATCGTAAGAAAAAAAACTCTATCATTCCATTAATTATAAGAACTACTTGGATTCATAAAACAGAATTTCATAAACTATCTTGTAAATATACGCGATAAACCAAGTGCAAGTAAGATTCAATCAATTGCACTTAAAGAGACAATTAGAATTTTAAAAGTATCTTTCGGTTGGAATATATGAGATAGCGGGGGAATTTATGGCATCATCCAGGATGTCACATCAACAAACTGATAGGAGAATTGAAAGAAGATTAACTTTTATTGTTAAAAAAAATAATTCAAAATACACCACAGAAAATACATGTTTGTGCTTTGTATAAAGAACAGGTTGGCAACAGTTTGGAGACTGAGGGCCAAATAGTTATGCAGTGCCATGGAGAAGTCTCAAACACCTATGCAATGTCATAGTGAATAGCCATATTATTAAATGTGCAAATATTTTCTGGATGTACTGTTATGTAGTAGGTCGAATACAAAAAGTGTCGATTTATCTATCTATCTATCTATCTATCTATCTATCTATCTATCTGACAGGAGAGATGGATGGGACATGAATGTGAAGAATGTGAAAGACTGTCAAAACATGGTAAATCATATTTTACCGGAAGAGTTGGTCAGCTGATCGGATCTACGTGTATGTTACGTGATCAGGTTAGCTGGAGATCATTGAGAGTTGGAGTTTGGACGTTGATCTTAGTGGACGGTTTAACAGGTCGTCCCCGCTTCACTGGGGAGAGGGCTGAGGTGTCTCAGAATGGCGACTTAGAATTAACCACGCAAGTGGAGGCAAAAATTTTAGGATCAGTTCGTTTATCTATAAATATATATAAAACAGTAGATGTGTGTATGTATGACTATTTGACTGATGAGTTCTTAAACTACTGATCGAATAACACTAAAATTAACAGGAAATCATATACCAAAGATGGTTCAGAACAAGTAAAATCGTTGGATGGATGAATAATGCAGACAAAAAACATGTCGACAACTTAAAATGCAAAATGTTCAGTTAAACTTGCCGAAATAGCTCTATAAGTTCTACGCATGCGCAAATGTAATCATAGCTGAAAGTGATTTAATTTCAAATCTTGTTTTTATCCATCTGGCGGGTGAGCTCAAACGGCAGGGAATACTGCTGGAGTGCTAAATGTTTTGGTTTCGATTCTAGCTCGTGATACCCAAGGCATTTTATTTTAACTTCTGGAATCCGTACGATATATATATATATATATATATATATATATATATATATATATATATATATATATATATTAAATAAAGCATTCCATAATAATATAATAAATACGGAATCTTTAAAAATTAAAATATTTCTAAGTATTTTACGACCCGGCAAGACTGCACGCCCCAGCTAGTCCTCAATAAAATAGCTTACTAATTCATTAGGAAAATTTTATCTCTCTCATGTGTGAGTTAGATCTAGCCAAAATGAAACAATGGAATCTTCCGTAAATATTTTAACTTCGTTTTCTTAACAAATATGTATTTTAAAAAATTATATTTATTTAGCCATACTAATGTGTATAGGACGGATCATCGATCATTAGACAGTTAAAATTAAAGGTGGGCCGTGGATGCTCTGACGAACTAGACGCCCTTGTACCCCCTCGACGAAAATACTTCCGACAAACCCAACAAACAGCGAAGTTCCACCCCTATACAGTAGATTTCACTAGGTTTGGGAAGGCCTTCTATTCTAACAGCTTCTTCCCCAGAACTGCTAGAATTCTTTTTCGGTTTCCTGCTTCCCCATCTCTACTGACATTCAGAAGTTCAAGTGTAATGTGCACAGACACCTTGCTGCTAAACTCCCTAATTGGTACCCTTGCAACTTGGGCCCCCGATAGTAGCCCCCTATAGCAAATTGGCAATGTGCCTTGTTTGGGGCGAAAATGTGATAAAAAAGCAGTGAGTGGACGAATTGCCTGACAAAAATATACAGCGGCAGCGAGGGAGAAAGAGAAAAAAATCAATCAGAAATAAAGAACAAAGAAAGACAGTAAGAGTAAAGAACATTTCAATTTTTTTTACATGGAGGTCACCACTTATTAAGGCCCGGAAACCACTCGGGGATAAGGGTTATTGCGTGTACAGTAATCAATGGGATAGTATCGTAATAATCGTTAGTATTGGAGATTTGATAAAGTGTCTTACTTAAGGGGACGGTTCATCAGGAATTTGTTTATGTTGGACTTGAAGACATCCAAGTTGTAGTCAGGTGGAAAACAGGCAAACGGAAGAGAGTTCTACATGCGTGCACTTCTAAGAAAGGAGCTTGTTCATGGAATCTACGTTTTGTATTTAGGCACAGATAAGTTGCTGTGCTATGATAAAGATAAAATGAGAAACAAAGACTGAGATTATGTCAAACACGCAGTATAAGGAATACTTAAAAACATGGAATTAATATACATGAAAAGCTATATTAAGAGGGGTTAGCAGATGATACATAGGTACAGTGCGTTTAAGAAATCTAAATTCGCGAACGTTTTCGACCTACATGAGTCGTCCTCGAAGACATTCAGGAATACGGCAAATTTCTTTTTACGCTTGAACAGAATGTTCGGAAACTAGTTCGTCAAAAAGAAGAAATGGATTGTAAGAAAAACAAACAGGAGTTGTCTCTGCTCTTCAATGAAACGTACATAAAGCAGAAAATGTTGCCCACGTTTACTGATATATATATATATATATATATATATATATATATATATATATATATATATATAACAGTATACCTACTTTCCAAGTTCCAAATATGTATTTTCTCACCAAATTCTTTAAAATTCTGAAATTTTAGCACATCTTTTACTAGTCTGTTCTGCTGGTTGTTTTTGTTTCGGCGTATCAACCCTTTTCAGGTTATTTAAAGAATTTGAAGAAAAATTTTTTAATAGAATATATTTGTTGTTTTCAAGTCAGTTTCTATTTAACCCATATCTGGGACCCTAACAGGTACTATCATTCCGGGTCAGAGTGGACCTGGGAGTAATAGTAATTAAAGGGTGGCTCCACACTCCCCAAAGCTCGCAAGCTGGAGACTCATCACTGGATATAGTTTAAGGTCATATCCAGGATCATAATTTGTTCTGTTACAGAGAAAAAAAAATCGAATTATGATTATTATTATGTCAATATCGAATTTTTTCATGCGCCTACCCTTCAGAATAAATGGAAGAGTCCAGCTTAGAAAGAATTATGCATGATAACCTAATGTCGGAAAAATGGGCTTTCGATTCTTCGTGGTAGCGCACAAATCATTTTATCTAACTTTTTTTTTTTAAACAATTATCATATATTGGGTCCAATATAATATAATAGCAAATAAAAATATATTGGGTCCAATATGATATAATAGCCAATAAAAAATCTATATCAATCAAAATATCATATTTATGCGTATTTTACGACTGGACAATACCGAGCGGCCTGCAAGTAATATAATTTACAAAATCTCGACAAATTAAAATATATTTAAGTGTATTTTACTACCGGTCAAAGCTGGACTCCACTTCCCGCTAGTTCGGATGGATTAGTTTACAAAAACCTATTTACATGGTTATATTACTTAATTTTACAAACATGTATTGCCTGTAATATGTAATCACACACACACACACACACACACACACACACACACACACACACACACATATATATAATTCAAACACTACCGTGTTTTAATATATGGTTAAGTGACAGTTTTAGCCATTTAGAACTGCTTTAAAACTTCACTGCTCCTGATTTCTCGACCAAATTTCAACCAATAATTACAATTTATAGATCACCTTCTCAGCTATATTGTAAAAAAAATAATTTTCGTTCAGTAAAACAAAAGTTATGATGAATTTACTGGTGTTCAAAATCGTAAAAAAACGTAAGGAGGTGAGTGAGGTTTTTTTATGACTGGTTTCCATAGCAACCATATCGCTGCAGCGACTACTACTGCTACTAATTCACCACTGTCGCGAAAAGAGAAGTAACAAGTGAAACAGAGAGAATGAAGGGATAAAAGGGAGATAATTTGGGGGATTTTATTGAAAGCAGACGAGTGTCGTATATTGTTATTACAAACGTGTATGTTATGTTTATGGGAGCAAAAATAAGACTGAAATTAAACAAAGAACAAGTGATTATACTGGAAGCATGGAAAAATCATGGATTACAATTGAAAAATGCGAACATGAAAAGTAATATGGTTAAGCTTAAACATGGAAAGTACTAGTTGTTAAAAGCTTAAACATGGAAGTACTAGTTGTTAAAACTGGAAAAGAAAAAGACAAAGTATTCTAGTAAAAAAATATAATAAATTTATCACTTAAATATTTCAGCATCTGCCATCAATTAAAATGGATGGCTCTCGTCTAAGGGAGGCCCCAGGATTTGATAAGCTCCTGCGTTTGACCTTTACACCTGATCTTAAATGGAGCACATACATCAAGTCTGTGGCCAAGGTCGCTTGGAAAATGGTGGGATCCTTCTACCGCTCCAGAAGATATCTCACTAATGATGGATTTCTCTATCTATATAAGAGCCAAGTACGTCCAAAGATGGAATACTGCTGCCACATCTGGGCGGGGGCTGCAAAAAACAGCCTATCCTGCCTTGACGGAGTACAAAATAGACTCCGTGGCTTGGTGGGTGATGCCCCTTTTTCTACCCTGCAACCTCATTCCCACAGAAGAGACGTAGCGAGCCTGTCATTGTTCTATCGTTACTTCCATGGCAGGTGCTCGTCTGATCTCCATTCTCTGGTCCGCCCTCGCCAATCTTTCTCAAAAAACACCCGACTAGCTGAAACCACCGTCAATAATTTTCCCCACTCCCTTTCTGTGCCTAAATCAAAACGTAGATACCATGAACAAAGTTTCTTTCTTAGAACTGCACGCCTGTGGGACTCTGTTCCACTTGCCTGTTTCCCTCCCGACTTCAACCTGGATGTCTTCAAGTCCAACACAAACAGATTCCTGATGAACCGCAGTCTTCACTCTCTGCGGGAACTGGCTAATGTAGTCACCATATTTATCATACGTTCGGGTACTTACCATTTTTTCAGGATAAAATAATTGAAGAAAAAAAATTACAAATTGTTCAAAACCAGTTAGATTAATTTATCCCTGACGATGAATCCTGAAGGAATGGAATATACATTGGTTGGTTACATACTCGGACTTATGATAAATGTGGCGATTACATCACCCAGCTCCCACCAGAAGTGAAGACTGTCATATGGAAGTTGAAAAGAACCGAAAATATAATTAATAGATAAAAACCGTCTATTTTATTTAATTAAATATGCCATAGAGAAAAATGCTGCCTTAATTGTAAAATTAGATATGTTCAAACAAAAACATGCTCATACAATCAAATGTTCAAACAAAAAATGTTAAAACAAAAAATGTTAAAACAAAATGTTCATACAATCAAATGTTCAAACAACAAATGTTCAAATAAAAAAGTTCAAACAATAAAATGTTCAAACAAAAAATGTCAAACATAAAATGTTCAAACAAAAAATGTTTATACAATAAAATGTTCAAACAAAAAATGTTCAAACAAAAAATGTTTATACAATAAAATGTTCAAAAAATGTTCAAACAAAAAAATGTACAAACAAGAAAATGTTCAAATAAAAAATGTTCAAACAAAAATGTTCAAAAAAAAATATTCGAAACCAAAAATGTTCAAACAAACAAAGTATAAACAAGAAAATGTTCGAACAAAAAATGTAAAAAAAAATAATGTTCAAACAATAAATGTTTAAACAAAAAAATTAAACAAAAATATTTTCAAACAAAAAATTTGTTAACGAAGAAAATGTGTTTTTTAATAATAAATAATCCTTAAAAGATTTAACCATTTATTAAATTACATTTTCAAAACAAATGAAAAACATTCTCATGTTTTTTCTGTCTATTTATTAATCCTGATTTAAGCAAAAATTGAATTAAAATGTCGTCTTTGCTGCTTTTTGATACCAGAACCGCAACGCATCACTGTATATTCAATTTTTGTCAAAGAAAATGCTTATTTGACGATTGGATCCATCATTAGATTTTATTCAAGGAAGGTTTTGTTAGGTTCTATCGGGTGTAAAATATGTGGAAAGTGGGCAAATACATCTTATTTATATAGTAAATTAGACCAGAATAGTAGAAGAATTATTAGAATAATGACTTAAAATATATAAAACATATATATTTACAATATTACTCGTAAAAAATATATATTTACAATATTACACGTTAAAAATATATTTACAATATTACTAGTGAAACAAAACTATTTACAATATTACTCATTAAAAAGATATATTAACAACATTACTCGTAAAAAATTAACAATATTACACGTTAAATATATATATATATATATTTAGACCATTTCTCGTTAAAAATATATTTACAATATTACTCATTAAAAATATATATTAACAATATTACTCATTAAAATATATATTTACCACATTACTCATTAAAATATATTTACAATATTACTCGTTAAATATATATATTTGCAAAATTTCGCGTTAAATATATCTTTACAATATTACTAGGTAGAAATATATATTTACAATATTAATCTTTAAAAATATATATTTACTATATTACTCGTTAAAAATATATATTTACAATATTACTTGTTAAAAGTATATATTTATAATATTACTCGTGAAAAGTATATATATTTACAATATTAATCGTACACATTTATATTAAGAATATTACTCGTTAAAATATATATTTACACTATTAATCGTACACATATATCTTTACGATAGTAATCATTAAAATAGATATATTTACAATATTAATTATTAAATTATATATTTAACATAATACTCGTTAAAAATATATATTTTCAATATTAATCGTTAAATATATATATATTTACAATACTAACCGTTAAAATATTTATTTACAATATTAATCGTTAAGAATATATATTTACTATATTAATAGTTAAAAATATATATTTAAAATATTACTCGTTAAAAATATATATTTACAATAATACTCGTTAAAATATATATATATTTACAATATTACTCGTTAAAAATATATATTTACAATATTACTTGTTCAAAATATATATTTACAATATTAATCGTAAAAATATATATCGTTAAACGTTATTACACGTTAAATATATATATTTACAACATTTCATGTTTAAAATATATATTTACAATATTAATTGTTTAAAGTATATATCTACAATATTACTCATTAATATATATATATTAACAATATTACTCGTTAAAAATATATATTTACAATATTACTTGTTAAAAATATATTTACAATAATACGCATTAAAATATATTTACAATATTAATCGTTTAAAGTATATATTTGCAATATTGCTCATTAATATATATATTAACCATATTACTCGTTAAAAATATATATTTACAATATTACTTGTTAAAAATATATTTATAATAATACGCATTAAAAATATATTTACAATATTAATTGTTAAATGTTACCATGTGATGCATTATTTGTCTCGTGGAAGATCACCCAGTTATCCACGTTTTAGTTTAGCCTATCAGTCATTAGTTTGAAATAGTTCTTTTATCATTGAATGGTTAAAATTGAAAAGAAACATTCTTATAATATCAGTGCTTATTCTTTTCCGCGTTTATTATTGTGTCATTATTCAATGGACATAGCACATACATTGGATCGCCTCATACTAATACCGTATTCGCAACAACTTCATTTAAAACATGCGCTGCATGTGTAAGGGTAAGATGTTGAGTAGTCATCATTCGTTCATGAGGTTTAACAAAGCGATATTCAGCCCTCTTCCGAAATCAACATTCATCAGTAAGAGGGTTGAAGATTGCCTTCTTGAACCCCCTCCTTAGACTTCACGAGCTCATTTGGAAAATAATTCAAAACAATATATAGACGACAACTGCAGATCTCTTATGATAATGTGTTACAAGTTTTCATATAGATAAACATAGATAATGATTTAAATATATTCTTTCTTCCGAATTTATTAATAAAAAAAAAGACTTGGCGCTATTTGCGTTTGGAATTTCTTACAGCTGTGTTTGTTAGGAAATGTAAAAAAACGTACTTTTTTATCATTCACCAATAACATCTAGTGTGAATACATCTGCAGATGGTCGGAGGTTACATCGACCGAAATGTTGTGAAAAAAACAAACAAAAAAAAAACAACGAAGATGAGAATAATAGTCCAAATAATATGAAAAAAAAAATTATAAATCCTCATCTCAAAAATATACATTAATCATAACAAAAAAGCAGAATGGATCGGAATTTATATTAATAACAATATTCAAAGAAAATAAAATGTGTTTTAAATTTCTAACGGCTGCGTTCGTTGGGAAACAAAAAAAACAGACATTTTTTCACTATTCACCAATAACATCCAGTGTGAATATACCTGAAGATGGCCGGAGGTTACATCGGCCGAAACGGTGTGAAAAAGCAACCAAGATAAGAATAATAGTCCAAATGATACAAAAAATAATTCCCTCTTCCGTTTGAACGGTATAAATGGCGGTTAGATTTTAATACACAATTTATAAGTTACATTTGTAATGTGAGACTTAATATTTTGAAATGCAAATTACCTTTTTGCGTTAAAAAATATCAAAAACATTTGCGACGATTTCTAGCAGTTTTAAATTAAGATTTGGTTTCAGGACATCTATCTCCTTAATAGTATCTATTTACAATGCCTCCCCACGGGACAAAGTTAGACACCAAGGTGGTTTTTTAAGGTGGAGAAAAAGGTACAAAAATAAAAATTGTCTCAGTCGTGAAAAATTTATCCACCACTGAAAGAGAACAAGAAATTTAAGTGTAGCATCTGAAGAACAGATACTACACTTTGATCTTGACCCAAAGGCCAAAGTAATTGAAATAGTTTCTGTGATCAATGACAACGTTCAAATAATAAAATGTTCAAACAAAAAAATGTTCAAACAAAAAAAATTTCAAACAAAAAATGTTTATACAATAAAATCTTCAAACAAAAAAAGGTTCAAACAAAATATGTTCAAACAACAAATGTTCAAACAAAAAATTTTCAAACGAAAAATGTTCAAACAATGAAATGTTCAAACAAAAAACTCTGGTATGTACAATGGACGATCGTGATAATTTCCCAATAACAGCGAATAACGAATCATATCCATCGAAATCGACAAAGGACCCATGATTCAAGAAATAAAGAATGCAAATTAGTTTCAGTGATGAAATATCAAAAGTTATCCCAATCAGACGTTTTGTATCGATAAACTAAATGAAAAAAACAAAAACAAAACAACAAAAACAAAACAGAAGAAACAAACAAAAAAAAAACAAACAAAAAATAACATAACAGAAAAACAAAAAAAAACAAGCAAAAAACAACAAAAACAAAAAACAAAAAAAACAAATAAGGTCATCGTTAACTTAAATTCTATCTTTATTACAGCAACTGCATAGTCTAAGGTTCCCAGAGGAGATAGTGTAGAAGACGTATACTGCTAAGAGCAAGTTGATGAGACAAGATCCCAAAAGCCTGAACAATATCTGTTAGCATAGATTTGTGAATAACTTTTGTCAACTCGTAAGTCAGGATAAATTCATGACAATACCTTTCTTCATTATCAGGCTTCTTAATGTGGACGAGCCATTCTGTATCGTAACACATAACAGGTATGAATTTTATCAGAAGGATTAGTTAACAGGATCTAGCCATGTTTTTCAGAGATGTGCTTGATAACTGCAAATAATCAAACACAAACTTCCGAAGATAAAAGAGAGGCACAAACACGATAAATAAAAAAAAAAACAAAACAAAAAAAATCAAACAAACACGTGAAGCTTCTTCTTTGGAGATGTCCCTGTCATATAGGAAACGTTACTGGCGTAAGAAGAATTTCCATAACTACGCGACGTTGAATGTCGTACTTACAGGTTATCTTAGAAAAAACAAAAACTTAGGCCATGTTGAAGTCATCGATAAATATTGTTTAATGATAAGTTTCACATAACAACAATGTAACCTTCATCTAAATAGATTTCGAAGATGACATAAAAACAATGTAAGCCTCATGTTTCACATAAAAACAATGTAAGCCTCATGTTTCACATAAAAACAATGTAAGCCTCATGTTTCACATAAAAACAATGTAAGCCTTATGTTTCACATAAAAACAATGTAAGCCTCATGTTTCACATAAAAACAACGTAAGCCTTATGTTTCACATAAAAACAATGTAAGCCTTATGTTTCACATAAAAACAACGTAAGCCTTATGTTTCACATAAAAACAATGTAAGCCTTATGTTTCACATAAAAACAATGTAAGCCTCATGTTTCACATAAAAACAACGTAAGCCTCATGTTTCACATAAAAACAATGTAAGCCTCATGTTTCACATAAAAACAAAGTAAGCCTTATGTTTCACATAAAAACAAAGTAAGCCTCATGTTTCACATAAAAACAACGTAAGCCTCATGTTTCACATAAAAACAATGTAAGCCTTATGTTTCACATAAAAACAATGTAAGCCTCATGTTTCACATAAAAACAACGTAAGCCTTATGTTTCACATAAAAACAATGTAAGCCTTATGTTTCACATAAAAACAACGTAAGCCTTATGTTTCACATAAAAACAATGTAAGCCTTATGTTTCACATAAAAACAATGTAAGCCTCATGTTTCACATAAAAACAACGTAAGCCTCATGTTTCACATAAAAACAATGTAAGCCTCATGTTTCACATAAAAACAACGTAAGCCTTATGTTTCACATAAAAACAATGTAAGCCTCATGTTTCACATAAAAACAACGTAAGCCTTATGTTTCACATAAAAACAATGTAAGCCTCATGTTTCACATAAAAACAACGTAAGCCTCATGTTTCACATAAAAACAATGTAAGCCTCATGTTTCACATAAAAACAACGTAAGCCTCATGTTTCACATAAAAACAATGTAAGCCTTATGTTTCACATAAAAACAACGTAAGCCTTATGTTTCACATAAAAACAATGTAAGCCTCATGTTTCACATAAAAACAATGTAAGCCTCATGTTTCTCATAAAAACAATGTAAGCCTCATGTTCACATAAAAACAATGTAAGCCTCATGTTTCACATAAAAACAACGTAAGCCTTATGTTTCACATAAAAACAATGTAAGCCTCATGTTTCACATAAAAACAATGTAAGCCTCATGTTTCACATAAAAACAATGTAAGCCTTATGTTTCACATAAAAACAATGTAAGCTTCATGTTTCACATAAAAACAACGTAAGCCTTATGTTTCACATAAAAACAATGTAAGCCTTATGTTTCACATAAAAAACAACGTAAGCCTTATGTTTCACATAAAAACAATGTAAGCCTTATGTTTCACATAAAAACAATGTAAGCCTCATGTTTCACATAAAAACAACGTAAGCCTCATGTTTCACATAAAAACAATGTAAGCCTCATGTTTCACATAAAAACAACGTAAGCCTTATGTTTCACATAAAAACAAAGTAAGCCTCATGTTTCACATAAAAACAACGTAAGCCTTATGTTTCACATAAAAACAATGTAAGCCTCATGTTTCACATAAAAACAACGTAAGCCTCATGTTTCACATAAAAACAATGTAAGCCTCATGTTTCACATAAAAACAACGTAAGCCTCATGTTTCACATAAAAACAAAGTAAGCCTCATGTTTCACATAAAAACAATGTAAGCCTCATGTTTCACATAAAAACAATGTAAGCCTTATGTTTCACATAAAAACAATGTAAGCCTCATGTTTCACATAAAAACAACGTAAGCCTCATGTTTCACATAAAAACAATGTAAGCCTCATGTTTCACATAAAAACAACGTAAGCCTTATGTTTCACATAAAAACAAAGTAAGCCTCATGTTTCACATAAAACAACGTAAGCCTTATGTTTCACATAAAAACAATGTAAGCCTTATGTTTCACATAAAAACAATGTAAGCCTCATGTTTCACATAAAAACAACGTAAGCCTCATGTTTCACATAAAAACAATATAAGCCTCATGTTTCACATAAAAACAACGTAAGCCTTATGTTTCACATAAAAACAAAGTAAGCCTCATGTTTCACATAAAAACAATGTAAGCCTCATGTAAATAGATTTAGAACACAATCTGCTAATATTAAAAAAGAATAGCTTGTAGTATGTATCCACGTTAGGTAAAGTTATAAGTTTATGCTTAATTTCCGTAATGGAACTTTTATAATAGAAATGGAAGAGGTCAGTAGTGAAATGGAAAGCCTAACACAAAGAGAATAAGAAAATAAACGATTATACTAAACGGTTAAAGATACAAACTCCGTAGCTATTCCCACTATTAAGCAATTAAGCAGATACTATATTGTTGTAGCTGGCAATACAGTTTTATACACATTCTGGTAGACAAGCTATTTTATGGGTTACTATAATGTTCCGATTATTTGATTATCAGGCAAATACTGTAAACTCAGAAAATATGGCTAAAAACATTAATTCCTTCACCCTAAGCTGGACACTTTTCTACAGGTAGGGGTCACCTTTTCCCCCGATATTTTCGAAAGTCATCCCCTATTTTTGATTGACTAGCCTTAATTTAAACCTTCGCCACTTCCGTTTTGGCGATGGACGCAACAGCCAAAACGTCACTTTTTTACGTTCTTTTCCTCCTTTCCCTGCCCACTACCATTTTTTTTTTGCTCAACATACACCTCCAAACACTCGGCCAACCTCGGGCACACATGGTAGTTAATTAATAAAACCAGACGAAGTCAGGCTTCATATCAGAAGTATCCACATGGACTCGTGGCACAATGGTTATAATAATAGTCCTCTACAGATGGAAGGTTCAAATGATAATAACTAAGAATAACACTTCTGCCCAATTGTGGCTGACCGAACAAGAGCAATCTACTCCCGTGGATCAAATAAAGAGTCCAGTTCGAAATTCTGTATCAGTTTCCGAGTTTGACATAAAGATCTGTAATTTCAAAAGATGCTTTTAAGGAAGGACCTGATTAATGATGTATCGTAAAGAATGAAAAAAAAAACAAAAACAAAACAACAACAACAACAGCAACAAAAAAACAAAAAAAACAAAAACCAATTCAGTGTCTACTAAGGTTATAAACTAGCCATCTTTGGAAAAAGCACCCAATCCGGTTGACAGAGAAACCTCATGAGGATAATAACAATGATTAACAAAACAACTATTATAAAATTACAAAATTATATCTATGGTCTATTCTCTACTCTCCATCAATAATATAGATTGTCAGGCTGGGTATATACGACAGGCATAGCGCGTTCCATTTCTACCATAACCTGGTTCCAGTGACAAGCAGAGAAAATATAATTCAAGAGATTTGTGGAGCTGGGTTTCATACAAATGTATAGTCCTCAGCGAATCGAAAAGTGCATGTGCCTATAAATATGCAAAAATGCAGCATGCATGATTATAACCCATACCATCTAACATTATGATGCGAGTAGATAACTTGATAGATGTCCAATGATACAATATAAAGAAAATTTACGATCTAGACGACCCAAAAATGCGGCCAGTCTCTCTATAAAAGGAAAGCCATTTTTATGCCTCTCAGATCAATACGGAATGTCCGCAAGAACTTCGACGTTGGTTTGGCTGTAATAATGGCCAGTCCTTTTCGCTTGGTTGGCTGTTTTTAGAAAATGGCGATCTCATACGAAACATTGGCATTTGACCTTTCACAGGTAGTGCCGTGTGAAACAGTGCGTTTGCAACATTATTGCCTCAAATTATTAGCATTCCATTTTTTTTTTGCTCTCATTTGACCAGAGGCTAATTCAATCATATAATGTCAGTCAGATAATATATTTTGCTGATGATGTAACTAATCAAGGTTGCACATATACCTTTCTCTCTATCAATCTACCTATTTATGTATTTCTCTATAAATAGTAAGTTCTGAAAATATATGCCATATAGTTCATAGCTTTGCTTACATATTAACCACTGTTGAAATAATATTAAAAATCGATACATAAAATTTAATATCTCCTTATGACATTTCATGTGAATAGATGTGATATATATATATATATATATATATATATATATATATATATATATATATATATATATATATATATATTTATATATATAGACTAGCATGGGTACTCAGCGTTGCCTGGGTTGGCATGAAGTTCCGTTTGAAACAAAACAAAAGTAAAAGAACGAATGAAAACATGCTAATGTAATCGCCCCCCCCAAAAAAAACATTCTCAGGATATTGAGCACTGGAAAGACTCTTCCCTCCAAAAATAATTAAAAATAAATCATTATAACTTTTGTTTCAATAAAAATAGCAGCGAATGCCTGTGCGATCGCAAAAAAGATCTACCAAAAATTAATTTAAAAAACAATTAAATGAAATTTTTCGTCATTTTATATTTCTAATGTAATCCCCCCCCAAATGAATTTGTCATATTTTGGGGTTCGTTCTGTTTATAAAGTTATTAGGTGAAAGTACAGAATGGTCTCATAAAAATGAATTAAATTTATCGTTATTTTATGTTTCAATTATAATCCTCCCACAAAAAATTGTATTTGTCATGTTTTGCCCCCCCCCCTCGGTTGCCAAACTTGAAAAAATGCTAGAGATGTTATGACCTGTTGAAAGCTTTGTGGCCAAAAAGTGGGTGCTCATTTTATGTTAAATTTATATAGAAAAGTTATCCCCCACGCTAAAATGTTTTTTCAAAAGGTCTTCTTTCATATTATTTATAAAGACTGCTTAAACGTAATGCCCCCCCCCCCAAAAAAAAGCATGCCTTTATTTTTTAGGGATTAAACGACGCTGGATCACGTCGTAAAAATTGACCATTTTAATTTTAAGATATTAAATAAATTACAAAGAAAATCTGTTTCGCAGGCAATCAAACACACTTGCTATGGCATAATTATTTGTGGCCAAAAAATGGATGCTCATTTTACGTTAAATTTATAAAGAAAAGTTATCCCCCTCGCTAAAATGTTAATTTTTTTTCAAAATTGTAACGTTAAATTATTATAGAAAAGTGATCCCCACTTTTTTTAAACTAACATTTCATATCTTGGAAACTACTCGTTTTCTGTAATTTTAAGCGTTATTCTCGTTTTCAGCGACCGCGAAAACCTATAAAAGTGGTAATTGTAAAGGAATTTTCGAGGGTGGACTGATTCTTCATATTTACCATTTTCTCTAATATATAAAAAAGGTTACTTAAAAATTAAGAATAAGCGAAAAAAATTTCCTCCGAATTAAAAATAAAAACAATAATTCAGCTTAGAAGAATATTTGAAATGAAAACAAATCTATTACAGACAGAATTTAATAACGTGCTCCTCCGTTTAAAACAATTTTTCAATTAAACTATAACAGTTGCTTCCCCTTTAGTTGTCTGCTTTGAAAATTAAACAATTTCAGATTTCAGACAAAATAAGTTAGATCAAATATTAATTGTAATTTAAATAAACTAAATAATTAAAAAAACAAATTAGTACAGTTAAAACAAAGCTATTATGTCGCATAAGTAATATAATCGAGCTAATTATTTAAGTAGATTTAATTTAATGTGATATGCTAATGACCGTAAATCAATCAATGTAGATATGGTTTGAAGGATCCTATATATAGAAATTAAGTATGAAATATAACATCTCCGTTGACAGAAGTATCCTATTATGAAGTAATCATTCATATATACCCCCCCCACGCACACACACACACACACACATATATATATATATATATATATATATATATACTGTTCAGGCAATACGATCATGTTAGAAGTACTTTCACATATGTAAAAATATAAATAAAATTATTTTTCCAAAGAGAAACGTTTAATTAAATTTTATGTCCTCTCTGCATGACTAAAATGAAGATATAATGATTTAAAACCTAGTGTCTAGTATGTTTATTCCAATTTTCATTAAAAAAAAAATCAATTATTGTTTATAAGTTTGATTCTAGAAAATGTCTCAAATTTAGGGCTTTATGTGTATGCGTTATATATACGTACAAGCAGATGTATCCGACGTTGTCCGGTTTTAAACGTAACGTTAAGTTCCTTTTAAAAACAGAAAGAAACGGGGACATGAGTATTATGTTTTTTTTCTGCTAAAAAAGTTCACTTCTTGTAAGTAAAAAAAAAAAAACGAGGAGAGATCCACACCAAAACCTAAAGACAGTGACCAAACTCGATAACCATTAGGCCAGCTTGACTCTGTCTTTAAAAATGTTTTCAAACCTACTTATTCTTTACATAAGGAATATCCCACGTGGCGATTCACACATGCGCATTCGAGAAGCAGTTGCCAAACAGATAAAAATCTGATAAGCCACACATACTTAATTTTCAAATTTTATCCATTATCAGCCCCTTTTTAGGATGAAAACCGATTATAACATTTTCCACATGTCTGGATACCCTATATACCAAATTTAAAGTTTGAAGATCAAAGATTTCTTGAGTATATTGATTGAAAAAATGCCCTCACACACATTCTCATTTTTATATATATACACACATATATATACATATATATATGTGTGTATATATATGTGTGTGTGTGTGTGTGTGTGTTATAATAAGAACAAAGATCAATAAAACACCTTAAAAACATTTTAAGAAGAGTTAAAAAATATTTAATTTTCAAAAAGATAACACAAATTAAGTGGATTGTCCTTAATCCATGGAGTTTCGAAAGAAATCCTCGTCTTCTAATCAGAGGATAGGAATTAGCTAAATGCGAAATCGGATTTTACTTGCAAATTATATTTTGCTTGCGCACACACACACAGTTTCAGATGATTATATATATATATATATATATATATATATATATATAGAGAGAGAGAGAGAGAGAGAGAGAGAAAGAAAGAGAGAGAGAGCCTTATTTGCAGTATTCCGAATTATACTGGGTTTATATCATTCAGTAATCGTTCATATACCAATAAATTTTAAGCCAAAAAGAATGTAAGCTACAAAATTATTATCTTTCATAATTGAGCATTCATATATTGTTTTAACAAAAACCGAGACTTCGAAGATTGGGTTGATAGCAAAAAATAGTGTATTTCATCGTTAGTTACAATTGTTGTAAGACTATTCGGACAAATTCAAACATTATGTCGTTTGAAAATTTTCACAAGAACAGCTGTTTTGTTTTTGTTAAAGTGTTTTTATTCAATAAATCTGAAGAAAGGCTGTTCTTGTGAAAATTTTCAAGCGACATAATGTTTGAATTTTGTCCGAATAGTCTTACAACAATTGACGATGAAATACACTATTTGTTGCTATGAACCCATTCTTTGAAGTCTTGGTTTTTGTTAAAACAATATATATATATATATATATATATATATATATATATGTATATATATATATATTGCTTGCAAATATTTATTATAATGTGCATGAAAAATAATTATAGTCGCAATTACGTTTTAGTAAGAGATATATTTAATACTTGAAATATACAGCTATGTGCCGATTAGTCAGCAGTACCAGAAGTTTCCGTGCCACACAATTTTTGGAAGCTACTTCTTCATCGACAGATTTATCAAAATCAAGCGTCATTATATAAATGACGTACTTTTTTTTTTTAGAGGAAAGCGAAAAAACTGCCCTAACGTGGTGGACCTTGGCAAGTATTTTTTGTTTTATTAATGAAAGAATGTTTTTTAAAGGAAAAACGGTAGAATAGAAAAAGAGAATAGAGCAAAAAATTTTAAAAAAGTAAAGTAAAATAAAAAATAAATAAATAAAACAGAAGACAAAACTGGGATAAGAATGACGGGGTATATATAACCCGGGGTATTGTCTTTATACGGGAGAGCGAGCTAAAGAAAAAATAATAAAGAGAAATCGCGAGTAAAACGAATGGATATTACCAAGAAAGAAATTATATATTTAAGTATATAATAAATACTGACCCAACGGGTCAAAAGTGATTACCATATAAGATAGGCATTTACAGAAAATAAAAACACAGGTATTTGAAGGTCGTATAACTACGAATGATTGTTATCATTAAAGAAATTATATATTTAATTATATAAACAAATACCGAGCCAATGGGTCAGGGACTTTCTATTATCATTCTATAAATGAGGCGATTCGCTTTACAGAAAGGAATGAGGGAAAGAAAACTGAGGGACGAACGGATACAAGGGAATTATCAATAGGTCATAGGTGATCGTAAGTGATATTATTTCATTACATAGATGAAACAATTATATGTAAAAGAGGAAGAAAAGACAGCAAAGAAAGATAATGAAAGAGATGATATACTCAAGGGGTTGATATAATTATATAAATGAGCCAGTTTGCTTAAAATGAAAGAGTAGAGGTAGAAGCGAAATACAGAAGAAAAGCGAATAAACAGTAATGATTATCATCCAAAATGTAATGATATATTTAATATTACAACAGACACGCATGAGTTGAAACAGATACGTCGAGGGCATTGCCAAGGCTGCTGCAAAGAAGGTGGGCTCTCTCTACCGTGCTAGAAAATTACTTATACTTAAGAATATCTTTACCTCTACAAGGCCACCATTCGCCCATGTATGGAGTATTGTTGTCACATTTGGGCTGGTGCATCTGCCACTAGTCTCTCATTCTTAAACAGAGTTCAAAAGAGATTCGCCAACGTAATAGGCCCCTCACTGTCAGCTAGGCTTCAACCTCTGTCCCATCAACGAAATGTTGCATCTCGCTGCCTGTTTTACAAGTATCTTAATAGTATATGCTCCGACGAGCTAGAAGCTCGTGTACGACCTCGACGTTAATACCGCGACAAACACGACAAGCACCAAAATCTCATCCCTACACAGCAGAGATCCCCAGATGCCAAAAAACCTTCTGTTCTAATAGTTTTTCCTTAGGACTGCTAGACTTTAGTATTACCTTGGGGGTTCTTGTTTCCTTGACTGTAATGACATGTAGACGTTCAAGTGTAATGTAAACAAACATCTTGCAGCTGAACTCTATCCATAGTATCCCTGAAAATCATGTCCCAGATAATAGCCTTCTACATCAAAGTGGCACTGTGCTCTGTCTGGTACGAAAATTCAATATAAACCGCCTGAGGGGTGATGGGTATCATTATATAAATATATATATATTAATAAGTATTATGAAAAGTGAAAGTAAAAAAAATAATAGATTTGCTCAAAAAATCGTTTTTATTCACAAAATACGCAACACGTTATTCTTAGTGAAAGGAAGAGAGAAACACGAAGCAAATACACAAAACAAGCGAAATAGCTGAAATGAATAATCCGTATCAAATACCAATAATTGTATGAACACCAGAAAAATCGGGGGGGGGGAAATGCGAGAAATTGAAATAAATTGAAAAATTAAAAATAAAATATACAACGAACGTCAATCATGAAAAAAAAAAGCCGAAATCATAAGAAAAATTCTCGAATGTGAAAAATAACGTAAAAAAAAACTACGAATGCTAACCGATAACACCAAAGTTTAAATAGAAACAAAGCGCATACATAGAAAGAACACATAGACTCAAGGAAACTAAAACATACAGAAATTTTATAAACTGCCCCCCCCTAATAAATACGCGCACACATAAGTGAAGTCACATGCATTATCTAGTACTGAACAATGGAACAAAACCTTAAGCTTAAGGAAGACGGAATTCGGGGAATTAGAGCACAAAGTAAATTACCCCTGGGATGATTCAAAGAGCTCTTATTGACATTTAAGCCTACTGGGGGGGGGTGATGGTTGCTGTTAATAATATATAATATATAAACGAAAATTGCGATGAAGATATTTGCTTTGCAACCGTTATTAAAAGACGGAATGAGAAACAAAACACTGGTTATTGCTATTGATCAATCTTCGATACGGATATGCGTGGAAACTCCTAGTGAGTAAATAATAATAATAATAATAATAATAATAATAATAATAATAATGATGATGATGATGATGATGATGATGATGATGATGACGATGATGATGATGATGATAATAATAATAATAATAATAATAATGTACAATGCACTACATCCAATGGATAATGTTAACCGACTCTATGTGAAAAAGAAAGATGGGAGAAGAGAACTGGCTTCTATAGAAGACTGTGTAAATGACGCACACATGCACACATAGAATTAGAAGAATACATAATGCAAAACACCGAAAGAATAATAACCGAAGCAAGAAAACTGAACAAACAAACTAAAAACAAAAAAACGAAAAAAAAAAACAAAAACGAGCAATACAGAAAAAATAGACAAAGGATGAGACGAGAAAAGAAAACCGGAAAGAGAAACAGCTACATAGACGATTGACAAAAGTTGAGAATAGCAAAAACACTTGGACATGGTTGCAAAACGGAAACCTAAACAGAGAAACTGATACCTAATAAAAGCTATGCAGGACAACGTGATCAGAACAAACCACGCCAAAGTAAGGATCGACAAGACACAAGAACATCGTAAATGCAGACTCTGTGAACAAAGAGACGAAAAAATGAACTACATAATAAGCGAATGCAGTAAACTAGCCGAAAAATATAAAAACAGACACTATCAAGTGGGGCTTTTCAACTTTTTCCATAGGGGTCAATTAACGATTTCTTATTATGCAGCTATACAATAGCTCTTATTTGTTCCATTGTATTACATCTTGTTTAAAAATACCTATTGTGCTGTCATGTGTTTAAGAATACTCTCCCGTGTCGACGTGTGCTTATAAGTCTTTCACCACGAAGTGCTTTTTTTCTTCTATTTTTTCTTTTCCCCTTACTCCGATTCTGATGTGATGTCACGCTCGCGCCACAGCTGGGCGTTTGAAGGAACACTTCATTTACTAAAAATATAAACTGCAATAAATCTTACAAAGTATACCTTTTACCCAAAAGAAAAACCACCAGTGTTGGCTGAGATAACACTCTTGGATACGAAAGAAAAAAAAGTTTAATGAATATCTCAACACGTGATAAGTTCCCACCGGTATTTTTTTATTTTTAAATTTATTTTGGTACTAAATTGTCCTTAATATAATTCTTTATTTGACTAAATTTACTTGGCCTTCCGGACAAGATCAAAGTGTATTATCTGTTCGTCAGATGCTGCACTTCTATTCCTTGTTCTCTTTCGGTGGAGGAGAAATCCTTCACGACTGAGACAATTTTTATTTTTGTACTTTTTCTCCACGTTAAAAAACGACCCTGGTGTCTAACTCTGTCCCGTGGGGAGGCATAGTAAATAGGTACTTTATTTCAGTCAGTCGTTAAATGCGAAATAATCTAGAATACCCCCCCCCAATAGTTTTAGGATTACTGCTCTACTTTCTCTATTAATATAAACAAAATCTTCCCTCCCACCGCGATCCTTTCCCACCTCGTCTGCCATAAACACCGAAACTGGAAAGCAAGAGTCAATGAATTGGAAGGCCTTCAAATGCGCTTGAGTTGTCTCTTGGATAAGAAGGAAAAAAGTTTAATGAATATCTCAACACGTGATAACTCCCCACCGGTATTTTCAAAAATTTATTTCGGTGCTAAATTGTCCTAATAATTGTTTATTTGACTTAATTTTGTCTAACATATTTTATTTCAGCCAGTCGTTAAATGCAAAATTATCTAGAATACCCCCTAATTGTTTAAGGATTACTGCTCTACTTTTCAATAAATATAAACGAAATCTTCCCTCCAACCGCGACCCTTTCCCCACCTCGTCTACCATAAGCACCGAAACTGGAAAGCAAGAGTCAATGAATTGGAAAGTCTTCAAATGCGCTGGAGGTGTCTCTTGGATAAGAAGAAAAAAGTTTAATACCTTTAAATAGAAATTATGTATTCCATTTCCAATTCATTTGTAAATATGGGAGGGGAATTTATCTTCAAATACCTTTAATTTCGAATTAGGGCTACTGACTTATACTAAGTAAATTTTAATAAGTCCTTTAACCCCCCCCCCTTTTTTAATGGAGAGTAAACTACGCATAGTGGATGCGTTATCGGCAGCTCTCGTTACTCTTGATTCTCCTTATTTGGTCCTCAGTCCTCATTTCCAATGAGTGATTTTTCTGACAAAGTGTGAAGAAAAAGCTGTATTCCAGGTCGGCAGTAATTCGTGAACAATAGCCTGAGATGTCGGAAATTTTTGTTTCTATGTCTATCCTTGTGGTCAGGTCATTAGTAAGAGTGCTGGAGGCAAACGTTTTATCTGGGTTGACGTTATCCGCCTGATAGTCAGGGACCCGAACCTTGGATTAGCCACTAAGGAAGCTGTCCTATCGGAAGGTCCAAAGTACTGGGGCTGCTGTATTACCATCTGGTGACTTCTGGACCAAGCAGTAGTTTCTGGTGGGGCCTCTCGATGTCATAGTAGTAGGTAATGTTACGGCTTTACCTTATCATGTGCTACAAAATAAAAAAAATCCTGACTTTTTCTCTCTTACTTTCCCTCTCTGTACTGCTCTAACTAAGAGTGTCGACCGGTTCCACAAATCCCAAATCCTCAACATGAAATATCGCCAGAAAAAAAAACACACGAATAAACCTAGAACCCCATCTTGAAAAGTAGACCCCTAATATCATGTCTCCTTCTCCAATATAAAGGGTCTACGTTCCAACCTTCAAGAGGTTGAAACTCAATTACAGGAGACGAAACCGGACGTATTCTTCCTAAGCGAAACTGGCATAGGACCTACCACTTCCCAAGACGAGTTCCTAATTAAAGGATAGTCTAATTTAACATATAAATCTGACCCTCAAGATCGCCATGGGCATGGAATATGTGCCTACATTAAAGATGGCTTTCCATGTGGTAAGGATATCTCCAGTGAAGACCCTAATTTACCTTATATGTGCTTCAGGGTTGCACTTGCTTACACCACTGCATTTATATTTGCCCTCTATCGCCCCACAACAGCGGAGTTACTATCTTTAAGAGCATCTTAGAAAATTGACCACATACTGTCTGCTCATCTTTCGGCTAACATCCACATTTGTAGTGACTTCAATGTCCACAATGTGGAATGGCTAACTCACTCGAACAAGACAGATGATGAGGAGGGTTCTGTCATGATTTCGCCATTGCCTATGACCTCGCCCAGATTGTTAACCAACCCACCCGTGTGCCCGATACTTCCGGTCAGTACGCTAGCCTTCTAGACCTTTTTCTCACAGCGTACCCTGAGAGATGTACATGTTCCGTTCTATCTCCTCTGGGGTTTTCGACCACTCGATTGTATCAGTTAGGATAAAAATTAAATGTGATAAGTCTTCAGACGTACCTCTCCACCGTACTGTATATCGATACTATACGACTGACTGGGACAGCTTTCGTACATTTATATCCGATCTACCCCTGCGTTCCGTGTTTAAAAAGGATGTGTCCTCTGTAATATAATATCTCACCAAATGGTTTATTGTAGGCATAGACCGATTCATTACATCCAAAAAAATTCAACAAAAACCCAACAGCCAGCCATGGTTCTCCCCAGAATTTGCTGCTACCATCGCGCACAGAAATCACTTTTTCCATAGCTACCAACGTAATAGATGCACCGAGACTAAAGCTGCTTTTAGAACTGCCAACAACCATTGTGAAAGGGTAATAAAAATGCAAGATAGCTATATGCCCAGTCCGTTAAATCCAAAGTAGCTGAGCAGCGGTTTGATTCCCACTAGTTTTGGCAAATAGCAAACAGGATCCTGAACAGAAGCGTGCCTTCTATTCCAACCATCATCAATGGACCTGAGGTCATCTCGTCAGCATCAGACAAGGCCAAACTGTTGCCAAGAACTTTGCAGCTAATTCTACCCCATGCGACGAAGGCCATCAACTCCTCGTATTTTCTCCTATAACAGACAACACGCTATGCAACATAAAAAATATCTGTGCGTGAAGTCGCCAAGCTAATAAAGAACCTTGATTCCAGTAAAGCAACTAGCCCTGACGACATTCCAATTATAGTCCTGAAAAAGCTTCAACCAGAACTTGCCCCCATACTTACAAAACTGTTTAAGCGTTGCCTTAAAGTGAAGTGCTTCCCAACACCCTGGAAAACCTCATCAGTATGCTCTGTATTTAAGAACTCAGGGGATAAGTCATCTCCCTCTCAGTACAGACCAATAACCCTCCTGTGTGTCATGGATAAGTTGCTAGAATCCATATTAAATAAAGAAGTAGTCAACCACCTCAGCAGAAATAACCTTCTTAGTGACATGCAATATGGTTTCCGTTCTGCAAGATCTACAGAAGATGTGCTAACGGTTATATCTCATAGAATTAGTGAATCTCTCGACAAAGGCTTCCTTTCTAGGGAAATTGCTCTTGACATATCAAAGACCTTCGATAAGGTATAGCATAAGGGTCTACTTCAAAATATTTCTAGCTATGGTATAACTGGATATGTTTTCTCAATTATTAAATCATTTCTTTCTAATAGGCTCATAAAAGTAGTGGTATATGGGAAGAAACCAGAGACCCGCAGTATTAATGCTGGAGTTCCTCAGGGGTCCATCCTGGGCCCAACTCTCTTCCAGATCTACATCAATGCTCTCCCAAAACACATACTTAAATCATTCGTTGACATCTATGCTGATGACACGATCATCTATGGCAACACATCAAAGGCCGTAAATGACAAAGTTCTCTCTGATACTCTCTCCTCTGATCTTGAGCGCGTGGTACAGTGTGGGAAGAGGTGACTGATTACTTTTAATGCATCTAAAACAAAGCTCCTATCTTTACATCATCAACGCTCTGATCCTCATCTGGCATCAATTGAAATGGATGGCTCTCGTCTAGGGGAAGCTCCATGTTTTGATAAGCTTCTGGGCTTGACCTTTACTCCTGACCTGAAATGGAACACGTACATCAAGTCAATTGCCAAGGTCGCTGGAAAAATGGTAGGATCCTTCTACCGCTCCAGAAGATATCTCACTACTGATGCAATGCTCTATCTATATAAAAGGCAAGTACGTCCAAGGATGGAATACTTCTGCCACATCTGGGCAGGAGCTGCTAAAACAGCCTATCATGCCTTGACGGAGTACAAAATAGGCTTCGTGACAGTGGGGGGAGCTCTTTTCTCTTCCCTGCACCTCTCACCCACAGGAGAGACGTTGCGAGTCTGTCTTTGTTTTATGTCACTTACATGGCAAGTGCTCGTCTGAGCTCCAATCTCTTGTCCTCCCTCGCCAATCTTTCACGATAAACACCCGTCTAGCTGAAACCACTGTCAAAAATGTTCCCCACTCTTTATCTGTGCAAAAACCAAAACGTAGATTCCATGAACAAAGTTTCTTTCTTAGAAGTGCACGCCTGTGGAACTCGGTTCTGTTTGCCTATTTCCCACCTGACTGCACGTTGGGTGTTTTCAAGTCCAACATAAACAAATATCTGATGAATCTCCCCCTTAAGTAAGACACTTTATCAACTCTCCAATACTAACGATTACTACGATACTATCTCATTGATTACTGTACACACAATAACCCTCATCCCAAGTGGCGTCCGGGCCTTGATAAGTAGTAAAAAATGTGAAGAGCAAGGAAGGATGAAAAGACCGAAGAATGAGAGCATTAACCAGACCTCCACTAGATGCAGATCAATGACCGTTGCCAGCAAGAACACAATGGTACGTAATAAAAACGCAATGTAATTTGCAAAAGATATTGAAAGAGGTTGAATATTCTGAAAATCTTGAGAAACTCCAGGGATCACCACTAGTTATTCTCAGTAAGTAATATCTGATTATGGCCTGTGCGAGAAATAGCCGCCGCCGCCGCCGCCGCCGCCGCCGCCGCCGCCGCCGCCGCCGCCGCCAACAACAACAACAACAACAACAACAACAACAACAATAATAATAATAATAATAATAATAATAATAATAACTAGCGGGACCTGTAGAAATTCCACAGTGGACTCATTCATATGTAATATATTGATGTTGGCGTTCTGCAGATGTTCAGCGTAAATGTAGCTTTTCTGTTAAAACTGCAAAAGTATTTATCCAAGCTAGCACGAACGCCCAGTAAAGCCCGGTCGTAAAGTACGCTTAAATATGATATTTTAATTCTTGCAGATTTCGTATATATTATTTTAGAGTTAATGTTCTATCGATTTTTATATGTTATGTAGTTGCGATTTCAAAAATAAAAAAAATATATCCATATGACTTGGCTGCATTAGCTTGAATCGAAACCGAAATAAAAACCTATGAAAAAATATATGTATATATGTATATAACTTGAGTCCTTCCGGCATAATCGAAACCGACACCAAAACTTATCAAGAATTCTTGGTAAAATTATTTAGGACAAGAAATAGAAGAACATAACATTCAAACGTCCCGGATGTAAGCGCGACACACAAAAGAACACACACGCTATCGTATTAATAAAAAATCATTATTATTATTATTATCATTATTATTATTATTATTATTATTATTATTATTATTATTATTATTAATATTGTTGTTGTTGTTGTTGTTGTTGTTGTTGGTGGTGGTGGTGGTGTTTATGTTGTTGATATTATCGGCTCACAAAGAGCTTTCAAACAGGCCATCAAAGATCTCATTCTCCCCAAATTTCCAGTACTCTCCACCTCTTTCGATAGCATTTTCAAATAAATTTGTATTATCACAACAGCTGCTTGCCATTGACTTCTCTTCTTCTTCTTCTTCTTCTTCTTCTTCTTCTTCTTCTTCTTATTATTATTATTATTATCATCATTACATGGATAATAGAATGCCTGAGAATGCACAAAATACCAGACAAGATTATCAATTTGATTGAAAATGCAATGGGAACGTGAAGACTTGAATTGACAGCTGATGGACAATGCATAACTGAGGTTAAAATACAAAAAGAGCATTTTCTAATGAAATTCCCTGTCACAACCTCTGCTCATCATATCCATGATGCCCCTTAACAATATACTAATAAAATAACATGCCGGATACAAGTTCACTAATACAGATGAAAGAATGAACCGCCTAATCTACGACCTAACTCTTTGCAATTACCATAAGATAGCTACAGACGCTAATAAAAGCTACTAGAAACTTCAGCAAGAATATCCGGATGGAATTCGGCGTGGAAAAATGCGCACAGTTAGTCATAAGAATTGGAAGAGTAGAGGTAACGGAAGATATGGTACTATCTAACCAAGCGGAAATGAGAGCACGAAGTGAACACGATACTTGCATATATTTGAGAGTCCTTGAAGTAGACAATATTAACGAAAACAGAAATGAAAGATGGAATTTGAAAGGAATGCCCAGAAGAACGAGAAAAGTCATGGGAGCTAAACTATATAGTAAAAACATAATAAAATTTATAAACAGATTGGCAGTGTTACTAGCAAGATACGTCGGATCGTTTATAGGGTTGTGGAACATCGACCAGAAGATTAGAAAACTTAGGATCACGCATAATGCATTACAATTGAAAGATGAAGTTGACCGACTCTCAGTGGAAATGGAACTTGTATGTGAATGACACGAAAGAGAATTAAAACAAGCTACACGAGCGCTGCCCCCTCTGGTACTGCATATGAGATGATGTCGCAAAACATTTTGGCCAAGTTTCATGAAAATCTAATGCATGGTGTAAAAAGTGTCGATTTTAGCCATTTGGGGGCATTTTCAACCTCTTTTGAGCACATGAGGACGCCGAATCCCAGAGTAAATGGATAACGGCGCAGTTTCAGGCCTTAACATATGTATATTTGAGTTGACTACCGTGAAAAACTACTATAAAGGCAGACATATCATGTTTTTGTTGAGAAATACGAAAAATTAGCCACAAAAAGGGACGTTTTAGCACTAAACGTCCCCGGGGATGCGAACCAGAATTTAGCCAGGGGCATCCATACTGGATTTATATTAAGAACCATGGGCTTCACATTTTGGCCAAGTTTCAGAGATATTTAATGGATAGATAAAAAGTTATGATGCAAAACGTGTAATTTTTTGACATTTTTGAACATTTTTTTAACCTTTTTGGAGCCCCTGGGAACGCAACGGGAATTTTCGCGAAAAAAATTGTTTTAATGTGCACATCTATTTAATGAAATATAATTTGTGGCACAATTTCAGGATAAACTAATGGACGGTTATCTGGCAATCGTCCGGACTAACGTATGTATGGACCCACGGACGGACAAAGACCAAGAAAGAAAACAAAGAGGCAAGGGTTAAGATGACCAAAATAGAGAGGGACACAGTTATATAGACGATTTATATGGATGTCAAAATATGAGACCTACGAAAACACTTAGGCATGACTACAAAAAGGAAAACTAAAGTCCGTAACTTAATCGCTAATAACAGCTGCACAAAATAACGTGATTAGAACCAACCACATCAAAGGAAAGATTGACAAGACATAAGAAAACAGCAAATGCAAACTCTGTGGACAAAGAGACAAAACAATAAAACACATAATAAGCAAATGTAGCAAACAACCCGAAAAAGAATACAAATCTAGTCACGATAAAGTGAGGAAGGCAATACACAGGGAATTATGCAAACAATTGCATCTTAAACACCTAAATAAATGGTACAAACACTAACTAGCAGCAATACTTAAAAACGAAAGCTAAAACTCCTATATGACATAGACGTACAAACAGATAAACCCATCCAAGCCAAAAAAGGTCCTGCATATGACTTTAAACTATATCCAATGGTGAGGCCCAGCTTGCGGGCTTTGGGGAGTGTAGAGCCACCCTTTAATTGCCATTGCTCCCAGGTCCACTCTGACCTGGAGTGGTAGTACCTGTTACGGTCCCAACTATGGGTTAAATAGAAACCAACTGAAAAGAAAAGAAAAGAAAACAACAAAAAAAAAACAAAAACAAATATATTCTATTAACGAAATTTTCTTCAAAATCACTGGATTCAGCATTAAATAACCTGAAAAGGCTTGATATGCCGTAATACACGCAAAAAAAAACAAGTAAAAAAACCGCATATCATAATAATCAACAAGAAGGAAGAACTATGACAAATTGTAGATTTTGTCGTACGAGCAGACTGCTAAACGAATATAAAGGAGTCGGAGA